>NW_006921592.1:8058954-8062655 GCF_000298275.1 Orycteropus afer afer | reverse complement strand
CTTTTTACTAAATATTTTTTATTACATTATTTATTTCAATTTGTCATTTGTTACTTGAAATAAAGTAAACAAATAAGTGGACTTTTTCTTTGTCCTCTGGTGCTATCATATTAAAGGAGCTCCTGGGTGGCACCACTGGTAAAACTCTGGAGTCCTAACCAAAAGATTGGTGGTTCAAACACATTCAGTGGTGGAAGTAAGGCCTGGCAATCAGCTTCCATCTCTTCTCTGCACACATGGGGTCACCATAAGGAAGAATCAACTCCATGGGAACTAAAAACAACAGCAATTATATTAAAGGGCACCACCAGTGCCCTCTGCCTGGGGCTTGAAAGTATCTTTACCTGGCCCTGCCTGAAATGAAATCTAAATATGAGCTACAGTGCTGAGGGGAGTTCTGGTGGCATAGTGCCTAAGGTATTTGACTGCTAACCAGAAGACTGGCGGTTCAAACCCACCAACTGCTCCTCAGAAGGAAGACTGGGCAATCTACTGCTACAGAGATATCGCCTTGGAAACCCAAGGAAGGGTTGCTATGAGTCAGGACCGACTCGACAGCAGTGAGTTTGGTTTTTTCAGGCTCCAGTCTGGGTCCCATTCAGTGACATATGTCAACATGAACGCTGTCCTTCTCCTTGCTCAGTAGCAAGGCAGCCAACCCAATAAAATGGAATCTTCCTTCTCCAGAACCATTACATAAGGGCTGAATATTGTCATTCTTTTCAGTATAACCCATTGCTGTTTATTTGATTCTGACTCATTGTGATCCTGTAGAACAAAATAGAACTTGCCCATAGGGTTTCAAAGACTAATCATTACAGATGCACACTGCCACATCTTTTTCCCATGGAGCTCCTGGTGGTTTAAATTACTGACCTTCTGGTTATCAGCTGAGCATTTAACCACTGTGCCACCAGGGCTCCTTAACTTTTCAGTATGCCTCTCCTAAAAACTATATAAGGAGCCCTGGTGAGAAAGTAATTAAGCGCTCCCCTGCTAACCATTTGAAAGGTCAACAGTTTTAACACACCCAGCTGCTCTGTGGGGAAAAACATACTGAAAAACTGCTTCCATAAAGATTATAGCATAGGAAACCCTATGGGTCAGTTCTACTATGTCCTATGTCACTAGGACTTGCAATCAGCTAGAGTGCACATAACAACAACAAAAACTGGATGGATTAAAAAATGCATCATAGATACAGGATCAGCCACTTTTACTGGGAAAACAGAAGTGGAGATCATCTTGTTATTCCAAGCCTCCTTGCTCTGTCTTGGTTGGTAAATTTTTCTCATGGTGCAGGTAGAAGCTCAGCACCAGAACAGAACCATGGGTGCAAAGATCCCGTATCTGGCCTAGTCTCTCTGCTTCCAATCTGCCACTTAATATCATTGATTGGAAAAAAAAAAAAAAAAAAAAAAACACTGCTATAGAGTCAAGGCTGACTCATAGCAACCCCCTTTGGATTTCCAAGGCTATAAATCTTTATGGAAGCAGACTGCCCCATCTTCCTCCCATGGAGCTACTGGTCGGTTTGAACCACTGACCTTCTGGTTAGTACCCAAATGCCATATTCATTATGCCACCAAGAGCTCCTTAATCTCACTGATAGGTTACCTCAAATGATACCATACTGGATACTTAGTCCAAAGCCCATCCTACTTAGGGAGGGTAATTCATGTTCAAGCCCCACTGCTTCATACCAAAAAAATAAAATAACCGAATACCTATAATGTGTCACTCCTGTGGGTACTGGGGAGAGAGCTGTGAGCAAGATAGGATTCTCTCATCACAGAGCTTATATTCTAGTCAAGGGAGGTAGAGTAGTTATAGGCTCATTGGGCTAAACTAATTTCATAGTTTGCTAGAGTCAATTAAAAGAAAATTGAATAAAAGAGATCATTTCAGATGGTGATAAGTGCTCTAGAGGAAATAAGAAAATACGACAGAAATGACTGCAGTGAGCTAGGGATTTAGACTGGAAAATATCAGTAAAACTTCTTGGAAAAAGAAGAGTCATTTGACCTGTGACCTGAAGGAGGAGGAATCAGCCAAGCAGTACCTACTGTCATAGAGTCAATTCTGACTCATAACATCTCCCATTGGTTTTCCAAGGCTGTCAATCTTTACAGAAGTAGATTACCTCATCTTCCTCCCATGGAGCAGCTGGTGGGTTTGAACCACTGACTTTCTGGTTAACAGCCAAATACCACCAGAGCTCCTTTCAGCCTAGGGAGGGTAAAAAAAGCTTGAGGCCTTGAGGAGGAAGAAAGAGCTCAGCATTTTCAAGGATGACCTGAAATTAGGCCAGAGTGCCTGAATCTTGGGATTTGTGAGCAAGAGTGGAGCAGATAAACTTGATGAAGTGGGAAACCCGGAAGACTTTGTGGCATGGAAAGCATCTGACTTCATTTTAAATGCAATTGGAAACCCTCAGAGCTTTAATTAGGAAAGTGACATGACCTGATTTACAGGTCAAAAGATTACTCTGGATGTTGTTTGCAGAATGAATTACAGCATTGATCCTCAAAGTGGGGGTCCCAGACCAGCAGCAGCAGCATCACCTGGGAACTCACTCGAAATTCAAATTCTCAGGCCCTGCCCGAGACTTCCTGAATCAGAAACTCTGGGGGTGGGGCCCAACAATCTCTGTGTTAAGGGATCCTCCAGGAGATTCTGTGCAGGCTCTTATTTGAGGACCACTGGATTAGAGGAAGCCAGGGTAGATGGTGGAAACCAATTAAGAAGCTATCGTGCAGGATGAGCTACTGTTCCTACTGCTACTGTGCCTACACTTTAGCTTTGGGTAGAGTCCCCTTGTTAGAAAATATTCCTTGATATTTAGACATTCCTTTCAGGGGCATGAGAGGGAATGAGAGTCAAAGCAAAGTTGTTCTCTTTCTCTCTGTCAACTAAAATTTATCTTTGAGACAGAGTGATTAGACAGTTTTGTTTATTTATTTGTTTCTTCATTTATTTTGGTGAAGGAGATATGTGATTCAAAGGACTGCTTTCATAACATTTTTAAAAAGAAATTAAAGAGACTTCTGGTAAGATGGAGGAATAGGCAGACAAACGACACAGACCTTCTTCAATAAAGAAAAGAAAAACCAATTGACAGAGATACAGAAGATAATCCTGGAACCCTGAGCTTTGAAAGGATCTATAAAGAAGTGGATTAGGCACCAATTAGTGGAAAAACCTGAACGAAAACAAGGCCTAGAATGGGCTCTGTTTGCCAGGGTCAGCAAGGACATATGAGAGGCTGACAAAGGAAAGGATACAGGTGGTGAATGTGTAAGTGCTGTCAACTAGTGAATAGAGGAGCACAGCACAGTACCTTGCCTGTCTGGATAACATACAAATACAACAAAGAAAATGGAAATTGTGGGCAAGTCACTCCAACATATAATCACCAATTAAATATAAACACAAAAACATCACAATGCCTCAGAGACAACAGGGCATCACAGTCACACAAAGAGGCAAGATAAAGCAGGAGAAACAAAGCACCAGGATACAGACCCAAAACACATACCTGAGGAGGACGTAGCATTGGAACTCCCCGATAAGGAATTCAAAAGAATTATATTTAGGTATCTTCAAAGGATTGAGAGACAGACCAAGGAAAACACAGACAAAACCCTAGAAGAATTTTGGAAGAAAATACAAGAACAAAATGACAAAATCAATGAAAAATT
>NW_006921592.1:8050592-8056826 GCF_000298275.1 Orycteropus afer afer | reverse complement strand
CCATGTCACTTTAGTTTTGTGTATTTCACTGTACATAAATTATATTTCAATAAAATGCATTAAAAAAAGAAATTGAAATCTGAAGTCTTTTCATATCTACTCTTTATCATTCAAGAATAATTATGTGAGTGAATATAAGAGACTGGTGAATTTAGATCCTATGTCTTATACAGATCAGAGCTGGTGATGTACCACCCAAGTACAGTTGGATGGGATGTTATGTAAATCAATGGTGAAATCAATTAGGAAGCCCAATTGGAGGTCAAAATCCATTTATATGCTCAGAAGGACTTTTCATATATGACCTCACACCAGAGAGGGAAAGAAAAACTCATACAATATTGTCTCATAGTCCCCTGGTCCGGAAGACATGCCGTTCTTGTCTTATGAAAACCTTCCCCCTGGCATCACTGAGAATACTCTCACTCTTTTTGTGGGCTCAGAGGGATGGACTTATTTTATGTTTCCCAGAGTTGGCCCTACTTCTAGTCTTCCACGGTATCTGAGATATATAAAATGTAGACTGTATGTTAAAAGAGTAAAATATGTATTCTTGTCAGTCACTAAGCACTTTAATAGAAAAGAGTTCATCAGATTGGCTAGCCAGCTGATCTGACAGGAATAATACAATAAAGATAATAGTCAGGGAGGGATTTAGGAATGTTGTCTCTAGGCAAAAAAGAAGGTGACCAGAGCAATATCAGCAAGAGGTACTGAAGAGAAGAGGCTACCAAAACATGGAGGAAAAGTTAATAAAAAGAAAAAATATTAGCAGACAGAACAAAGATTGAAGACTGATATGAGTTTGGGGTTTGATTCTGGCTCTTCCTCTTATTCATTGTGTGATCTTGAGTGTGAACTAGAGTTCTGCAGACTCTCTAAGCCTCAGTTTCCTGATCTGTGTAATGGGGATCATAATAGGAGCTACTTCAAAGTCACTTCCGTTGAGTCCATTCCGACTCACAGCAACCCCTCCTTGGGTTTCTGAGTCAGTATCTCTACAGAAGTAGATTTCCCAGTCTTCCTTCAGAGATGTGGCTGGTGGGGTTTGAACTGCTAACCTTCTGGTTAGCAGTCAAATACCTTAGGCACTATGCCACCAGAGCTCCCCCAAAGAGATATTACAAGAATTAGATAAAAACCTGTAATTTTGTGTCTGGTATAGTGCCTATCACATAGGAGGAGATTGTTGTTGTGTGTTGTTAGGTGCTGTCAAGTCAGTTCTGACTCATAATGATCCTATGTACAACACAGCGAAACTTGGCCTGGCCCTCTGTCATCCTTACAATGTTGCAGCCACTGCTATTCCATCATGTTGAGGGGCTTCCCCTTTTTCTCTGACCCTCTACCAAGCATGATGTCCTTCTCTAGGGATTGGTCCCTCCTCATAACATGGCCAAAATACGAGAGACAAAGTCTCGCCATCCTCGCTCTAATTGCTTCCCTCTCCAGTGTTCCTTTCATCTAAACCAGCAAATGGCATGGGGAAGAGGAAGAAAGCAAAAGAATTGAAAAGAGAAGAAGAGAAAGATGTTTAGTTATTTTGTATTTTTTATTCTAAAAGTAAAAGTGTTGACATTTTAATATCTCATTCTTTCAAGGTTCTTCACCTCATGACCTCCTTGCGGATCAGTTATGGATTAAATCATGTCCCCAAAAAAGATATGTTGATGTGTTAACCCTCGTATCTGTGAATGTGGCCCTATTCAGGGAAATAAGGTCTTTCTTTGAAGATAATATCATTTAAGGTACTTGTTCAGGTACGAGCTGGGCCCTATTCCTCATTCTTTCTGAGTGCTGTTTTACAAAGGGCAAGAACAGACATGGATATAGATAATGTTACACAAGGAGAAGACAGACACCATGTGGCAACAGAGACAAATGCATCTTCAAGCAGCATCTGGCAGCCACCAGTAACAAGGGGGCATGAAACAGTTTCTCTCTCAAAGCCTTCAGAAGAAGTCAATATGATTGACATCCTCATTTGGACTTCTATCCACCAGAACTGACTGTGGGACGATACATTTCTGTTCTTTGAAGCCACCCACCTTGTGGTATTTTGTTACAGCAGCCTTAGGAAACTAAGACAGGGTCCAAACAGAAGCAGTAAAATTGCCCCCTCTCAAATCATTGTTGGATGATCCTGTTTCCTGATGCCACTGCCATGGCTGCATAGAGCACTTTCTGGGTTGTCCACTCCCAGAACTCCTCACACAGTCTGTGCTCTTATGGTAGAGGAAGACAAACATTTTCTCCCCACTATGACAACATGTGTGTGATGGTTATGTTTGTATGTCAACTTGGCTAGGCCTGGTTGAGTGGCTGGGCAGCTGGATGTAGTATTCCCCATGATGAGACTGGTCATCAATTCCATGGTGGAATCTACTGGGAGCAGCTGAGTAGCTGCCTTTGGGTATGTGGTCTGTTTCCTGTATATAAGGAGATGCTTTGAGAATGGTCTCTAGCCTATGGCATACTTGGATTCTGCATGTAGCTGTGTCGTTGCTCAGCAGCCTGCCATGCTCTGCCAACCTTGGGACTTACAATGGACTTAAGTTAATGGCCTGCCATGTGGTTTGGTAACATCAGGACTGTGCCTTTTGACTCGTCAACTTTGGGGTTTCTCAGCCTCGGCAGCCAGCAGCTGTCTGAGTGAAAAAAAAAAATACCTCTAGCTCTAGTGGGCTGGGAGCAGAAGGCAGAGCTGGACCCCAAGGTTGAGGGGCTTTCACCCAGCCCCTGGAGCCTGGCACTTTGATCTTGGACTTAAAGCCTCCAAATTGTAAGAATAAACTCCTGTTTGTTAAGGCCATCCCATTTGTCATATATTTCTTGTCAGAGTGGCACTAGGTAACCAGAACAATGTGCTAGGAGGCTTAGAACACAGGCTTGCTCCTTACACCAGCCCTGACCATTTGAAATGGTAAGGAAGGCAAGAGCATCCAGTCTTTGTGACTGAGAGGAGCAAGTGATACCTGCAAAGGTCCTAAAAGAATGTCTCCTGTCTCCATCAATGGAAGAGATCTTGTAGAGTCCTGAAAAGGGCTTTGGGAACTTATATACATTAAAACAAAAAGAGAAACAACGAGGGCTTTGTGACTTGACCAACGTCATATAATAAGTTAGATCACCATTACTGACCTTTTTAACTCCACATCAATGCTCATCTCAAATGGTACAACTAACTACTCCAGCCAACATGCAATACATGGTGTTCCTTTCTCTTTGAACAATTTGAACTTGGAAAGTGAGACTATCTTTAGAAATTCTCACTGTTCTCCTGAGACCAAACACTGTATCACTGATTTAAAAATGCTTACATTTTAGAAACAACTGCAAAATAGAATTATTCATTATGCCCCTAAGCAGCAAAGACCATCCCCGCCTTGCCACAATTCCAATTGATATTTTATTTGTGAGGAGGCATATTTTCTCCTGTTGCTAGCCAATCTTATTTGCAACCTAATAATTTATTCACAAAATAACCCCACTTATTTGAATTTCAGATATTTCTTTCCTTGGAGACTCAGTGTATTTAATGACAGCACCACATATATACCCAGTAAGACAGTGTAATTTGCATCCTAAGAGAAAAAGGTATGTTAACAACACAGTATGGTTTCCATATGAAGAACAAAAGCATTTCCTCCGAATGTATTGATGCAGTGACAAATAAGAGAGGAAGCAAGAAACCGTTACTCATGTAGTCCACAAGAATGATTTCCTGGCGAAAACTGAGAGCACAGGTCATAACCCATGACTACCATCTGTGAAAGACAAGTGATAACTGACAATAAGAACATACCCTGTTTCTCCAATCCAATCTGTCTACCAGACAGGCAATTCCATACTTTGTTTCTTTATGGAAAATAAAAAGTACACAGTCTGGGAAAAAAGAAAAAGAAACATGGGGCCAAAGGAAAAATCAAGCAGATCCACACAGCTGAAACAAACTGTTCCATACATTTGAGATATGAGTAGCATCACATATCCTTTGTTTTTCCTAAATAAAACTGTCTTAAGTACCCAATGCCAAACTAATCAAATGCCTAAGTGATATCTGTGAAAGTCCAGAAAAAATATTTTCTATCTCCATCAATGGAATAGATTTTGCAGAGTTCTGAAAAGGATTTTAAGATATCCAAAGTTCAAATTATGCACATTAAAGCAAAAAGAGCTTTTGTCAGCCTCTTTAAAACATCCAAGAAACCTGTGGGTTTAAGCCAAAATGCCAGTTTTGGTTCTGACTCACTGCAACCACATTTGTGACAGAGGAGAATTGTGCTCCGCAGATTCTTCATGGTTGAGTTTTCAGAAGTAGATGCTATTACTATCTTTCAGTGTGCCTTGGGGTAGACTCAAACTTCCAGTATTTCAGTTAGCAGGGAGTACCGTTAACCATTTGCATCACCGTGGACTCCCTAAGCGATTTAGAATCCCAAAAATAAAAAGAGTAGAGAGAGTAAATTCAACATCTATACCTAAGGAAGAGAGTCAGGAGTCTGATGAGTCCATCGCCACCCCTTCTCTTACTGCCATATGTTGTGGTTGTGGATTCTGGCCCTGCCTCATCACCTAGGTCTGTTGGGGATTTAAGAGACCACCCAGATTTTCACAGGAAAATGATCCTCCGCCCTCAAGAGGACATTTGACCAAGGATGTCTTGGGTTCCCAGAATCACAGCTTTAAATGTTCAGTTTTTCCCTGTGGAGCTGCCCCTCCAAAGACCAGAGGACTCACTTCCCAGCATCACCATAGTGGTGCAGACTTCACTCCAAGAGATCTACTACTTCTCTTCCTCTTTAAGATCAGGCAGCTTTTCTCATTAATCCATGAAATGCAAAGGACTTTGCAACACACTTTTGGTGGGCCAGAAAACTATCTTTCCCCCATCTAAGTGGGGCAACACTGATTGCCTCAAGGGGACCCATTAGCTTTAAAACATAAGAGGTCTGATTTTACATTTTTGCTACTCACATCCTTGGGTGTATAGTTTGATTATTTGTGGGTAGGAAGGGAACTCATTCCCTCTTTGATGGTTAATTTTATGTGCCACCTTGGCTAGGATATTGTTGCAGTGGTTTGGAAAAATGGTTCCAGTGGTTTGGCCAAAAACCAGTCTAGGTGTTGTTCCATAATACATGTAATGTAAGGTAGTGTAATCACCTTCCATAATGTAATCTAATGTATTGTAATCAATCAGTTAAAAAGGGAATTTTCTTAGGGTGTGTTCTGCCTTCAGGTTATAAATAGAAATTTTGGCAGAACTCATTCTTTCTCCTTGCTCACCAGAATTCACAGCCACAACATATGGCAGTAAAAGAAGGGATGGTGATGGACCCTCACTTCCAGTCACTTGACCTGTGGGTCTTGAGATGCAAGCCTGCAGAGATCTCCAACCTTCCATCTGACCCACAGTTCTTGGACTTGCCAACTCACACAGTCTTGTGAGCCAATACCTTGAAGTAAATATCTCAAAAGATGACAGATGATAGATAGATTAGATAGATAGATAGATGATAGATAGATAGAGATAAATGTGTTATTGTTGTTGTGTGCTGCCAAGTCCATTCCAACTCATAGCAATTATAGGACAAAGTAGAACTGACTGTAATTTGTTTTGGTTTCCTAGGCTGTAATCTGTATGGGAGCCGATCTCCAGGTCTTTTATCCTAAGAAGCTATTGGTGGGTTCGAACCACCAACCATTCAATTGGTAGCTGAGTGTTTAACCAGGACTTCTTACATATGCTTTTACATATAATCTCACTGGTTCTGTTTCTCTGGAGAACCCTAACTAGACATCCTCTTTTTTCAGGCAAGAACCAACTTCATCATGCCAAACATTATTTAATCTCCTTAGAGTGAGCAAGATAATTCTGACTAGAGTAGGAAAATAAAAGAACTAAATTTAACCAAAAGTTTAACATCCTGCTACAATGAGATAAAGCTTGAAAGCTTTCCCCTTATGTACAAAGAATAACTTGGTTTGATTTTTGCTAACATTGCGTGTCCCTTATATAAATACTCTATCCAAGGTGTATTGTTACTACTTGTGCCATAAATTTCATTCAAGGGAAAATTAGTAAGGAGAAAGGAATTGAAAATTAACATGCATACTGGCAAGTGCTAGACACTCAGTAGATTACTGTTTGTGCTTTCCCTTATATCCATATCCATACAGTATAATCATCTCATTTATTAGAAAGAAGCATCACATAAGATATATACATGT
>NW_006921592.1:8016693-8050407 GCF_000298275.1 Orycteropus afer afer | reverse complement strand
ATATATATATATATTACATAGTCAGCAAATCATAAAGCTAGAATTTGAATTCACGCCTTCTTTTCCACTCTACATTCTGATACATTCAAATGAGAAGATGAGAAGCAGTTCCTTTTCCTAGCTTCTAAAATGAGAGACCCAAAGTGAGCTGGAAGAAAACAAATCAATCAATTTTTTTTTTCCTTGAGATTCCTTTGGAACAATTTTATTTAATCTGCTACATTCCCCAGTGCTATTTGGGGAAGACATTGAGTGTTGATTTGTGCCCTCTCAAATCTCTAGAGAAAACACAAGCCCCATCTGTGTAACTAGCATACTGTGCAGAAAGCTGCCCAAAGAGTGGCTTGTGCAAAAGTAAGGGTACCATGTTAGCAAATTTAACTCTGGGTGATAATCACAAAGGCAAGTAGTAGGGAACAGAGAGTAAGGCATGGATACACCTGGACAAAGGACTGATTTCTTGAATAGACAAAATAAAAAGAAGTCAAAAGTCCTTATAAGTATTTAGTCTGACTTGAGAAAGGTTAATGATATGGTTATCTGTCCACGAAAACAAATAAGGCTCAACTGTCCAGGATTCTACTTTCCCTCACTCTCTATTCTTAAATCAGAATCCCAACTCAGCTGCTAGAATTACAGAAAGATGAGGAGAGAATAGTAGAAAGTTCTAAATACATTGCCAAGAATCCTGATTTCCTTATCTTTTTTAAAGCCTGCTTCACATCTCATTTGATTGAATGTGATGCTTCATTTTGTAAAAGAAGAAACTGAAACACAGAGAGCTGAGTGACTGCTCCATGTCACTGGGCAGTTAATGGGTTTTGGCAGTAGAACTCAGCTCCCCTGATACTCAACTCCACATTCTTTCTGGATAAAGAGAGGAGAAACCAAAAACAAACCAAACCCACTGCCATCAAGTGAAATCTGAACTGTGGTAACCACCATTGGGTTTCCAAGGCTAGAAATCTTTGCAGAAGCCTCATCTTTCTTGCATAGAGCCTCTGGTGGGTCCAAACCACTGACCTTTAGGTTAACAGCCAAATGCCTTAACCACTGAACCATCAGAGCAGCAATTTTCTTGTTTTGTTTTATCTCTCACTCTTGCTTACTGTCCCTCTTTACAACACACACATGCACTTACACACACACATCATTATACACATAGTTAAAACATTGGTTCCAATGAAGGGAAATAAGAGCTGCTGTGTGTGATTCAAGGTAGGCAATGTCTTGCACTGAAAATGTATGAGCATTCGCAATGGCATTGGATTGGTTCACAGGAGCCTATTTGTATTCTGGAAGAATTTTTGGCCTTCTTTGAGACCTTTTTAGGCCAGGAGATAGATAAAGAGGAAATTTATTCTACTGACATCTTGGGGAGGGTGGGAGTAGCTAAAACCTTATGAAATGAGTCTATTAGAAGAGCATGGAATCTTTGTTATTATCTCCCAAATACTATCTTTTCATTAAAAGAGAATAGTGTGGCAGTATCTACACTTTGCTCCCAGGAACATTTTTTGTGTACATCTCATACTCAGGCACTGTGAGATTTTTCTGTGTGGTATCTCTACATTGTGGTGAAAGGGTGACATTTCCCAAGAAGAAATTTTGGATCTCTGTCCAGTTCCTCTCTTAAACCCAGCAACTGGGCTTCTGCCACAGGTCTTATGCTTTATTTTATTTATTAACCTTTCTTGTTATTTAGGTGAAAGTCGGCAGTGTAAATTGGTTTCCCATTCAACAACTCATACACATTATATTTTGTGACATTGATTACAATTCCTACAATGTAACAGTACTCTTCTCACTTCCTCCCTGTGGTTACCATTTCCATTTGTCCATTCCTGCCTTCTGAGCTTTGTCCCTGGGCAAATACTGCCCTTTTGCTTATGTTAAGGAGTATCTCCCTGGTGTTACTATTCACATCATAGGCCTGTCTATTGTTTGGCAGAAAGTTGAGCCACGAGACAGGTCAGTGCCAGACCTGAATGGTGACTAAGAGCCATAGTTTCAGGGATTCCACCAGTATCTTTCAGACCAGTAAGCCTGTTCTATTACATTATTTTGAGATTTGTTCCACATTTTTCTCCTACTCTATCAAGGATCTCCTTTTGTGATTCTTTCAGAGTGGTTGGCAGTGGTAGCTGGGCACCATCTAGTTCTTCTGGTCTCAGGGTCATGGAAGCTGAGGTTCACGTGATCTGTTAGTCCTTTGGACTAATTGTTTCCATGTATCTTTGATTTTTTTTTTTTACTCTTCTTTGCTCCAGAGGAGGAAAGACCAATAATTGCACCCTAGATGGCTATCGCAAACCCCAGTCACTACTCACCAAAGTAGTATGTAAAGCAATGTCTTTGCAGACTACGTTATGGCAATTGACCTTGATGTCCCCCTCAACTATGGTCTGGTCCTGAGCCCACACAAGCCCAGTGACCCACTCCTTCAGGGTGTTTGGGTATGGCTAAAAAGTTTTCATAATTTTGCCCCCTATTAGCTCTACTATATATATGGACATTTTTACATTACTTACAAATATGTTTGTAGAAATATCTGCCAAACCTATATATGGTCACCTGCTCATACCTGATCACCTTGTATGATTACCTATATATCCACTTGTAGGTTAATGTTTGATATTACTGATCAGGAAGGATTGTGTATGGAGTAATATTTACTTTTGTTGTCTGTAACTCTTAAGCACCTCTCTATGTATTCCTTTTCCTTAATGCTATTGGGCTGGTCACCCATTATTTGAATATTGTCTTTCTCTTCATTCAAATTAATGTATGTCTCTTACCTAGTTAGTAATTCCACCACCACCACCCCATTCCCCTCTCATCCCTGGTAACCATCAAAGAATGTTTCTTTCCATGGGTAAAACTTTCCTTGACATTTTATAACAATGGATTCATATTTGTCCTTTTGTGGTTGATTTATTTCACTCAGCATAATGTTCTCTAACTTCATGCACATTATGAGTTGTTTCACAAATTCTTCACTATTCTTTAATGTTGCATAGCATTTCATTGTGTATATGCACCATAATTCGTTTATCCATTTATCCACTGATGGACACTTAAGTTGTTTCCATCTCTTTGCTATTGTGAATACTGCTGTAATGAACATGGGTATGCATATGTTTGTGCTCTGGCCAGCACATTTTTAGGATATATATCTACAAGTGGGATTGCTGGATCAAATGGTATTTCTATTTCCAAATTTTTAAGGAAGCACTGTACCATTTTCCACAGTGGTTGTATCATTTTACAGTATCACCAGCAGTGTATGAGAGTCCCAATCTCTTTATATCCTTGCCAGCATTTGTTATTTTCTGTTCTGTTAAACTTAGCTAATAGCTAAGTTGAGGTGAGATGATATCTCATCCTTGTTTTGATTTGCATCTCTCTAATGGTTAATGATCATGAGCATTTCTTTATGCGTTTATTGGCTGCCTGAATATCTTCTTTGGTGAAGTGTTGGTTCATGTCCTCAGGTCATTTTTTAGTTGGATTGTTTCTTTTTGATGTTGAGGTGTTAAAGCTTTCTATAAATTTTAGAGATAAATCCCTTGTTGGTTATGTCATTGCTGAATATTTTTTCCCAGTTTGTAAGTTCCCTTTTCACTTTTTTGGAAAAGTGTTCTAATGCACGTAAGAATTTAATTTTTAGAAGGTCTGTTACCTAGTTTATGTTCTGCTATCTGTGCACTTTTGGTTATGTCTGATAGTCTACTTACACCATAAATTAGGGCCCAAAATCTGCCCCTATTTTTCCTTTGAGCTTTATAGTTTTAGATTTTGCCTTTAGGTCTTTGATCCATCTGGAGTTAGTTTTTTTACACATGGTGTGAGGTATGGATCTTGTTTCATTTTTCTGCAAGTTGATATCCAGTTTTGCCAGCACTTTTTGTTAAAGAAATTTTTTTCCCCATTTAATGGATTTTGGCCCTTTGTCAAAGATCAGCTGTCTATAGGTGGATGGATCTATTTCTTGTTCTCTATTCTGTTCCATTGATTTATGTGCTTATCACTATACCAATACCAAGCTATGTTGACTACCATGGCTGTATACTAGATTTTGATATTGTGAAGTGTGAGACCTCCTACTTTGTTCTTCTCCAGTAACATTTTGCTTATCCAAGGTCTCTTTCGGTGATTAGTTTTTAATATCAGTGATTAGTTTTTATATCTCCTTAAAAAAAGTTCATGGAATCAGGATTGGGATTGCACTGTATCTACATATTGCTTTGCGTAGTATTGACATTTTCACCATGTTCAATCTCCCTATCTAGGACCGTGAAGGTATTTTTTAGTCTCTTGTAGTAGTGTTTCATGGTTTTCTTTGTGTAGGTCTTTTATGTCTCTGGTTAGATTTATTCCTAAACAGTTTGTCTTTTTGGTAGCTATTGTAAATGGCATTGTTTTCCTTAATTCCTCTACAGATATCTCTTTGTTGATGTAGAAGAATACAACTTATTTTTGTATTTTGATCTTGTAACCTGTCACTTTGTTGAATCTTTCAATTAGTCCCAGTAGTTTTCTTGTTGAGTCTCTGGGATTTTCTATATATAGGATTATGTCACTTGCAAATAGGAATAGTTTTACTTCTTCCTTACCAATCAATTTGGATGTTTTTACTTCTCTTTCTTGCCTTATTGCCCTGGCTAGGTCTTTCAGTACAATGCTGAATAGGAGTGGTGATAGAGAGCATCTTTGTCTGGTTCCCATTCACATAGGGAATGCTTTGAGTCTCTCTCCATTGAGAATAATGTTGGCTGTTGGTTTTATGTATATGCTCTTAATTATGTTGAGGAATTTTCCTTGTATTTCTACTTTGCTGAAAGTTTTCATCAGGGATGGGTGTTGGATTTTTTCAAATGCCTTTTCTGGATTTATGATCATGTGGATCTTTTCCTTTGCTTTACGTATGTAGTGAATTACTTTGATTCTTTTTCTAATGTTGGACCATCCTTGCACACCTGGTATTAATCTCAATTGGTCACGATTTGATTTGATTTCATTTTTTGATATAGTGTTGAATTCTTTTGGCTAGGATTTTGTTGAAGATTTTTGCATCTATACTCTTGAGGGATATTGGTTTGTAATTTTCTTTTTTAGTGGTGTCTTTGCCTGTCTTTGGTATCAGGGTTATGGTTGCTTCATAAAATGAATTTGGCTGTATTCCACTCTTTTCTAGCTTCTGGAATAGTTTGAGGAGGATTAGTGTCAGCTCTTCTTTGAATGGTTGGTAAAATTCTCCAGTGACACAGACTGGGCCAGGACCTTTTTTTGTGGGAGTTTTTTATAAGGATGTATTCAATTTCTTCTTTTTTGGGGGGCTTGTTTAAATTTTCTAACTCAATCTATGTTAGTTTAGGTAGGTCAGGTGTTTCTAGAAATTTGTCCATTTCTTCTAGGTTTTCAAATTTACTGGAGTACAGTTCTTTGTAGAATTCTGTTATTATCATTTTTATTTCATTTGGTTCTGTTGTGATATCACCCACTTCATTTCTTATTTGTTTTATTTGCATCTTCTCTTTCTTCTGCTTAGTTAAATTTGCCAGTTGTTTGTCAATTTTGTGAAACTTTCAAAGAACTCACATCTAGATTTGTTGATTCTTTCTATTGTTTTTCTCATTTCTTTTTCATTTATTTGGGCTCTATTCTTTATTACTTCCTTTCTTCTGGAGACTATAGGCTTTTTTGTTGCTGTTGCTGCTCTTTTTTTAATTGTTGGAGTTGTTGGGTGAAGGTGTTGATTTTGGTTCTTTCTTATTTTTTGATGTGTGCATTAATGGTTATAAACTGACCTTTGACTACTGTTTTCACTGTGTCTCAAAGGTTTTGATATGTTGTGTTCTAATTTTCATTTGCTTCTGGGATTATTTTTTTTATTTCATGTTTTATTTCTTCCATTACTCATTAGTTTTTGAGTAGGGTGTTATTCAGTTTCCATGTCTATGAATTTTTCCCCCTGATATTCCTGTTATAGATTTCAAATTTTATAGCATTGTGGTCTGAGAAGATGCTTTGTAACATTTCAGTGCTTTTAAATATATTGAGGCTTGCTTTGTAACCTAACATATGGTCTATTCTGGAGAATGATCTCTATGCACTGGAAAAGAATGTGCATTGTGTTTTAGTTGGGTGGAGTGTTCTATATATGTCAATGAGGTCAAGCTGGTTGGTTGTGCTGTTGAGATCTTCTGTACCTTTGTTGAGTTTCTTTCTAGTTGCCTGTCCTTCATCAAACGTAGTATGTTAAAGTCTCCTACTACTGTTATTGGATTGTCTTTTTTTTTTTCAATTTTGCTGGTATTTTCTTTATATATTTTGGGGATCTTTCATTGAGTGTATAGATACTTATCATGGTTATTCCCTCTTGTTGGATTGACCATATTTTCATTATATAATGTCTTTTCTGTCCCTTATGCTGGTTTTTGCCTTGAAGTCAATTTTGTCAGAAATTAATATTGTCATTCCTGCTCTTTCTCAGTTGCCATTAGCTTGATATATTCTTTTCCATCCTTTTATTTTTAATTTATTTTTATTTTTGTGTCTCAGGTGAGTCTCTTACAGGCAGCTTATTGGTGGGTCATGTTTTCTTACCCATTCTGTGACTCTCTTTCTCTTGACTGGTGTGTTTAATCCATTTCCATTCAGTGCAATCAGTGATAGTTTTGAACTTAATGTTATCATTGGCTTGTGTTTTTTTTTTTTATTATTATTGTGATGTAGATGGTTTCTTTTTTCTGAAGATATTTCTGCACTAATTTCATTTTATTATCAGATTTTCTTTTCATTATTTTTGTTTTGTTGTTGATTTTGTGTTTACTAAGTGCTCATTGTTTTCTTCTTTCTTATTTTGGTTAGAAGGGTTATTAATATCTTTGTGATTGTCCTGTAATTAATTTTTATCCTACTAACTTTGAAACAGTCAGTTCTATATTGATATCATCCTGACTTCCTCTCCATTGGAAGTTCTGTAATTATAACATTTATTCACTCTTTTTTGCTTTGTAGTTTTTGTCTTTTATAGAATGATGCCTCTGGTTCTCTATTTTCAGTCTTATAAGCTTACTTTTAATTTTGAGAATTATTTCTCTGAGTTAGTTTCTGAGTGATGTGGTTATGTGTCTTAATCTTAGGTTGTTGTCTTTTGTTGTTTGTTGTCTGTCCAAAGGATGTCCTTTAGCATTTCTTGTAGGGTTGATCCAGTTTTTACAAATTTCCTTAATTTCTATTTATCTGGAAATGTCCTAATTTCACCACGGTATTTGAGGATCAGGTTTGGTGGATATATAATTCTTGGTTGGCATTATTTTTTTTTTTTTTTAAGGTTTTGTATATGTCATACCATTGCCTTCTTGCCTGTATGGTTTTTGCTGAGAACTCAGAGCATGGTCTTTTTGGTTGCCCTTTGTTGGTAATGTTTTGTTTTTCCCAAGCTGCTCTCAAGATTCTTTCTTTTTCTTTGGTTTTGGAAAATTTTATTTTGATATATCTTGATGACATTCTCTTGGGGTCTAGCCAGTATGGGGTTTGTTGATCTTCTTGGATGGATATTTTCATCTTTCCTGATATTGAGTAAGTTTTCTGCTAGCAACTCTGATGATTTTCTTGGTGTTTTGTTTTGTTTTGTTGCTTCCTACTGTTCTGGAATTCCAATCAGGCATATGTTATTTCTTTTGATATCATTCTATATAACTCTTGTTGTTGTTGCTGTTATGTGCCATTGAGTCATCTCTAACTCATAGCGACCCCTCCTTGGATTTCTGAGGCAGTAGCACTATGGAAGTAGATTGCCCAATCTTCCTTCTGAGGAGTGGCTGGTGGGTTTGAACTGCCAAACTTCTGGTTAGCAGTCAAGTGCCTTAGACACTACGCCATCAGAACTCCCATATAATCCTTAATATTTCTTTATTTCTCTCTTTTTTTCCCTAATTTTTCCTCATACAAGCTGGTGTCAAGGGATTTGCCTTCTAGTTTGCTAACCCATTCTTCAGTAGATGCTATGCTACTCTTTTGTCCTTCCAATGTGTTATCTATCTCCACAATTTTACTGTTAATCTTCTGTATTTCTAATTGCTGTTTTGTATGATTTCTAGTTGTCTATTTATTTTGTCATTTTGCTCTTGCATTGTTTTCCTGAATTCTTTTAGGTTATTATCTGTCTTTTCCTTGATTTTTTTTTTTTTTTTTTTTTTTTTTTTTGTGTGTGTGTGGTTTCCTTGAGCTTGTGGAAGGACATATATATCTTTTAAATCCCTTATCAAGTACTTTTATTATCTGTTCTTCATCAGAGAGGTTTCCTAGTTATTTATTTTGGTCATTTGCTTGTGCTATCTTACCCTGTTTCTTTGTTTGAAATGAAGTTGTCTGTTGCCTCAGCAACATTTTGGAGTTGTTTTTATTTCTTGATTATGTATTGGTTTGTCTCACTCTGGGTTTTTTGTTTGTTTGTTTGTTTTTGCTTTGTTTAGATACATACAGGTGGGTGTGGTAGGCATCCTTCACTGGTTGCTACTTTGGCAGCACTGGAATTTGCTTTGTTTAGATATGTCTCCAGGTGGGTAGAGTAACTGGTAGGAATGTGGGCCTGGCTATTCAGCTCACTTTGATTCCCTCCAGATCTGTCCACACTGAGTCTCTCTCCCAGTGTGGATTCCGTGAAGGTGGTTTCTCCTCATCCATGTAGTATGTCTTGTATGTCTCAAAATGGCCCCATTTGGTTGGGCCCCCTCTTCTTCTCTCTTTGGTCACTGTCCTTGCTCCCTCTCCCTTTCCAGTCAAAACTCAATCTAACTCTTTATCTTCTCATTTGATTCTCAGAGTTCCAGGATCATTATCTGTATTTGTTTCACTCATTTTCTCCAGGTTTCTGTTGTAGCAAGATTGGGTGGAGTGTGTCACCAGGACAGCAGCTTGTCTCTGCCTCCCCCAATATGTTCCTTAAATACCATATGATGGGAATTACAGACAGTTGAGAGAGGTCACAGTAGCAAGTGACTAGTTTTGTCTAGAAGAGTTAAGAAGCTGTCAGTTACCCCCAAAGGCAACCCCAACTTTCCTGCCATCTCCAGTCTGGCCCCTTTTGTTGCTTTACTTATCACCTCTTTCTTGTCTTGGGTCCTATGGTTTAGAATGTCCATCTCTAGAACTCCTACAAGGCTAGAGCAAATAGTCCATAGGACCACTGGTACATGCTCACTTGTAACCCACGCTTCTAATTCTGAACCACATCTGGGTACCTGGGACTCTGGAATTCCTGATCCATGCAGACCTGATGACACTTCAGTACCTATGTATACTCCTATAAGGGAGTATTCTCCTAAGAGAAAAAATATTACAGTACATATACATGCAATGAGATCTGAGTTTTGGCTGAGAGGTATTTATTTGTGGGGTAAAGAAGGGGTAGATAGACAGAGCCTGGAATTATGTATGTAGGCTGTGACGGTTCTGACCAACAAATGGGAAGAAAAGAAGACAGGCTTTGGTGAGGTGGGGGAATGGAACTATGAGGTAGCCTCCATTTTTACTTTGTCCCAGGCTCTTCAAATGAAATTAGTGTTGGAGGGGGATGAGGCTGCCTCTATCCACCCTACAAAGGAAAATCTCAGACCAGACATATCCTATTAAAATATAGATCTGATCTTATCAAGTTTCTGACAAAAAATACCATATCTGTTGCTTACAGTATTATGCCCAAATTCTTTATATTCAAAGTCACTTTTGATGTGGCTAGTCCTTGCTTATCTTTCCTCCCACCAATCTCCATCTCTTAACATCACCACCCCTCACTATGTCTTATACATTGACCACCGTGGATAATCTCTTGGGTAATCTTTTGTTCCTTAATTACAACTTGGTCATTCAAGTTCATGTAATTTAATGCTGGTATTTTCTTTCTCTAAGCAGCACATAAAAGGTACAAAATAAAAAGTTTGTTGAATTGAAGTGAAATGGACATTTACTGATATGACAAAACAACATTTTGAGATGTTTAATTTGTATTTTTTTCCTTTGTATTCCCCACGTCTGCTACCTCCACCCATGTAAAATTGTTGTGGGACATCTGACTTTGTAATTTCAAAAAGGGGAGCAGAGAAAATCGAGATCAAACATCAGCCTAAGGCTGATTCCTATGAGTTGAAAGTCTGACATATCTCCACTCTCCAGCCTTATTACCAATTCTGACACCATGGCGCTCTCTACTTCTCTGTTAGGTTTGATAGATCATTGCAATGGCCACACAGAACTCACAGACAATACTCGGTTATGGGATTTATTAGGTAAGTCACATACTACAATTCAAGATCAAGATCAACTTGGAAGTAACAAGAATGACTTAGGATGCAGTTCTATAATCAGGACAGCTTCTTCTTGGTCATGCTCTCAGTCAGGCCTCTCTCTCAGTCCTTGGCCCCTTGGCTTTTGGTCCTTCTGGCCTCTGTCCTGATTGGGCGAGTATTACAAAGCTCTTTAGCTCTGATTACAAGTTCCTGGAAGTACCCACTCCACCAGGCATCCTCTTGCCTGGAGGTGTTCAGCTGTTTCAATCCATAGGTCAGCGAACTTAACTCTGCCAAGTGCCCAGATGCACCCCACTTCACCAACAAGCCTTCTGACCAAAGGCACTCAGAACTCTCACTCAGGGGTCAGCACACCCACAGTAGCTGTCCATTCTAGTCTTCTCACTTCATGGGCCAGGAAACTCACTGTGCCATCTCGTGCCAGTCTCCTGGTTCTGTTGCTAATATTTCTCTGTTGCTGGACTCTGCCTTGCTTGTTGCCACCTACTGTTCTCTCTGTCTCTTGGGTCTAGTAGGTTCTCAGGTCAGGGACCCTAGATGTGCTCCACTCCTGGCTCTTCTTCTTGGTGGTAGTGAGGTCCCCTCCCTAGCTTCTGTGATGCCTCATTGTAAGCC
Source organism: Orycteropus afer afer (assembly GCF_000298275.1). Lineage (NCBI taxonomy): Eukaryota > Metazoa > Chordata > Mammalia > Tubulidentata > Orycteropodidae > Orycteropus > Orycteropus afer. The sequence goes on along the minus strand of NW_006921592.1, from coordinate 8,039,476 downwards.
TAGTGGGATAGAAAAATTGACCAATGATCTCATTAGGGTTCCATACATCTTATTTGCATGGCTACACCCCTCGCAAGTTTTCCATGCACTTTATTTTCTTTGTTAGCAAGCTTTCCAATTCCCTTATGGGCCACAAGCACCTTATTTGTATAGTCCCACCTAATCATTTTCTGGGAGTCACAGACCACAAAAGTCTAGTAAGGCCATATTAAGTAATTTACTACACTTCACCAATTCTTTTATATTTCATTGCCTTGAGAATTTTTTTTCTCAGTGTACACAGCATACACTTCTTCTTCAACTCAAAAGCTTTCTCATCTTTTAAAAGCCTAAACTCACTCAAGAGATTATGGTCTAGAAGAGAAGTTATAGTGGCTGTGGGAAGGTGAATTTAAGAGGAAGAGATAGGAAGAAGAAAGAGATTCAATCAACTAGAGAAGGGACAGAGATTGGCAGGTTTCTAAATTTGATGTCAGTATCCTAGAAATGGCAAGTCCTCAGAAGGATTGAGGAGCAGTAGAATTAATAAGCTATACAGATAATATAGGTGTTGATACAATCTCTAGAAAGCAAATTGTAAGGATATCAGACAGTGGCACTAAGTCATCTGCTGTATTAACTAACTATTTCTTCCTTTTTGCTAAGGAGAGGGCATTAAGTTCATACTGCCCTTTAGTCAATGGACAAATGCTAGAATAATCATACCAAGAGTCATCTCCTGCTCAGAAAATGGGTGTGTTGCCCATTTAAAGCCTCAGATGTGGCTCACCCAGTGAGGGGCAGGAAAATGTCTAGCCACTTTTCCTGTTACCAAGTTGATATACTCTGTGGTCACCAGATTGTCTAATAGAGTTTGAATGGGTGTTTCTCAGGCTATGTGGATAAAAGGAAATGTTTTCCAGCCACTTATTATTTGATCCCTTTATCCTATAGTATTTCTTCTACACAACTGTCAAAATGCAATGATATTTTGAGATCACTAGTGAAGAGTGAGTCCAATAATTTTCCAGCAATATCTTCTGCTGTCTCAATGAAAGACGTTTCCCAATGGACACAAGAAAGAGCTACCAATTATGGAGGCCCACAATCTGAAGACTTAAATCTCAAATCTCAAGTTAAAGGTCATATCTAGTTAGGATCAATCAACATTACTACAGAGAACTGCATTATAGGTTTCTCGAAGACATATTTCTTGATCATTAGAAATACAAAGGATGAGCAACTACAGCCCAACGCAGGTGTCTCTTAACTACTCACAGCTCATTTTAAGTCTCCTAGGTACTGCTGTTTCATCCTCATTTGTAAAAGTAGCTTGTATTGTTGTTAGCTGCAGTCAAGTCAGTTTAGACTGATGGTGACCTTATGTATAACTGAAAGAAATGTCACTTGTTCCCCTGCCATCTTCATGATTGCTGAGATGTTTGACTCTGTTATTGCAGCTATTGTGTAATGCCTTTCAACCTGGCTGGTTTTTGTTCAATAATTTTTGGAAGTAGACATACAGGTATTTCTTTCTAGTCTATTTTAGTTTGGAAAGTCTGCTGAAACCTGTTCACCATGGGTGGCCCTGCTGGTATTTTAAATACCAGTGGCATAGCTTCTAGTATTATAATAAACAGGCAAACCACCACAGTACAAAGAACAAATAGAAAAGGAACTTATAGATGTTTTAAAATAGACCTGCAATCAAGCAGCACAGACCATCTGCTTTGGCTCTGTCAATAAGTTAGAATGTGTACTCTGTTAAAAGCAAAGAGATTCATTGAAGATTCAAAACAGTTTGAACTGGGGACACATCTGATCTCCCAAAATGAAATCAAATTTTTCAAAATGGTGGAGTAACAAAGGCATATTCATGAGATAAAATCGAGAACCCAAGCTACAACATTCTGATTGGGAGTTGTAAGATCACAGAAGCTGGAGGTGGGACAATTGGGAGGTGGAGACTTTACAGTGATTGGTTGGAAACATGAATGTGGGCTATTTGAACTGGTTTATTTACATATGTGACAGGGTGGTAATAAGGTAATTATCTTTAAACATTTTCTGGGGGCTGCTAAGGGAATTTCTGATAAGAGTCTTATGTCGAGACCCTCCCTTAGGAACATTCTTTCTATATCTTTAGTGTAACTACAAAATAGAACTTCTCCTTTGTTATGTATTTAAGTCTGTCTAAGGATTTGAATACTGACTATATTATGGACTGCCAGAAGAACAAACAAACCTATCTTGAACAAAGTGTGGCTGGAATGCTCCTTAGAAGCAAGAAAGGTGAGACTTTGCCTCTCATACTTTGGTCATGTTGTCAGTAGACACCAGTCCCTGGCGAAGGATATTGTACTTGATAAAATAGAGGGCCCACGAAAGAGAGGAAGAACCTCAATAAGATGGATTGACACAGTCACTGCAACAATAGACTTAAGCTAACAATTATTGTGAGGATAGTGCAGGACTGAGCAGTATTTTTTCTGTATGGAGCCTGTAGAGTGGGCAGGTAGCATAAGTTTAGAGATAAATAGCATCACTACAAGCCAGAACTGACTCAATGACACTTAACAATAAAAACAACAAAGGGTTTGACAGATGCAAAGGAAATCTTCTGTTATATACCTACGTCTTCTAAGGGTTTGTCAGTTGCAAGGGAAATAAGCAAAAGTTAAGATGGAGTTCATGGCAGTGGGTAGTCTTAAGATAGAATAGGGCTCAGACCTGGGGTGATCTTTCTGATACAACTCAAGCACCTCAAATTTTGGAATTCTCATACAGTTCTAAAAGCCATCATAACATATCAAGATATTTGCCTTGAACTTGCTCCTTTAGTACCTAGAGTCAACTAAGAAGAATGTGTACTGCAACTTGCAATCTGTCTTCCCTCCTTTTCAGTTCCTATCTGAGATGAGTCTATTTTGATGGTCTAAATGTCATTTCGATGAAGAGTCTTCCTCTGATCCATAGTGATATCCTGGGAGACAGAAAACTTTTCAAGAAAAAATTAATAAAGGGGTAGGAAAGATGAGAAGTTTAGTTTGAACATAAATGCTTATTTATTATTCATGAGTCTATTACTCCCCTAATTGCCCATGAACAATCTGCATATTCAGCCTTAGAAGTTTAAAAGCTAGCCAATAAATGGTAAATAAACAGGGCTTTGGCTATCAAATCAAAAGCACTACGTTGCTCCCTCTCACTAGTTGAATATGCATTTCCCACCTAGAGAAGAGATCTTGCATCAAAATATCTCCAAGCTCCCTCTCCCAGTTGTAAATCTCATAAATAATGGCAAAGATATCAATGCCACCTTGGGTTGTTATACTCCCTTTCTTCCTCAGAAGCCAAAACATTTCATCCACACTAGCATTTATCCCTGTTGGCATTGGAAGACAGGACCAAAATAATCAGCTACTTGGTAGGTCTTCCAGTCCCTTCTCTCTGTTTTGGAGTCCTCCTCACCCAGAATGAGCATCTCCTGCCACGACAACCCTCTTAAGTCTTCCATCCGCAAGAAGCCTCATTTAAATGTAAATCAAAATCAAAACATTTCTTCCAAATTTGAAATGCTCACAGTTCAGTCAGAAGTTGTGCTATTGTGACAAAGTTGAAGTCATTCTTTTCAACTCAGTGAGTTCAGAAACTGCTATAAGTGGAACTACTGGAGAAAAATTCGCATTTAAAAAATTTGTCTCTGTTATGTTTCAGGTACCAGTACTGTTTCAGGAAAGAGTTATGTGCAGAATCCTCTGTGCTCAGCAGCAAAACTCAATTTTTTAACTTAACTATTAAGACTGTTGGAGACCCAGAAGACTTGGTCCTTCTCCTGTATATAAAAAATTAATTCATAAGAGTCTCACTTATGAACTCCCTAAAAAGTTATAGAAATACTTTTCTTTCATATATAATTTGTAAACAACTGAATAATCTACTTTCTTAAATCACATCTGTCTGTTGTTTTCCCAGTACTTGCCCAAACAATGGCAGAAAGGCAAGTTCCTCTACTGTTTATTATAGGGAAAAATTTGCCATTTTCAACTTAAATTAAAAAAATAATAATGTATACTGAACTTTTTATATTTCAAGAAGTATATTGGTCCATGTTGACGTTTGGAAGTTAACTCCCTTGGATGGCCAGGCTTTATTTAGTATGCTTTTGCTCTACATAAGTACTTAATGAGCTTCATTATCCTGGAAAGGAGAGAGACCGTAGAGACATTGAGAGGGCCTGTGAGGACATGGGAACTGTCTTTACGTGCCCCTGTGCAGGGCATTGCTGCTTATGGAGCCTGTAGAGCAGACAGGTAGCGTACGTTTAGAGATAAATAATATCCTCAAGATACCTATCCCAGAGCACCTTGCCCGAGCTGCCTCAGGGAGTCAGCATTTGTGTCTACCATGCTACTCAGGGCCCACACCTCTCTCCCAGATTAGAAGAATTTCAATCTTGGTAATAGATTTTCCATCTCTACAACTTTCTTCATGTGGTGCCCACTGCCAAGAAAGTTTTCTAAGAGTCTTTATCTTAAAAAACCTACACATCCTAATCAGTCATCTTCTTCCTGAATTGGTTTCCTTCACCAGGTAAGATGAGTCTATCCCGAATTGCCTCTGCGCTACGCCTATTATGCATGACAGGGTTTATTAATTAAATGTGTAGGTTCCTTTTCTGCCCTTCCAGATCATAAATATCTTAAGGGGGATGAATAGTATACTTTTTTACTGGTTTATACCCATTCCTCTGAGAACCAGCACAGTGTCTTGTACATAGCAGGTATTTGATAAATATTGACTGAGTGAATGAACAAATGAATATTTTAAAGGGTCTCTAGAAGGAAGAGTTGATTTCAAAAAGGAATAATGAATGATTGCAAAGATTCAGCTAGTCAAGTGGCTAGATTCAGCCCAGCTCCAGATATGCTGTAATTGGGAGGTCATCTTACGATAAGTATATAAAATTTTATAATTTGTCACTAATACACTGCTCCTGCTGCATCTCATTTACTCCCAATGGGCATTTCTCTGACTAGTGAGGGGATAAATGAATATACTGATACTCCATGAGGCTAAAGAGAAGAACTGGATAGCTCAGAGGGTCTGAACTTTCATACTTTGGGACTCATTCAGAAAGTACGATGAGACCTTTTAGAAATTCTGGACATTGGATTCATGGATGTCTCTTCTAAAACTCTCTATCTTTTCCTATTTGAATTTAGTTTTATAAAATCAAATCAAAATCTCTTTAGGCAATACAGAGTATTGAGGAGAGAAGAAGGAGTTGAGACAGCCCCAAGTATTACTAGTTGTTCCCCAATATTCATTCTCCCCCTTTTCCCAAGTTTTTTCTGGACAACTGGTTGTGTGGCTAAAGACTAAATTTCCCAGCCTCCCTTATAGCTTGGTGTCGTCAAATGGCATTTTTCTGGATAATTGAATGTGAGAACACGTGAGCTTTGCAGTTTTCAGTTTGTGTTCTTGAAAGGAATCTGTTCTCCGCTCTCACATTCTCCTTCATATTGACAAGGGCACAGACAGGTAGCAGTAGCAAGACATCATTGCCCATACTGATGAAGGCAATGGCCTAGGAGATGACAGAGTCACCAACAGAAAAATTTCTCGGGTCTCTGGATAACCTCCTGGATGGGAGCTGTCTGTCCTTCCCCTGGACTCCACAGCCTGAACCTTCACATATAGAAGAAACAAACGTCAATCTTGTCGAAGCCAGTGCCATCATAGTTTCTGCTGAAGCAGCCAAACCAGGATCCTAACACAGAATGTCAACAAGGTGTTATGTGGCATCCTTATTTTTAGAAAATTTAAATGAGTGGCTTCTGTGTGTGTGTGTGTGTGTGTGTGTGAGTCTCTAGTAACAACTCAAGTTTTGCAAAACTAGCATTGGGAATCAATCCACTATCAAACCCTAGTAAGTACCTACACCATAAAGAATTTCATATAAAGTCTAAGTTTTGTTAAGTTTTATCTAACTAAAGTCCAAGTCAAAAATGCAAATGAATAGAAAAGTAAAAATATACTCAAGTGTCCTATTATTTGCTTTTTCTTTTTTAATCCTTAGCACCTAGCACATGCCTGCCAGATAATAAGATAATAGTTCAAAGCCTTTGAATTCATACTGAACGAAACAAGATACTTCCCTGACTCATTAGTTTAAAAAATGACAGTTAATTACGTTATTGAATTCATTAATGACCTTTTCGTTACTTGGAGACCAAATATGAGGTTTCTCCATCATTCTTGAGCCATGTAATATTTCAGACTAGAAGAAGGTATGGTGATCATCCCATAAATTCCATTGTGAAATCAGGAGTCAAAATGATGTCACTAATGAAGCTTGTAGCTAAGACTTAGTTGACATCTTCTGAGCTGAAATCCCCCACAGTAAATGCAAGGAGACATATTATAATGGATATTTTATAAGTTATACTTAAATTGCCTGATGAATTCAGAATTTCAGAATTGAGTATATTAAAAGAGCATATAAAAAGGAATCATTAACATCATAAAAGATTTCATACAGGTTTAAAAATTAGCATATAATTTACAAAAGCAAAGGAAAATTGGAGAAGCTATGAAATGATGCATGAAAAAGTAAGTTCTGAATGTTGATGCAATATTCAAAATCATGTAGATCTAAGAAGTTTAAAAATACAGATAACATCTGTTCTCAGTTGAGTGAGATTTATTTCCTAGGACATTTGCCAAAGATATAAGAAGGTTCAGAATCATATTTTAAATGCTTTTTGATTGGTTTGGCTTTTATCAAATGCTGGAATTTAAAAGTATGGACAACAAATTATAATCCACTGTGTTTATTTACCAACAACCTCTTGGCTATCATTCATTTGCACCTTCTGTTCTGTTTACTTTTCCTATTCTACTTTCAGACACAGTTTACCATTAAAGATTGAAAGCAATATAATATTGTATAAATATCTTAAGATTTCAAAGCACTATTATAATAGTTCTCATATTTCATCTTTACAACCTTGTTAGTTGGAGGGTAAAATAGGAGAGTATTAATCCTTTATTTTCCCCAATTTGCCAATGATAAAGTGGGACCAAAGAAGTTTAGTAATTTGCCTGAGGTCTGACAAATTAAGAATCCAGTGTTCCAATTGGGTTCCAAACCATCCCCTCATCCACACCAGATTGTCAGTTCTATGGAAAATACCTGAGTGTTCTTAGCTCTTAGAGTATGTTGTTGTTGTTGGTATGTGCCTTCACGTCGGACCCGACTCATAGTGATCCCTCCTTGGGTTTCCGAGGCAGTATCACTACGGAAGTAGATTGCCCAACCTTCCTTCCAAGGAGTGGCTGGTGGGTTTGAACTGCCAGACTTCTGGTTAGCAGTCAAGTGCCTTAGCCACTATGCTACCAGAGTTCCATCTTAGAGTATATACTATTATAATATATGGCAAGTGAATATTGTGCAGTTATCAAATTTTCTTGAGCATTTACTATGTGCTAGATATTGTGCTAGGCATTCTGGTGGTGCAGAGGTTAAAGCATTAGGCTTCTTACCAAAAGGTCAACAGTTCAAACCCACCAGCCTCCATGGGAGAAAGATGAGACAATCTGTTTCCATAAAAGATTGACAGCTTTGGAAATCCTATGGGGCAGTGCTACTAAGAGTCACTATAAGTTGGAATACACTCAATAGTAGTGGTTTGGTTTTTGGTTAGATGTTGTACTAGACACTAAGTACTCATTGTTGCATCAGTGTTAGGTGTCACTGAGTCGCAGAGAGTCCGTGTATAACAGAAAGTTGCCTGGTCCTGCAGATGTCCTTATAGATGTATAGATGTTTGCGTGTCTGTGTGTGTGTGAGAGAGAGAGAGAAAGAGAGAGAGAGAGAGAAGGTCTTTGAACTGAGATGTGAAGGGGAATAAAGGTTAGCAACTCCATGGCAAGTAACCACAAATAAACATACAAAAAAAGATGAAGGGGTATTGGGGTCCAATGAAAAACAGCAGCCGTGCAAGTGCTCTGAGGCATAAAAGGACAAAGTTTCCCAGGAAATGAAAGAAATCCAATGTACCCACATCTTCCTGCACAAGGTAGGAGGTATTTTTTATAGTTCAAGCATGTCATTGTAGACCATGTTGATGAGTTTGGATTTTACTCCAAGTGCAATGAGAGCCTCCAGCCAGGAAGAGATGTGATCAGAGCCTACTGGAGTTGAGAAGAGACATGATCCAATTTATGTTTTAAAAGATTGCCTTAACTTCTCTGTAGAGAATTAATTGAAGTGAAACAAAAATATAAGTAGAGAGACAAGACAGAAAATGTTTATAGTAGTTCAAGTGAAAGATGATAGTGGCTTGGGCTAAGACAGCAGTGAAAATAAGAGAGAGAAGTGAATCACTTTAAAATATATTGAAAGTAGAATTGAAAAGATAGGAGGCGAGGGTGAGATCAGGACCAAAGCTGACTTACCATCGTCTGGAGGTGTCATTTTTGGAGTAATTATAGCCAACTGAATGTTTTCCATGTTGCCATATTCACAGTAAAGTTCTCATGTATACATAATTCAAGATAATGAGATTCACATTTCAGGCTTATAGGCATATTATTTCTCATTATGAGCAGTAGCAATTCATGGTATTTTTAATAGGAATTTATCCTTCTCATATTCATATTGAGATTGTGTTAGAGCACCTAAAAATGTATTTACACATCTGAAAGTGTGAGGTGAAAAGAACTAGATTTTTTAAATCTCTCTATATAAAGGCATAGATGTGATTTTGGGTGGTTAAACAAGGAAAAAAAAGACATCCCTCATCCTTAAGACATGGAAGACAAGTATAAGTCTTCCAACACTTTGTAGAGCTTTTCAAAATGAAGACATTAACACTTGGAGGAAAAATAACTAAAAGAAAGTCCTTCTGCTCAGTTGTTCACTAACATATGCACCTCATTTCTTTTCATTTTTCAATAAATATTGATGTGGCTCCATTTCCTTTGGGTGAAAAGGATATTTAGTATTAAAATAGTGTAGCTAATAATAATAATAATAGCTAATACATATGTTTTGGTTGTCTAGTGCCACTTTAACAGAAAATTACTACAGGTGGATGACTGGAACAAACAGGGATTTATTCTCTTACTGTTTAAGAGGCTAGAAGTCTGAGTTCAAAGTGCCAAGCTCTAGTGGCTGGGTAAAGGCCCGTCAACCTTAGGCTTCAGCTCTGCCTCTTGTTCCCGGCCTACTGAAGCTGGAGGTGTCTCCTCACTCAGGCAGCTGCTGGCTGCTGAGGCTGACAAACCCAAGGTCAACAATTAAAATGGCACAGGCCCAAGATTACCAAACAACATGGCAGGTCACTAGTTCAAGTCCAGAGACAGTCCCAAGATCAGCAGGAAATATCGCAGGCTGCTGAGTGAAGACTCAGTTACATGCAGGGTCTAAGCATGCCAAAAAGCTCCCGAGACCTTTCTCAATGCTTCTTCTTATATACTGGAAGCAAACCACATCCCTAAGGCAGTTATTCAGCTGCTCCAGTAGATTCCGCCATGGAGTTGATGATTAATTTCATCATGGGGAGTAACTACATCAAGCTACCCAGCCAATTAAAACCAGGCACAGCCAAGTTGACACATAAACTTAACTACCAATGTATATGTACAGTGATTTGTATTTTCAGATGACCTTTACATCCATTATATCACTATTGCCCTCTTAATTGGGTAATTATTGTTAGCTACTGTTGAGTCAGCCTCTGACTCATGTTGATCCCATGCACCACTAATAAAACTCTTCACAGTCACACAGCATTCCCATGATCAGCTGTGGATCAGCCTGTTGTGATCCATAGGATTTTCATTGGCTGCTTTTAAGAAATAGATCACTAGCTTTCTTCCTAGTCCACCTTAGTTTGGAAGCTCTACTGAAACATTTTCATTATGATTGCCACACACAAGCCTCCACTGATGGTGAGCAGTGTCTGTGCATAAGGTGCACTGACCAGGAATTGAATCTAGGTCTCTGACATGGAAGGTAAAACTACTGAACCACCGCTGCCTCGATTGAGTGATTATGCCCATTTTAAAACTAAGGACATAAGCCACTGTCCTTAGTGTTTTCTGGGTATTAATTCATTTAATCCTCACAACAACTTAATATTGAGGTAAACACCAGAAGCATCACTTGGTAGGGCTAAAATTCAGGGCAATAGGTGTGCAGAGTCCTTTTTACCTTAGCATTCTGCAGAGGGCCCTGCTTAGGCCCAGAGGAGTCAGAGCCACTTTGATATAATAGAGGTTCCATGCTCCATAAAAAGGTTCTACCCTCTGCCACTTTATAAAAGAAAAGCCTGAGGATGAAGTTATACAAGCTGACTGCTTGGATGCCAAGTAGTGTGACCTTATGTACTAACAGTTTATATCAATTACTGGGAAAGTCAGCCCAATGTCTAAAGACCTCAGCTGCCCATGGGAAGCTGCACTCGTTTCTGTAAAGGGGAAAGCCACCCATTTCATTAGGCCTTGGGACTGAGGGCTGCTATCTTCCCCAAGCTGGACTGAAGGCAGTGACTTCCAGTCTCAGCCAGTTTGCATCAGCCAATCTGAGATAATCACTGGGGCCATTTTTAGACAACATGTTTATCACGCTACATATTTATCTTGTTATTTTGGTTTGCTGCCATTAAGTTGGCCCTTGACTTATAGCGACTGCGTGAACAGCAGAATGAAACACCATCCAGTCAGGTGCAGATTAGACTATTGTGATCCATAGGGTTTTCATTGGCTGATTTTCAAAAGTAGACCACCAGATCTTTCTTCCTAGTCAGCAGTAATATAGAAGTTTCACCAAAACCATTTCAACATCATAACACCTGTCAAGCCTCTACTGACATGGGCAGTGCCTGTGCATGAGGTAAACTGACTGGGACTTGAATACAGGTCTCTTATATGGAAGGTGAGAATTCTCACCACTGAACCACAAATGCTTCATTAGTTTGACATAAATATCACCCTCATAGAGATAAGGAAACTGACACACAAAAAGTTTAGATAATTTTCTCAAGGTGTCTTCAGAGAGGTTGTGTACAGATTAACAATTTAATATTTGCCTCTCTACTATGCTGGGAGAGTGTGGTAGGAAGCAATGTCTGGCCTCTGTGGTAAGTGCTGAGTCTGGGCATGACCAGTGCTGGACTAAGCTGACACCCATGAGTCACCCAGTACTAGAGTGCAAGAACTAGTGTGTAGACCTGACCTGAAGTCATAGTGAAAGAGGAATTAACAGAGAAAAGGGCTATGGATACTAGGAAACATGGGAAGAGAAGCTGGGAATAAATAAAGATGGGGATAGCTCTTCTTCTGGATGGATCACCTTCAGGTTAAATAAATTGCTCTCAGAACTCAATATCTGATGAATGGCATGCTACAACACTGAGGATGCTAATTGTCCCAATAAAAATTCTTCCTTCTTCTTGAGTTTTAGCTAGGTACTTGGCAGCCCTGAATAATGACTGCATTTCCTAGCTTCCTTTGCCCCTCCAAAAAAACCAAACTCACTGCTGATGAGTTGCTCCCATTCATAGTGACCCCTCCTTGGGCTTCCAAGGCGGTATCACTATGGAAGTAGATTGTCCAACCTTCCTTCTGAGGAGTGGCTGGTAGGTTTGAACCACAACTCTTCTGGTTAGCAGTCAAATGCCTTAGGCACTATGCCACCAGAGGGGAAGCCTTTGCCTCTAGGTATGGCCATATGACCAACTTCTTGACGAAAGGATTGTTTTTTTAACATTCCATTTTTAAGTGATTATAGACTTACAAGAAGTTGCAAAAACAGTACTGAGAGGTCCCACGTACTCATCACTTCATTTCCCCCAATAGTAATATCTTATATAACTTAGGTGCTTTATTAAAACCATGAAATTGATGTTTGCCAATGGGATCAGAACAGAAGTGTAGAGTGTATTCTCCCCTTTCACCTCTTACATCTTCTCATTGTGAGGAAAGAGTATCAGATCAGTGAAGCTGGAGCAGCTGTCTTCATTCATGTGATAGAAGGAAGGCAGAAGGACAAGAGAGGAGGATCTTGGTTCTCGGGACAGTGGATATTTTATCCTTACTCTGAACCACCCATCTATGATCATATAAATGTGAAAAAAAAGTCTCTTTTCTTTGATTTATTGTTAATTTGGTGTTTTTTGTTGCAGCACCCTATCAACATAAGCATGATGATGCTTGATATGACTAGCAAAAATTGTAATTATCACTATACTGTCACTTAGTATTAATGAGAATTGGCAAGAGTTTAAATGCAATGTTGCTTTTCCTCAACATGTAGAAGAGTGAAAAATTGAAATTCTGGTTTTATTTCTCATTTGGATTTACAGAATTATTTTGGGTGCAGCCTGGCTTTTCTATAAAATTCCATTCACCAAATGATAAGAGGAAAGGTTTGAGTTCTATATCCACACTCATTATATAATGTTATACAAGTTATTGAATCTCTATAAGGCTCAGTTTTCTTACCTATAAAATAGATTTATAAGTAACTGTCTTAATAGCATCAGGAAGTTACTGCATGATCCAAACATGATCAAGGATCTGAAAATGCTCCATAGGCTGCAACTGCCACACACATAGAAATTATTGCTGCATGAATCCCTTAAAGCAACCTAGCATCTTCTCCAAACCTGAAGTTGTGGTCATCTATTAGATCATTTCTTTACTACATGCATCACTTTGGCAAGAAATCTCAAGATTATTGATCTATGTTGTTGTTGTTTGCCGTCGAGTTGTTGTTATTTACCATCGAGGCGGACCCGACTTATAGCAACCCCTCCTTGGGTTTCTGAGGCGGTATCACTACAGAAGTAGATTGCCCATACTATCCTGTAAATCCATTTTGTAGTTGCACAAACCCAGACGTGTAAGGGCTTGGTGTATTCTGCATGCTTTATTTATTCAACAAGCATTTATTGTGTGCCTACAATGTGTTGGCAATCTGCCCTGGAACTGCAGAGAAAAATAAGTCATGATTTCCATTCTTGGGAAGGTGTCCCTGAGTGTGGCAAACAGTTAAGATTTGTCTACTAACTGAAAGGCTAGTGGTTCACATCCACTCAGAGGTACCTTGAAAGAAAAGGCTGATGATCTACTTCCAAAAGATCACAGCCACTGAAAACCCTATGGAGCACAGTTCTACATACATGGGGTCAACATGAGTCAGAATTGACTCAACGGCAACACAGATTTTTGGTTTTTCTTCCCCCCATTCTCAGGATGGTCAAATCCAGAAGAGAAATAAACACATAAGAAGAGATAATCAAACAAATCAAAACAACAATGGGTTATTTTTTACCCATCACAGTGGCAAATACATAAATGATTGATAACATCCTTAAAGCAAAGGAATAAGAACATTAAGAAGATAATATTCAACTTTGTGGGTGCACAGGAAGCTCCACCAAGACAAGGGCTGAAAACGTGCATTGAATGTGGCCATCAGGGGTCACTAAAAAGGCCACTGCCACCATGTTGATTCTGACTCATAGCAACACTGTAGGACAGAGTACAACTGCTCCATAGGGTTACCAAGCCTGTAAATCTTTACGGAAGCCTCTTCTTTTTCCTATGGACTGGGTGGTGTGTTTGAATTGGTTAGCAGCCAAATGCCTTAACCACTCATCACCAGAGCTCCTTCAGGGGTCACTAGTAATTATCAAAATTGCCTCAAGATTGTGAAGATGGCTTCACAACTCTGGAAATACTAAGTTGTACTCTTTGTATCGATTAATTGTATACTAAATGAATTATATCTCAATAAAACTGCTACCAAAAAAATATGTTTAGTTTCAAGCATAAAAGGTGAAGTCCGAGTTGATGATATTAAGAAATTAATAGAAGTTGCAGAATTGGAAACCATCTAGTCAAAAAGTTTGAATGAAAAAGAGAAACAATTCTCAAAAATTTAAAGTAAAATGAGAATAACAGTTTGATTCATATTCATCTGCTTTTTGCAAAGATAGTCTCGTGTCCCACTTTGTTAGCCATCATTGTAAAACATAAATCACATTATTGGAGCTAAACAGGACTCGTGTTGAGGAGAAAAAACAAGAATTAACTCAGGAGGTGTATGTCTGTGTATTTGTTTGCTTATACTTCTTCAAATGCCTCTCTTCAAATGTATTTACACTTCCTGGCTACCTGAACCCAGGGAAAGTCCACCCCTTCTTAACTGAAAACACCAGCATCATCAGTAGTACTTGACTGCTTATAAGGACTGATGAGTACACAGTGAGGATCTGACATTTTATCACCACCATGAGGCACATTGTAAATATGATCACTTTCAAATGCCACATAAGAAAACCAATCAGCAGAAACATAAAAAACTTGCTTGAACCATAGTACTCTAAATGGCAGGTACTCAGATTCCCAGGGCTGTGCTTTTCCCACTAGATGTCTGTGGTTCTTTCAGCAGAAATGTCATAAAGTACACAGGTTTTTACCCCTCTTCCCCCACTTGAGATCACAGTGGAGACTCACAGGTTCTGAGAGTTGGAAGGGAGCTTAGAGGACATCTTTTCAACTTCTTTTTCATCATTGGAAAACCTGAGGCCCAGAGACACACAAACAAACAAATTCACTGCCGTCGAGTCGATGACTACTTATAGCAACCCCGCCTTGGGTTTCCAAGGCAGTATTCTCTATGGAAGTAGGTTGCCCAGTTGCCCAAACCCTCATTCTCTGTTAGCTGGAGAGATACTAGCCTGTGGGAGCCCAAAAGCCATGGTCCAGTGCAATGCCTTTCTATCAGGGCATACACTGCTATCTCCTGGAACTGAAGTGGAATTTACACTGTGTTGGCTGTGCTATAGTCACCAAGCCTGCAGCCCCTCACTAAGTGGAAATCAGAAGCCTGGAACTTTTCACTCAGATGAAGATGAGAACCCTACAGCCAGCCCATCAAGGAGATGAAGATCAATTGAAAAAGAATTAAATGTGGTGTAAACTAGCTTAAAGCCCCCAAATTTGCTTATAGATTTTTAAGCTCCTTTAAAGGAGCTCTGGTGGTGTAGTCATTAAGACATTTGACTGCTAACCAAAAGGTTGGTAGTTTGAACCCACTAGCTGCTCCATGGAAGAAAGATGAGGCAGTCTGCTTCTGTAAAGATCAACTGCCTTAGAAATCCAATGGGGATTGCTGACTCAGAATCTACTCAATGGCAATGAGTTTGTTTTTTGGTTTCTAAACGTCCTTAGGATCTGACCACTAAATAAATAAGAAAGATGTAAGTAAATAGATAAATTTTAAAAATCATAATAACGTTTCTGCTGCTGTCCCTACAGTGATATACAGATTAGTTGTTGCGTTTATGATTTGTGTTCAGACTGCAAGAACAAAAGTATCTTGTCCTATGTGAGCTTGTGATAGATTAAGAAGAAATATTATAAAACTAAGAGTCACACTTTGAGAGCTCTTAAAAACATCACTTTCTACCTCAACTGAAACCTCAATAAAAGTATAAAACTTATATAGAACTGATGAAGATGTAATAGTTCATACCTCTGTTACAAATCTCAAATACAAAAGGAGACCTAAATTCTAGTTCTGGCCAATTGTGTTCTTGGCCAAGTCACTTTACCTGCCCAAGCCTCAATTTCTTTTCATAAAATAAGGATATCAGAGTAGGTGATCAGTTTAGTGTTCTGTGAGCCTTTGACAGGAAACACAATCAAGCAGAATAGTATCTTGTTGCTCTATGCCTGATCAATCAGACCTTCAAAAGATATTTCAATCTACAAACGTCAACTCAACCAACAACACAACCATTGCCATGGAGTTGGATCTGACCAATAGCAACCCCTCCTTGGGTTTCCGAGGCAGTATCACTACAGAAGTAGACTTCCCAACCTTCCTTCTGAGGAGTGGCTGGTGGATTTGAACCATCAGCCTTCTGGTTAGCAGTCAAATGCCTTAGGCACTATGCTACCAGAGCTCCCACAAGATATGAGATGGTAGTCAAAGAGGGTTGTTGCTGTGCTGTTATTTGCCATCAAGTTGGACCCGACTCATAGCAACCCCTCCTTGAGTTTCTGAGGCAGTATCACTACAGAAGTAGATTGCTCCATCTTCCTTCCGAAGAGTGCAAGACATAAAAGCAAATGAAACCCAATCCACCACCATCAAGTCGATTCTGACTCACAGTGACCCTATAGGATAGAGTAGAATTGCCACAGAGGGTTTCCAAGGCTGATAATCTTTATGGAACCAGACAACCTCATCTTTTTTCATTGGAGCAGCTAGTAGGTTCCAACCACTGACCTTTTGGTTAGTAGCCCAGTGCTTTAACCACACTGCCACCATATCTCCTGGAAAATGTAAAGAGGTATTTTAAAGGTTTGGTCTCCATTGGATGGTCCCTTTTAAAAAAAAAAAAAAAAGTGATTTGTGTGAAAGTTTACAGAGCAAATTGGTTTTCTATTCGATAGTTCATATACATTTTGTTTTGTGACGTTCATTGCAATCCTTATAATGTATAAGGATATACACTCTTCCCACTTCTTCCCTTTGTCTTTCTTTCCTGTCCATTCCTATCCAGTCCTGCCTTCTGAGTTTTATCCCTAGGCAAATGCTACCCTTTTTGTCTCATATGGCTGATTGTTTTAAGGAAGGTGTACCTCCCTGGTACTACTGTTCACCTTATAGGCCTACATATTGTTTGGCTGAAAGTTGAGTTTTGGGGCTGAGCTCAGTTTCAGCCTAGAAGTTTGTCTAAGGAACATAGACTTGGGGGTTCCACAAATCTCTATCAGATTAGTGAGACTCGTCTTTTTTTTTTTTATGATTTTGAATTTTGTTCCACATTTTTCTCCCACTCTATCTTGGACCTCCTTTGTGATCCCTTTCAGACCAATCAGCAGTGGTAGCCAGGCACTATCTAGTTCTTGTTTCGGGGTCACGGAGGCTGGACTCGTGTGATCCATTAGTCCTTTGGACCAACTTTTTTCATAATGTATAGATTCAGTAGATTTCATTAGCAGACACAATGATCAGAGGAAGGCTCAGTATCGCTGTGTACTGAAGAACTTACTTCCCACAGGCAAAGCCTCCAGGAAAAGTTATCGTATTGGAAAACAGTTGATCAAAGTTAAATATTGCCAAGCTGCAACTCATGGGACACATCTAGGAATGTCTCCACTCACATTGTTAATCAGAGGCCAGAATAATAAATGGAAAATTAGCAGTCTCCTAATCATCTCAGTGAATGTGCTCTCTTAAGGTCAAAAGTGATCACACCCTACTTTCATGAACCCTTCTCCTTTCCAGATTTCTCTCTGAGTCTGAGGGTGTCCATAATTCAATTGGCTTCATGAGGGGCTCAAGAAGGTGTCAATGGAGGGATGCATTCCACCTGATTTGGGGAGTTATTCCCAGAAAAATCTTTCCCTGACTGATCCACAGATGTCTGGATAGCCAGACAGACTGCTTCTCTTACTTCTTGATTTGTTCTTTTCAAGAAAGCCAGATGCCAATAGAATCCTATAACATTAATAAGACTGTACCTCAAGACAAGTTCAGAGTAATCTACTCAGATATTCATTAAATGTCAATATTTTTACATATATAATAGACAAAAATTGATAGCAATGACTGAATTTTAATTAGGAAAATTTCTAATGATAGATTTCACAGCCTCTTTTAAATGCCATATACATATGCATTCATTCAACAAATATTTTTAAGTGCTAAATATGTGCTATGTTCCACACGAAGCAAGAGAGATGCAAAGATAAAATAAATTTATGAAAATATATCTCTGACCTACCTAATTTATTCTTAGGTCAAAATGCAGTTCCTAAGAAAATGTTGATAGAGTTTACTACTCACAAAACATCTCATGCCGTTGGGGTATTCTTTGTCTGCTTTCCAAAGACGAGGACCTGGAAAATAATATCTAAGTTTGATCTCAATCTCATGGCCTGAGCAAATACATTCTCTGTCCAAAAAAGCAGGTTCTGGCTTCCGACGGTCTGTGTGACTTGGAAGATTTTGCTTTTATTAGTAGGAACTGTGTTATTTTGAGGCTGAAACCATTTCTGTTTCAAATAGCATAAAGTTGTACCCCAGGAATGATGAAAATGTCAAAAGTAATTTCCAGCATTCCAGATGATTAAGAAATTGAAAACCAAATATTTGGGTTAAAAGCAAGTGTATAATAAGTGTTTATCCAAAATTTTATATAAGAATATTATTGTCTTCTCATGCCAACCCAAGATGTCTAAATTTTACACTCATTCTTCCTTTCCCCATATAATCAAATGGCACATGTTATTCCCAAAGCAAAACACACAAGAAGCTGTTTTGTCTTGAGCTTTCTTATTATCAAATATATATTCCTTTGTCCTTCATTCCGAAGCACAGAAGCTCAGATGGGTAAGAATGTGTTCTGGTTACCTAGTGCCACCTTGACAGGAAACATACCACAAATGGGATAGGCTTAACAAACAGGAGTTTATTCTTACAATTTGGAGGCTTTAAGTCCATGTTCAAAGTGCCAGGCTCTAGGGGCTGGGTGAAAGCCCCTCAACTTTGGGGTCCAGCTCTGCCTCCTGCTCCCAGCCCACTGGAGCTAGAGGTGTTTCTTCACTCAGTTAGCTGCTGGCTGCTGAGGCTGAGAAGCCCCAAGGTTGACTAGTAAAGAGGCACAGTCCCGATATTACCAAACCACATGGCAGGCCATTAACTTAAACTCATTCTAAGTCCCAGGGTCAGCAGAGCATAGCAAGCTACTGAGCAATGACATGGCTACAGGCAGGATCCAAGCGTGCCAAAGGCTAGAGACCATTCCCAAGGTTTCTCCTTATATACAGGAAGCAGACCACATCCCAAAGGCAGCTACTCAGCTGCTTGTGGTAGATCCCACCATGGAGCTGATTGCCAGTCTCATCATGGGGAATAACTACCACCAGCTGCCCAGCCACTCAGCCAGGCCCAGCCAAGTTGACACGCAAACATAACTACCACAGAATGCCAGAGGTTAAATATTTCTCCCATTTTACACATGGGGAACAGAGGGTCAGAGAGGTTAAGGCTAGCCCAAAGTCACCAAGTTAGTGTCAGAGATGTGAATTGACTAGATCCAGAACCTCAGATTCTGCTTCTCTACCGGTTACCATGGAGTCAGTTCCAACTCGTGGCAATGCCATGGGTATCAGAGCAGAACCATGCACTCCATAGGGTTTTCAATGGCTGCTTTTCTGAAAGTTGATCCATAGGCCTTTCTTTAGAGCCATCTCTGGGTGGACTTGAATCACCAGCCTTTTGGTGAACAGTTGAGCACTGAACCATTTGCACCAACCCGGGATCCTGATTCTCAGTCCAGAGCTATTTCTATGGCATTGTAAAATCATGTGCAACCTATGGCTACTGAAGCTAAAGCCAACAAAAAAGTAAGAACTGATTTTCTGCCCTCAAAAAACAGAAGATGTTGGGGCAAAAGTTCATTTGCATAACTTTCCTTTCAAGCCTTTGCTTTGCTTCCTTTCTTCTTTCCAAGAAAGTACTGATGCTCAGGTGCATGCTCTATAGTCCTTGAGGTTATCCAAATCAGCCCCCCTCTAGCATTACTGTGGGAGCTCTGGTAGCATAGTGCCTAAGGCACTTGACTGCTAACCAGACGGCTGGCGGTTCAAACCGACCAGCCACTCCTTGGAAGGAAGGTTGGGCCATCTACTTCCATAGTGATACTGCCTCGGCAACCCAAAGGGAGGTCGCTGTCGGGTCCGACTCAACAGCACATAACAACAACTAACATTAATAAGAAAAACAAAGAGAAAGAAGACATCCCAGAACGGACTTCCCTGAGCCTTGCTTCCCGCTTCAGGACTTCTGAACTCTCTTGCACTAGGATTATAAAAAAAAAAAAATGTATCTTTAATCATCACCATTCTTTTAAGATTTCAAAGGAACATCTTAGAGATGCAAACTATTTCCTGACTTGCTCATTTATCTCAAGTGACATGTAGAAATTTCCTTGGCGGCTGTTCAGGGGAACAGAGGTGAAACCTTCAATAAAGAATGGCTTATTCATTCTCTTCCAGCCAAGAGTCACCCTGCCTTGTTAGCCTCCTTTGCCCTGCTTTAAGAGGTGGGAGCCTATGTTGTACTCAGTGTTCATGTATTCCTGTTAAGGGTAATGATCTCCATTTTTCATGATGCCTCCAACTATCAGAGTGATGGTATGTCAGTAAGTTGTTTCTCTCCATTTGGAAAGAAAATATGAGAGGCTATATAACAGAGCTTAGGTCTCAGTTCATAAACACAGCAAATTAATAAGCCTCTTTAAAGCACAAGATTCAAATTTCAAGTTCCCAACAGGCTATGCTTTTTTATGTCTTGACGGTGTTCTTTAAATCTAAATGACAGATGGGACACAGAATAAGGAACTAGGGAGACAAATCTTGTGTTATCAAGATATTATTTTCATTAGAAGAGATAATTAAACAACCCTGGGTGAGAATAGGTAGCTTCTGAGGTTAGGTTCCATCTTACTAATATTAAAACCTGCTCAAAATCCCTCTTATCCTAAGACAATCCTTCCTCCCTCCCTTGGCATACTTTCATTCTCTCTCTCTCTCTCTATCTATCTCTATCTCTCTCTCTCTTTCTCCCTCCCTCCCTCCCTCTCTTTTTTCTCTCTCTGTCTTCCTTTCTCCTTCCCTCTCTCCTCACTCTCCTGCTTTTCCAAGCCAAGATCCTTTTCAAAATTATCTCTGTCTTCACCCACCACTCACCTCTGAACACACTTCTATCTGGCTTCTGTCCATGCCACTTCATTAAAACTGCTCTCTACAGCATTGGTAGCACATCATTGCGGCTAAATCATGAGGACACTTTTCAATCCTCCCTTTGCAAAATGCAGTTGATAGCTTCCCTTGATTTTGAAGGCTAAAAGAAACTGCCTTAGCTCCCACTAGTTCTGTGGACTGTGTAGAAGCACGTGGCTCTTTCCAAGGGCTTTGTGAAAATGTTATTGCTAGTTACCATCAAGGAGACCTAACTCATGGCAACCACATGCACAATGGAACAGAATACTGCCCAGTCCAGTGCCATATCCATGATCAGTTGAAGATTGGATCACTTTAATCCATAGGGTTTTCATTGGCTGATTTCTGGAAGTGGATTGCCAGGCCTTTTTTCCTAGTTCATCTTAGTCTGGAAGCTCTATTGAGACCTGCGCAGCATCACAGCAGCATGCAAGCCTCCACTGGCAGATGTATGGTGGCTGTGAATGAGGTCCATTGGCCAGGAATCAAACCAGGTCTCCCACACAGAAGAAGCAAATTCAACCACTGAACCAACACTGCTCTCTTATAAAACTAGGAGCCTACGATGTGCCAGGCACAGGTACTAATTAATTTAAAGTTGACAATAATCCTATGGATTAGACCAAAATATGAGAGATGAAAGAGAAAAAGATAGCAATAGAGATAGAGAGAAGAAGATTTTTAAAATTGCCTTTTAGAGTAATTACAGAGTTTTGGTGACATAGTAGTTAAGGCACTTGGCTGCTAACCAAAAGGTTGGTAGTTCGAATCCATCAGCCACTCCATGGAAGAAAGATAAGGTAGTCAGTCTACTGCCATAAAGATTTACAGCCTTGAAGTACAGTTCTACTCTGTCCTATAGGGTTGCTATGAGTCAGGATCAACTTGATGGTAATGGGTTTGCTTTGTTAGCTTAGAGTAATTAGATTTGTTGGCTGTAAGAACATACTTTTTATTTCCTTGTCATCACCAAACGGGACCTTCCAGAAACACACAGCATAAGCAGAGAAGAGTTAAAGAACAGGAACAAGAATAGTGCCAGTGTAACGTAAATTCCTTGAGGGTAGAGCAGGGAGAGGCACTGGACCGGCCTTCGCTCTGTGTCCTTTTCAGATTGTTATTGTTGTTAGGTGCCATCAAGTTGATTTCAACTCAGGTGGTAGAGTAGAACTGACCCAGAGTGTTTTCTATCCTGTAATCTATGAGAGCAAGTTGCTAGGACTTTCCTCCAGATGAACCAGTGAGTGGATCCAAACCACTAACTTTTCAGTTAGCTGCTGAGCACTGGACCCTGTGCCATAAGAAACAAATGAGTGGGTTGACTTGGGAGTGGGCATCCTTCCAGGGTGGGGTACTAAACATACAATTTCTGTTTCCATTTCAGGATGATAAATCTACTGTCTCTTGAAAGTCTCAGCAGCAGGAGACAGCTGCTTCTGAAGAAACAGCAGCAAGCTGCAGGCAGAAAAGCTTGGCTTTTGATTCTGAGTGAAGTCTGGAGAAGTAAAATATGTGGATGTCCTCAAATTTAATCGGCAATTTTGAAAGAAAAACATATTTGACAAAAATTTAGTTTTAGAAGGTGTCGAGGACATGGAATTAAAATTATTTTTGGAGAAACAATTTCCAAGTAGTTTTGGGCTCTTATTATTTTTTAAATCTTGTTGCTATGGTTTCTAAGGTATATAAACTTAGACTAAGTGATTTGTACTATTTCATTTATAAGCTGTTCACAGCTTAACTTACAAAAAATGTGATGAATAAATCATATTAGAGTCATGGAATGAGCTT
Source organism: Orycteropus afer afer (assembly GCF_000298275.1). Lineage (NCBI taxonomy): Eukaryota > Metazoa > Chordata > Mammalia > Tubulidentata > Orycteropodidae > Orycteropus > Orycteropus afer. Next base: position 8,016,889 of record NW_006921592.1, on the reverse strand, counting down.
CAAAATGATCATGATGAAATTATGGGATTTTAAAGTCTAAATGGAAACATAATGTAATAAAAACCTCATTAGTTTCTACTCCCTGATTCACATGTAATTCTTTGGTTGGACTAGGGAGTCCCCAACATAAATGAAGTTCCATTCCTATGACTCTGTCATAAGTCTGTTCTAAGTTTCTTTTCTTTTCTTTTCTTTT
>NW_006921592.1:8011269-8012843 GCF_000298275.1 Orycteropus afer afer | reverse complement strand
ATGTTCACATAACTTCGCATTTTTTTCCAAATCCCTTGAATACATTTTCCCATAACTTCCTCCCAGGAATATGCAATGTTCTGTATACAATGAAGACTATTACATTGAAGTTGACATCAGTGTCTTAACAATGAAGTTGAAGTCATAAACTCTACTAGGCATGTGCACAGTTCAATTGCTATATGTCATTAGAGTTGAACATTACCCAATTTCTTTTTGAGCTCTGGTAGTGTAGTGCCTAAGGCACTTGACTGCCAACCAGAAGGCTGAGGGTTCAAACCCATCAGCCACTCCTCAGAAGGAAGGTTGGGCAATCTACTTCCGTAGTGATACTGCCTCGGAAACTCAAGGAGGGGTCGCTATGAGTTGGGTCTGACTCAATGGCACGTAACAATAACAACAGCATACCAACACCAATACCGACTTCTTTGTAGACCAGGCCATAGCAGTGTTCTGAATAGTAAATCATAATACTGAACATCTGAGAGTGAACATCTGAGAATGATAAATGTCAGCAAATTACTCACTACAACATTGTATGTATTACTAATGATAAAATGTACAAAAAAAAAAGTAAAGTTCTAAGTGTAATTCATTATAACTCAAATACATAATAAGTCCAGGACTACCTGTATTTGGAATGATTTTTGCAAAGTACGCTCATGATAAGCTCAGCATCCTTTATGTAAATCAAAGTGACACAATCTTTTTGTGGGGAAAAGAACATGAAATCCAAAATTCTACTATTATTTTTATTCAATTGTTTAAGCCTCTGAGAAATTTTTGTGCCAAGTAGTGTGTCAGGGATTAAAGACAACCTACCTGTAGGAAGTCAGTCTAACAGAAGGAAGAGATGTTTGAATATGTCCTTGCAATCTCTTGGTGGAATGTCCTATCCCAGTGGAAGTAGAAGGGAAGGTGTGATTAATTTCACTACAAGTTAATTTTAATGAGAAATTAGCTCTATTTTTTAATGGAAATGGCCTCAGCATTTCATGGTTTATTATAAATGTTTGCTATTGGGTTTTGGTAAAAAAAAAATAATCTATCATATTTACATAGTTTCCTTTATTTCTAAATTACTTGAAATTTTTATTAGGAATGGTTGTTGAATTTTATGATGCCTTTTGGGCATCTATTGATATAATCATTGGCTTTCTTCATTTAATTTGTTGATGTAATAAATTACATTGATAGATTTTCTAATACTGAACCATCCTTGTGGTCTTACAATAAACTCCACTAGGCTATATTATATTATTCTTTTAATATGCAGCTAGAATTGATTACTATGTCTATGCAAACTTTTATATTTGTATTCATATAGGAAATTATAGTATTTTTCTTTTTTGTAATATATTAATCAAATTTTAATATTAAAATTATGTAAGTATTAGAAAAAGAAAAAAGAAGATTTCCTCCCTTTTCTATGGTCTGGAGTTAATTTAAATAACATTGGATTAAAAAAAAAAAGCAGGGAAAGTTTTGAAAAACATACGTACTTTCTATCACTTCACTCCTTTTAATTTGGAATAAAAAGAAATTTGAGATCCTGTAGAATGCATGTAATCTTT
>NW_006921592.1:8009117-8009694 GCF_000298275.1 Orycteropus afer afer | reverse complement strand
CAATCTACTTCCATAAAGATTTACCACCTTGGAAACCCAAAGAGGGTTGGAATCAACTTGATAGCAGTGAGTTTGGTTTTTGTTTTGGTTTATATACATTTCTGTCTGCAAACATTTACTTGCACTGCTTTCCTCTTGTATCATGTCCTCTTGACTATCTTCAAGTGTGAAGAATCTTCCTTTTTTATTCAGAACTTTCCTTTTTTATTTAAAATTCACCACCTTCAGAGACCATTTTCCATATCTGTACTCCTCATCTGGTCTTTCTTTTTCTATTAAAATTTTTGTGTTGTTGCTAAAATATAGATAACACATTTGCCAATTCAACAATTTTCCATGTATACAATTCAGTGGGATTATTGCATCAATCATGTTGTGCTCATCTGCTCTTTAATCATTCTGTTAAAGAATGTATATTATAATGATCTCTGTGCAGACCTGTTGCCTTCACCATTGATAAGATATTTGAAAACAAGTGCATGTTTTAGTCTTTGACTCCATCATAGCTTCTGGCATGGAGTCTATTACAGGATGTTGTTGTTAGGGGTCACATGTACAACCAAACAAAACACTGCCC
>NW_006921592.1:8002278-8006877 GCF_000298275.1 Orycteropus afer afer | reverse complement strand
AGAGTGGAAGGATTGCAGGAAAGCTGAAAAGATAAAGAGGGTGGCAGAGAAGCAAAAACTGAAAGGAAGAAGAGAAAAGGGAAATAGACCAAGGCAACACCACCACTAGAAGACCAACACACCTTATGGGAGTTTGAGGTAGAGACACACAGAATGTAGTCAACAAATATTTGTTGAAAGTAATAGCCAGATTTCAGAACCTTAAACTGACTATTCGATGGTTAGGTCACATTAAATTTATGTTGCATTGATATAGAGCCCACACTGGGAGAAAAAGTTTCCTATTGCAATTAATTTGCCTCTCTGAATTATTCACATATTAATTAAGTTCACTTGGCTCTTACTTGCGTAAGATACTGTTTTAAAGACAAAACTCTTTTTTCATATATATAAGTCAGGAGTTTGGGGATGTTTTTCTCCTATAAAGTTCTTTGAAGTCTTATCTTAAAATACTTTCTTGAGCTAACAAAACTAACAAAACATCTAATAAAAATTTCCCTCTTGAACCAGAATTAATTTAAGATACAGGTTGCTTAACTGATCTCTCTAAGGGAAAAATGGTTTCATTCTGTTTTTAGTACAAAGCCCTGTTTGCCTTGGCAAACGTGTAGAACTTAACTAGCATACGGCTAACTAAATGCATTTAATGGAAAACATTATATACATCCAAAGGAGCCACAAAGACCAGTACCAGCACAGGAAATGAAGAGAAAGCTACAATGAATAGACAGCTTTCAGCTTTGTTATATCTATCTATTCATCCACCTATCTATCATCTATCTACCTTTATTTCTACCTCTAAAGTCATCTCTACTTCATTGTTACTTGTTTTCAATTGACTACTCTTCTCCATATCCCATAGTCTAATTCTGGAGGGAGCCAATCAAATAGACTTACTTCATAATTATCTAACCTACTGAACTCTATTCATTTTTCTAGGTCACCTCCTGGGTTTGAGCTGCCTTAAGTCATAAGCACACTCCTGATTTGATTAAGACTTCTCCACACAATGAACAATTTAGTGCTGATTCCCTGAGCTATGAGTTGTTGACAAAGCAGCTGGAAGAGATGAAAGAGATGCTGAGTGACTGATAATTTCAGCCAAGACAATCATTTTTATCTTTCCTTTCTCCTTTTTGGAAAATGGAAACTAAAAGCCCACAATGAGTTTCTTCTTCAAGAATTTCTAATAAAACTGTAGAAATTCCCATCTTTACTTTATTTCAACAAGACTTCAAGATAAGTGAAATCAACTGATTTATTAAGCATCTATTTCTTCCTAGTACTTTGCTTCATATTCTGCCTCATCCAGACATAGAAAGAAATGCAGAACTGGGCAAGAGCTTAGAAATTCTTCATCATGTCATAAATGAGAAAACTGAGGACTGGAAACTTGAGAATTATTTAGAAGATCTGGCTCTTGTCCTAGAGAACTTTTAGATCTAGTTCAGGATACAAAACATAGCTCCTGGAAATAGAAAAACAGAAAGAAAGAAAAGAAAGAGCAAGAGAACTATTTAATCAATTATTACAATATTTACTCAGACTCTGAATCCTATTAGAATTCATGAAAGAGAAAAATTACTCTAAGGTGGCCCAGGTTTAGCCTTGTGAGAAGTATAGACTTAGTATAGTGGTATTGCACAAGCCCCAACACTGAGGAATCTCTATGTGGGCCATTTAGTTGGGTGACAGGAGAGGGGCTCTCATGAGGAGCAGTGAAGGGCAAAGTTGTATAGGTGAGGTTATTTGATGGGCAGCTTTCTTTGTCAGACCAAAGAGTTTGAATAAACCTTAAAACTAATCTACTTAAACTAACACAAGTCATTATAGGTTTGAAGTAGGAGAGAAATCTGAAAACAACATTTTACAAAAAGTATCCACTATAGATAGCACAATGGTTAAGAGCTTGGGTTTTGGAGCCAGAAAGACTGGGTTTGAATACTGGCTCCACCACTTACTAGCTCAGTGACCTTGAGCAAGTCAGTTAACCTCTATGTGCTCCATGTCTTATATGTAAAATGTGAATATATAAAACATGTGTGCCTCACAAGGCTTTTGGGAGCATCAAATGAGAAAATATTTATAATATAGTTATCACTGGGGGAGAAATTGTGATCACAGAAAGATTAGTTTGATTACTTGTGACATAATTCAGAAGACAGATGATAAAGGGTGGATCTAGGACCATATGATAAGAAATCGCACAGACAGTGCACCAGAAGAGGGAAGAGGACTTGGTAACAGAATAGGTCTAGGAGTTAAAAGAGTATGGCCAGTCAAAGGTGAGCTGCCAATGATGAGAACATAATGGGTTCACTAGAATTAGCAATTTTGGAAAATTAAATGTTAAGCATGAGAAAATGTGTGTCCACAAATTTGGAATGAAACTGTTAAGATCATTTATATTAGGCACTTATCCCCCCAAAAAAATTCATAGATTCTTCCACTTCTCATAATATCCCACAGTCTTCCATTGTTGGGGTTAAGTATTGCTCTGTTTGTTGTTGTTGTTGTTGTTTGTTTGTTTTGTTTTGTTTTTCATTCCCCATATGCTCATCCAACCACACTGTCATCAAGAACTTTTCTAGATGTGTTAACACCTCCCAAGTTAACCTAACCTCACTCACTCCATTTCCCTAAAGTTCTAACTAGCTCTCACCATGCTTATTTGAGACAAATAAAAATGAAATGCAATATACCAAAACCTATGGAGTGCATAAAAGCAGTACTCATAAGGAAATCTATAATCAAAAATGTTTACATTGAAAAAAGAAGAATCTCAAAATAATAAACCCAAGTTTAAATGTAAGGTGCTAGAATAAAAACAGCAAACTAAACAAAGTCTAGCAAAAGAAAGAAAATAATAAAGATTAGAGTGGAGATTAATGAAATAAAGCATTGTAGAACATAGAAAACAAACATATTTTAAAGTTGGTTGGTTTCCTGCAAAATCAACAAAATTGACAAACTTTTAGCTAGACTGACCAAGGGGGTCAAATTATCAGAGAAAAAAAAAACCCTCAAATTATCAGAATTATCAGAATTGAAAATAAGGACATTACTACCAACATTACAGAAATAAAAAGAACTGTGAGGGAAGACAATGTAAAGTATTAAAATAAAAGGTGCAAAGACCTGGAGTTAGAAAACCAAAAGGGAAGAATACACTTGGCATTTTTCAAGCTGAAGGAAATGGAGAAAAAAAAAAGTCAAGCCTTGAGCTGCCATATTGAAGGGCTCTATGGGCAAAATATTGAACCTAGGAAGCATCAAAAGAAGATGGAAGGAATATACAGAGTCACTGCATCAAAAAAAATTGGTCAATGTTCAATTATTTCAGGAGGTAACATATGATCCAATGGTACTGAAAGAAGATATTGAGGCTTCACAGAAGGAATTGGTGAAAAACAAGTTTCCAGGAATTGATGGAATACACATTGAGATGTTTCAACAGATGCCACGCTGGAGACACTTACTCATCTATGCCAAGAAATTTAGAAAAGAGCTACCTGGCCAACTGACTGTAAAAGATCTGTATTTGTACCCATTCCAAAGAAACGTGATCTCACAGAATGTAGAAGTTATTGAACAATACCATTAATATCACACACAAGTAAAATCCTGTTGAAGATAATTAAAAAATGGTTGCAGTAGCACATTGGCAGGGAACTTCCAGAAATGCAAGCTGGATTCAGAAGAGAACGTGGAATGAGGAATATCATTGCTGATGTCAGACGGATCTTAGCTGAGAGGAAAGAATACCAGAAAGATGTCTACCTATGTTTTATTGACTATGCAAAAGTGTTCAACTGTATGGACCATAATAAATTATGCATATCATTGAGATGAATGTGAATTCCAGGACACATAATTGTTCTCATGAGGAATCGGTACACATACCAAGAGGCTGTCATTTGAAGAGAACAAAGGGATACTGTACGGTTTAAATTCAGGAATCATGTGCTTCAGGGTTGTATCTTTTCACCATACTCATTCAATCTCTGTGCTGAGCAAATAATCTGAGGCTATATGAAGAAGAACATGGCATCAAGATTGGAGGAAGAACCATTAACAACTTGTGATATGCAAATGATACAACCTTCCTTCCTGAAAGTGAAAATGACTTGAAGCACTTACTGACTAAGATCAAAAACTAGAGTCTTAGTATGGATTATGCCTCAAAATACAGAAGACAAAAATCCTCACAACTGGACCAATAAGCAGCATCACAATAAATGGAGAAAAGATTGAAGTTGTCAAAGATTTCATATTACTTGATTTTACAATCAACACCAATGAAAGCAGTAGTCAAGAAAACAGACAATGTATTGCACTGAATAAATCTGCTCCAAACGACCTCTTTAAAATGCTGAAGAGTTAAGATGTCTCTCTGAGGACTAAGGTGTGCCTATGCCAAGCCATGGTGTTTTCATTTGCCTCATATGCACATGAAAGCTGGACAATGAATAAGGAAGACTGAAGAACAGTTGATGCTTTTGAGTTGTGGTGTTGGTGAAGAATACTGAAAAGTACCATGGACTGCCAGAAGAACAAACAAATCTGTCCTGGAAGAAGTGCAGCCAGAATGCTCCTTGG
>NW_006921592.1:8000633-8002033 GCF_000298275.1 Orycteropus afer afer | reverse complement strand
AGAGGCAACTCAATGGCACCTAACAACAATACCAAAGAGAATACTACTAACAATTATATGTCAACAAATCAGATAAAAGATGAAATGACAAATTCCTGAAACACACAGCTACCAAAACAAACAAGAAGAAATCAATTTGAAAAGACATGCAAAGATATTGAATCAGGAATTAAAAAAAAAAAAAAATCCAACAAAGAAAAACACAAGACCATAAGGTTTTACTTTGAAGTCTACCAAATACTTAAAAAAGAATTAATACCAATCCTTCTCAAACTTTTCCAAAAAATAGAGGAAGAGGGAACACTTTCAAACTTATTCTCTGAGGTCAAAATTACCCTTATACCAAAGCTCAAATAAAACCACATAAGAAAGAACTTTTACTGACCAATGTCACTTATACCTATGGATGTAAAAATCCTGAACAAAATACTAGAAAGCCACATTCAAAAGCATATTAAAAGGATTATTCACCATGACCAAGTGGGTTTTATCCCAAAAATGCAAGAGTGGTTCAACACATTAAATCATTAATGTGATACCCTGTGTGTGTGTGTGTGTGTATTGCCATCCAGTCATATCTGACTCACAGTGACCCCTCCTTGGGTTTCCGAGGTGGTATCACTATGGAAGTAGATTTCCCAACCTTCCTTCTGAGGAGTGGCTGATGGGTTTGAACCACCATCCTTCTGGTTAGCTGTCAAATGCCTTAGACACTACACCACCAGAGCCCCTATGTAATACACTACACAAATTGAATTAAAGGAGGGAAAAACACTTTATCATCTAATTGATCAAGAAAAACCATAGGACAAAATCCAACAGGTTTCATGATAAAAACACTCAACTAGGACTTCCAGTAAGATGGTGGAATAGGCAGACAAGCTACACAGACCCTCTTCAACAAAGAAAAGAGAAACCAATTGACAGAGATACAGAAGATAATCCTGGAGTCCTGAGCTTTGAAAGGAAGTATACAGAAGTAGATCAGGCATCAACTAGTGGAAAAAACCTGAATGAAACAGTGAGTATGGAGATGGTAGGAGCAGTGGACTGTCAGCAACTCTGACAGAACCAAAAGCCTGAATATTTCCAAGTGGTGTTAGGTCCTGAGAATTGACCTAAAGATCAGCCCTGGTCACCAAGGGCTTCAGGGACAACTGTGCTGGTGGCCTGTGACTAGTAAGGGAAACAGCAAGGAGGGAGACAACCTGAGCTGTGGACTTTTGGTTGTCCAGAGGGTGCAGTCATTTTGATTGCTTACAAGCAGTGGCCATATTGGATATTTAAAGTGACTGAGGATGCAGCCATTTTGAATGTTTACAAGCAGTGGCTGTTTTGGATTTTAAAGTGATAGCATTCTCATTTGGATTCCAAGGACCTTAGAATAAGCCCAATTTTCC
>NW_006921592.1:7988431-7998808 GCF_000298275.1 Orycteropus afer afer | reverse complement strand
AGGAGTGGCTGGTAGTTTTGAAAATAACAACAACAACATGGCATGAAAAAGAATAAAATACATAGGAATAAATTTAACAAAAGTAGTACAAGACTTGTACACTGAAAAGTGTAAAACATTGATGGAAGAAATTAAGCAAGACTTAAATAAGTAGAAATACATTATGTGTTCAAGAATTGAAAGATTGAATATTGTCAAGAGGCAATATTTGCCATAATGATTTATAGATTTTGCACAATCCCTTTCAAAATCCTAGCTTCTTTTTTTTTTTTTTTTAATTGAAAAGTTGATCTTAATATTCATTTGGAAATGCAAGGAAATTTGATAATCTAAACAATCTTGGCAGTGAAAAACAAAGTTGAAGGACTCATACTTCTCAATTTCAAAACATGCTACAAAGCTACAATAACCAAACAGTGTGGCAGTGACATAAGGATAGATGTATACATCAGTAGAATAGAATTGAGAGTCCAGAAAAAAAAAGTACCATTTGACCCAGCAATTCCATTACTAGGAATATATCCTAAAGAGGTGAGAGTTAACGCATGAACAGACATGCTAATCGCAGCACAATTCACTATAGCAAAAAGATGTAAACAACCTAAATGCCCATCAATAGATGAGTGGATAACCAATTATGGTACATGCACACAATGGAATACTATGCTACATTAAAGAAAAATGAGGGCTATGTGAATTATCTCACAACGTGGATGAACCTGGAGGACATTATGCTGAGTGAAATAAGTCAATCACAGAAAAACAAGTACTGTATGAGCCCAGTACTGTAAAAAGACAAAGAAGGGTTTGCTTGGGAAAGGGAACTCACTTAGTAGGTTACCAGGATGGTGAGGGAAAAGGAAGGAGTAACGCCAGGCTAGTTGGGGCCCACATGCTAATGTGGATAGGGGGAGGGATATACGGGAAGGATCTGTGACCACCATGATAACATTAGGAAATGGGAGGACACCAAATTGTGCAGATAAGAAATAGATGACAGATGGTAATACCAACCAATGTGTCCACAATACTGTATTGCCATTAACACCAAACACCAGGCTATAGATAAACACCTGAGAGGATCAGATAGGGGTCAATGAACAGGAGTATACTCTAAACCAAGGATAGATTCAGCTGAGGCTAATCTTGCACAGACACCTGTGATACAAAATAACTGCATTCCTTACAGAAACAATAGAAGACAGACACAGAGTAATCCCTCACAGACAACCAGACAATATGGGAGAGAGATCCAATAGATCTACCACCTCAGGACCATAGTACTGGGAGACACCAGGCTCAATTGGCACAACAAAATACATAAAAGCCTTGCTCCACATCCTACATTGGTTAGTAGCGACTGGGGTTTTAAAAGCTTTCAAATGGCCATCTAAGATGCAGCTAACAGTCTCCCAGTGTTGGAAGTGAAGAAGAATGCAAAAAAGGGGGGGGGGCATTTGGAAGCAATGAGCCATCGGACATGATGGCCCTCGAGACCAGAAGAACTAGATGGTGCCTGGCTACCAATGCCAACCATCCATGAAAGTATCAAATCTGGAGACCCTGGATAGAGTGGGAAGGAAAATGTGGAACAAAATCCAAAAACTCAATAATGACCAGAACTACTGGTCAGATGAAATCTGATGAGACCCCAATACTATGGCCCTGGAATACATTCTGCACCTGGAATAAAACTCACACCCACAGGTGGACTCTCAGCCCAATAGTAAACAAGATATACACACAGACCACTCAACCCAGGATGCCGCACCCATACACTCAATGGTAATACATCCCTTAGAGCAATAGTCCACAGAACACCAGAGGACCAACATTCAAACTGAGTAAATGCAGCACAAACAGGAGTGCATAAATATGAGGGGCACAGGGGGAGGGTTACAGGGTAGGGAGGGGAGGAGACTGGGTTAGGTTTGGACATGGTGAATGGGGAATGAAACTAAATGTACATGTAATGTTGAATGTAAAACAAAGTCTTGAAATTAAAAAAAAGAAAGAAATCTGATTCTAATGAAAAAAAATTAATTAAAAAAAAATCTATGGTCAATTGATTTTAGGCCAAGATTAGTCAATGGGGAAAAATAGTCTCCCCATCAAATACTTCTGGAACAACTGGATAGTCGCATGCAAAAGAATGAAGTGGTACTTTACCACACACAAATACACACACACACACACACACACAAAACCCTCAAAAAGAATCAAAGATTAGGGGACATTGAGCTTCTGTTAAGGAGCTGGCAATGCAGTGGTTAAAGCATTTAGCTGCTAACCAAAGCATCAGCGGTTCAAACTCACCAGCCTCTCTGTGGGAGAAAGATGAGGCAGTCTGCTTTTGTAAAAGATTTACAGGCTTGGAAATTCTATGGGGAAATTGTACCCTGTCCTATAAGGTCACTATGAGTTGGAATCAACTCACTGGCAGTGTGTTTTGAGCTTCTGTTAAAGGTGATGGAAAAGTTTAGAAACAGATAGTGGTGATGGTTACAACATGATTAATATCACTAAATAGTACATGTAAAAAAATTTTGATGGCAAATATTTTGTTATAGACATACTTACCATAATAAAAAATGAATCAAAGATTTAAACGTAAGAGTTAAAGTTGTAAACCCTGAGAAGAAAGCATCGGAGTATATCCTTATGATTCTGAATTTGACAATGATATTTTTAGATATGACACCAAAAGCATAAGCAGCAAAAGAAAAAAGAGTAAGTTAGACTTTCTTGTAATTTTTTGTGTACGGTAGTATATGATCAAGAAAGAGAAAAGATGACCTACAGAAGGAAAAAAAAATTGCAAATCATATCTGATAAGGGTCTAGTATCCAGGATATATAGATAAATTTTACAGCTCAATAACAGAGACAAAGAACTCAATTTTCAAAAAAGGCATAAGACTTAAATGATCTTCCAAACAAAGATCTACAAATGGCCAACAACCATATGACTAAATGTTTAACATCATTAATTATTAATGAAGTCCAAGTCAAAGATACATAATATACTACTTCTCACCCACTAGGATGAATATCATCAAAAGACAGTTTGGCAGTTCCCCAAAAAGTTAAACATAGCATTACATATGACCCAGCAATTTCACTCAAGTGAATATACCCAAGAGCACTGAAGAAATGTATTTAAATAAATACTTGTATACGAATGTTCATAGCGCACTCTTCATAATGGTTAAATGGTATGAACAACCCAAATGCAAATCAAATAATATGTGGATAAACAAAATGCAGAATATCTATGTTGTTGTTGTTGTTATGTGCCGTCGAGTCAAACCCGACTCATAGCGACCCCTCCTTGGGTTTCCGAGGCAGTATCACTACGGAAGTAGGATTGCCCAACCTTCCTTCCGAGGAGTGGCTGGTGGGTTTGAACCGCCAGCCGTCTGGTTAGCAGGCAAGTGTCTTAGCCACTATGCTACCAGAGCTCCCACAGAATATCTATATGGGATATTATTTATCCATAAAAAGGATCGAAGTACGAATACCCAAACCCACTGCCCTCTACTCAATTCCAACTCATAGTAACCCCCATAGAGTTTCCAAGACTGTAAATCTTTATGGAAGCAGACTCTCTCATCTTTCTCCCATGGAGCAGCTGGTGGGTTTCAACCACCCACCCACATTTTAGTTAGCAGCTTCATGTCTTACCACAGCCTACCAGAGCTCCTTGAAGAGCTAATATATGTTACAGTTTGAATGAACCTGGAAAACATTATGCTAAGGGAAAAAAGCCAAATATAAAAGGTTACATGTTATGTAATTCCACTTATACAAAATATACAGAATAAGTAAATCCAGAGACAGGATATTAGTGGTTGCCAGGGGCTAGGAAAAGGGAGAATGAGGAACTATTGCTTAAATTGTGTGGACTTCCTTTTGGAGCAATGAAAATATTATGGTAAAGTATAGAGGGAGCTCTGGTCAAGTTGTACCTAAGGCATTTGACTGCTAACCAGAAGGCTGGCAGTTCAAACCCACCAGACACTCCCTGGAAGGAAGATTGGGCAATCTACTTCCATAGTGATACAGCCTCGGAAACCCAAGGAGGGGTGGCTATGAGTCAAATCAACTCGACAGCAGTGAGTTACATAGAGGTGATGGCTACACAACATTGTGAAAATATTAAATAGTACTTAAAAATATACTAAATAGTATATTTTAAATATTTTTAAATTTGTGGTTATGTAAATTTTACCTCAATTTGAAAAAAGAACTCTTGGAAAGTGGAAATACAATCAGGAGGACCCTGTGGAGATCCAAGAAGAATAAAGATGGGATTTGCTAACAGCTTCATTTCTATTCAAAGGGCCAGTCACCCACAGACTTTCACTCACTTCATATTTTTTATCTCCAGTCCTTCCTTACTCCCTAAATTTATTCTTATACTTAGAAATAGATATAGAAATTTGGAAAAAAATCTTAAAAATCATCTAACCCAATCCTTTCATTTTTATGTATTATGTAACAGAGGTCATCCAAAAATTTATAAATACCTTCCTCAAAAGATCCAAGAATTTTCTATATTCATCACAGATTTTTAAAAATGTGTTTTTTTTTTCTATCAGAAACTAGCATGTACTGGGCCATAAACTTAATATTATACCTTCTCATATAACCTCATCACAACTCTCTGGGGTTGATATTTTTATTCCTTTTTTACAAATAAGAAATCAAAAATTAGAGCTTATCTAGTAAGTGGTGGAGTCAAGCTTTAAACACAGATCTTCCAACTCTCTCTTGCCACTCTATTGAACTTCTACCACTGATATTTGAGTACTTGGCTAGAGTCTAAATATATATATATATATATATATATATATAAATAAATAAAATTATATATTTCTCAAATATTTGTACTTCATTTAGGACTCTTGATCATTTGCATAATTTTTCCTTTGAGAGTCATTGTCATTATGTAAGATGAAGACCATATGGACACTGGTCTTTCCTACGAATGACCCTTATCTCCTTTATATTCACCCAGTTTTTGTTGATGCTCCTGCTGGAATATATTAAGAATGCCTTTGGCTACAAGTATCGGACAACTCATCTTCCAGAAGCTTAAACTATGAAGATATTTGAATTAGGCAAGATTATCAAGACTAACGTAAGTTCAAAGATTGATGAGAACAATTGAGAATTACCTAAAATTGTTTTATTTTATTACCCCCTTCATTTTACTACCAAACTGGCAAAAGGAAAGATATGCATGTGCTTAAGGAGACAAGTTAGAGACCCCTCCTTGGGTTTCTGAGGCAGTATCACTACGGAAGTAGATTGCCCTACCTTTCTTTCAAGGAGTAGTTGGTGGGTTTGAACTGACAGCCTTCTGGTTAGCAGTCAAATGCCTTAGGCATTATGCCACCAGAGCTCCTCCAGCACAAAATAGTCTGCCCTTTTTTGGCTATGCACTGCAGTGAATTACTTAATATGACCCTTCTAGCCATGCACTTTGTAACATCTACCAAATGACTAGGTGGGACTATGCAAATGTGAAGTTCTTATGACCTACCAAGTACATTGTATTGCCTGCTAATAACGTAAATAAGGTGCATGACACCCTTGTCAGGGTGGAACCATGAAAATAAGGTGTATGGAACCCTAATGTGGGGATTGGTCAGTTTTGCTCTGCCACTAGGCTCAAAAATGAGCCGTCCCAGAGGTGGAAAGGGAGATCTCACTACCATCAAGAAAGAAAAGCCAGGAGTAAAGCGTGTCCTTTGGACCTGAGATTCCCTGAATTGAACTTCCATGACCCAAAAGACACAGAGAGAGCTATAATACTTTGCTGAAATGAGGAAAGATGGTGAGAAGCAGTGGCAGAGAAACAGCAGCAGAAGAACCAGTAGAGCTGGTGAGAGATGGCACAGTGGGCTTCTAGATCCGTGGAATGAGAGAGCTGAGTGCCCTCAGGCAGTAGGCTTACTCATGGGGAGGGGTGCCTTTATGGGAGAGGCTAAAAAGAGCTTTGTAACACTTGCCTGAGCAGTGCAAAGGCCGAGACCTTGGACCAAGAGTCCAAGGACAAGAGAGAGGTCTGCCTCCAAACCAAAAAACCAAACACACTGCCATCGAGTCGTTTCTGACTCATAGAAACCCCCATTGGGTTTCTGAGGCTATAAATCTTTATGGAAGTAGATTGCCCAGTATTCTTTCTGTGGAGCAGCTGGCGGGTTTGAACCATTGACCTTCTGGTTAGCAGTCAAGTGCCTTATCCACTACGTCACCAGAGCACCTTGTGTAGCACAGCTAAGAAGAAGGTATCCTGAATTGTTTCTGATCCTGAATTGTAACAGGTTGTTTCCCTAACAGACTTCAGAATCATGAGTATTGTCCATGAGTCCTGTGTGGCCTTTACAATGAATTATCAAACCCAGCAAAGAAGTAAAGAGTGTCATGAGAGGGACATTTGGTGTCAGAATTTGTAAAGTGGTTGGAGGGTGGAGGTATAACCTCTGCCTCATAGGACCCAGCTTTGGGCTGTTGATGCAAATAATGATCCTTCTCCCCACTTGTGAATTAGAAGAGGTCAGGCAGCTCCAACACACCCTTTTTATAACTACTAAACAAAAGTTTGATGGCTCAGATTTACCCAGAGGCACCTCAAAATAAAGGCCTGGTGATCTACTTTTGAAAGAATGCAGCCATTGAAAATGCTGTAGAGTGCAGTTTTACTTGGACACACATGGGTTCACTATGAGTCAGAATTGAAAGCAACTAGTTTGTTTTTTATGGTCAAATAAGGAGATTCTTGCTCTCCCAATTCATGACTTCAGTGCTCTATTTTCAACTGCATCATCAAGTCTGTAACGTCTTCATAGCCTACCACAGGATGATTAGCAGCTCATAATAATGTAAGAAACTCGGGCTCCGAGCAAAACAAAACTGGATTCTTCTATAATTATGCTCCATTAACATCCATATATAGCTTTTTATCTTCATGCTTATTTTCTCAAGATCACAAAACAGCCAATATAGATCCAGTCATCACATCCTCACACCAGCAACTCAAGTAGGGAAAACAGGGCAAGGGAAACAAGGTTTCTCTTTGTAAATCTTCCCATTTTTATTGAAGCAAGAAAATCTTTCATAGATATTCCCTAGAAGGCTTCATAATTCCAGGTCATTGGCTAGAACTGAGTCAGATGGCCAACCCTAGCTGCAAGAGAGGCTGGGAAAGGGGGAAGGGGGAAGGGAGCTCCATGTGTGACAGACCAAGGCTAATTCAGTCCTTGGGGCCAGTCACTTTGCCTCTTTGACCAAAGAGAGGGTTTAGTTAACAGGAAAGTAGTGAAGAATGATTATTGGTTAGACACTAGCAATGTCTGACAGACAGAGACTCCATATAACATCCATAATAACATGTTTTGCATGACTTATGGCTTGGGAAGAGAACTTGTGTGATATGTAATCTTAAATTAAGCAATGTGCCTCTTTCTACCACCAAATACTTTCTTTTGATCCAGCTTCATAAAGCAACCAAACAAACTCTCTCATTGTTTTTGTAAGCATGTATCTGTATTTTGCTCTTTACTTTTCAATCTCCAAGAGGCCTACAATTTTATTTCCCAATCTTGTACTTCCCTGTGAGTCATGCTGCTGGTTACCATCAAAAAAGATTTTACAATCAAATTCCCAGCAAAACAAAACAAAACAGTTTCTTACCCCTCATTTTTAAGCTAAATAATTGATGGCTCTTGTACCAGCCTGCCAGTGACAACTCTTGCATAGGCTTTCCTATTGTTGCTGTTGTTGTTGTTGTTATGTGCCGTCGAGTTGGACCCGACTCATAGTGACCCCTCCTTGGGTTTCCGAGGCAGTATCACTATGGAAATAGATTGTCCCATCTTCCTTCCGAGGAGTGGCTGGTGGGTTTGAATGGCCAGCCTTCTGGTTAGCAGTCAAGTGCCTTAGGCACTATGCTACCAGAGCTCCTAGGCTTTCCTATAGCCATGGCAAATGCCTAATCAAAATCAGCACAAGGCCAGCTGTGGCTGGAGTCCACCCTTTCCTTAAGGGCTTATGTTCTTGACTTTTCTCCTCTAACATTTAGTTTGATCTTTGGTCTCTCTTTTTTTTTTTTTTTTTTTTTTGCTAATCAATAACAACACAAACAAAATCCTAAATACATCCTTCTTCTTTTAATGAGTCTAAAGAGTAAATAATTCCCAACATTTCTGACTTTGTTATCTGATCTTATCATTTTTCCTCCTTTCTCTCTCTTTCAATTACCTCATGATTGTTTTAGTCTTCAATGATCCTTCCCTAATTGAGAACTCCTCATATTCAAAATTCAATTATACACAAACTGTAAGTCATAAATTGAAAATTAGTGGACTTCCATTGTAGGCACCATGTTCAGTAGCAAATATACATACAAAATGTCATTACTCGTTTTTGTCTGAACATCTATACAAACGTTTAATGCAACTCATTAAAATTAAGATGGCAGACAGAAAAGAAGGGCATAGAGAAAAACACTGAAAAATTCAAAGGGAATGAAGCCTGATAATGTAAATTAATTACACGGAACTAATGATTAATAATTTAAGATGTAATGAAATTAGAATTTGTGTCAGTTAGTATTGGATTCAGCTGTGTGTAATAGAAACCATTAAAAAAAAACAGTAGCTTAATGTAGACATTCATTTCTCTGTCTGATTAATGTTCATTGGCTATAACTTGGCCAGGTGGCCAGAGAGTGTCTACAAATGAGGCTAAGAAACATAGTCCCTTAGTTTGATAGTTATGTGCCTAGCTAAAAATCTGTAATTGGTTGCTTAAAAACAAAAGGAGAATGGATAATCCTAACGAGATAATTGGCAGTGTCTGTCACATCACTGGAATGCTATTAAGTGAACATGAAACACATTTTAAGTGCATTTGTTGTTTTAGGAGTTTTGGTGGTGCAGTAGTTAAAAGCATTTAGCTGCTAACCAAAAAGGGCTACAGTTTGAAACTACCAGCTATTCCATGGAAGAGATGAGGCAGTCTGCTTCTGTAAAGATTTACAGCCTTGGACACCCTATGGGGCAATCCTACTCTGTCCAAAGTGTCCTGTGAGTCAGAATCAACTAGATGTCAGTGGGTTTGATTTTTTTTTTTTTTTTTTTTTGGTATGTTGTTTTACTTGTGAAGTGCATCTTTCTAATCCATATCAGTAGGGCAATATCACCACCGAGGAGGAGAAATTGGCTCTTGGGGAACGAAAAATATTACTCTTTGTCTTAGTTTCTTCATGCTGCTGTAACAAATAACACAAATGGATGGTTTTAAAGAATAGAAATTTAGCTTTTCACAGTTCAGGCGGTTAGAGTTCCAAACTCAGGGCATCTGTTCTAGGGGATGGCTCTCTCTCTGTGTTGGCTCTGGGAAAGACACTTATCTCAGATTCTCAGCTAAGGGGATCTCCATGTGGCATCTCTGTCCCTTATTCATGCTTCTTTGTCTCTGTGCCTAATCTGCTATTTTTATATCTCTGACATGATTAGATTAAAGGCGCTTATGTAGGCTCCTCAGCATAAAAAATAAAATCCCATTACAAATGGGATTACATCCATAGGTATAGTGGTTAGGATCCTGACACATGTTTTTGGGGCATACAGTTTAACCCATAACACTCATAGTATGCATGAAGCACACTCATATATATAGTCATACAGTACAGAATAGATACAGTGTAATACTATATTTCAAATTTCATTGAGGGGAGTTATTAGGGGGGAAAAAAATCAAAATGTCCTTGGGTTGAGGAGGGGGGGTTATAATACAAAGTGGTTACAGCACTCTTCTAACAGTAATTTTCAGAAACTTATCTCAAGGTCAGGTGAGAAAATGACTGTCTTTTGGCAAAGTTCCCCTTTAATATTCTACAGGTTTCTTAAAGTAATAGAAAATACATGTAATTTCAAATTGGACAGACAATTCATTCTTTTCTACAATTACTTCTGAGTATACATTATGTGCAAGAAAATGTGCTGGGTGCTGGGGACTCAGCCAGAAATGGGACAGGTATTCCTGGCCTCTTGGGGTTTGCAGGTGGTTGAAGAAGAACACGTTGGACTTTGGGTATTGCATTGATATTCAATCACAAGAACAAGTGTCCAAAGCATCTATACCCAGCTTCTGCATTTGAATTCTCCTTCATCACTTCCTTGCTAAATGATCTGGGCAAATTACCAACCTCTTTAAGCCAAAGTTTCTACCATCTAATACTTTCCTAACAGCATTTTGGGGAAAATTCAATGAGTTGAGATTGATTATACAATGACCATACCTAAAATAAACCAGGAGCTTAAGAAAATGGAATCATTCATATTATTATCCAATGGTTTCTTTTTAC
>NW_006921592.1:7986456-7986951 GCF_000298275.1 Orycteropus afer afer | reverse complement strand
AAATCTCTTGGCATAACCGAGTGAGTGCCTCAAGTGGGGCATCATCTATTGAAACATCTCAATGGGTATTCCATCAATTCCTGGAGCCTTGCTCTTTGCCAATTCTTTCAGTGCAGCTTCAACTTCTTCCTTCAATACCATTGGTTTTTGAACATATGCCACCTCCTGAAATGGGTGAAGATCAACCAGTTCTTTTTGGTACAGTGACTCTGTGTATTCCTTCAATCTTCTTTTGATATTTCCTACATTATTCAATATTTTGCCCATAGAATCATTCAATATTGCAACTTGAAGCTTAAATTTTTTCCTCAGTTCTTTCAGCTTGAGAAATGCCAAGCATGTTCTTCCCTTTTGCTTTTCTACCTCCAGGTCTCTGCACATTTCATTATAGTAATTGGCTTTGTCTGCTTGAGCTACTCTTTGAAATCTTCTGTTCAGCTCTTTTATCTAGTCATTTCTTCCATTTGCTTTAGTGACTCTTTGCTCAAGGACAAG
>NW_006921592.1:7982222-7985519 GCF_000298275.1 Orycteropus afer afer | reverse complement strand
CAAGGAGGGGTTGTTATGAGTCAAATTTTCTTGACAGCAGTGAGGTTTTTTGCGACTATCTTTTGCAAACCAGCAAGTCTGAAAGGCCTTTTGTTGCTGTTGTTGTTAGCTGCCATCGAGTCCATTCTGACTCACGGTGATGCCATGTGTAGAGTAGAACTGCTCCACAGGGTTTTCAAGGCCATGACCTTTTGGAAGCTCATTGTCAGGCACGTCTTCTGAGGCACCTCTGGGTGTGTTCTAACCACCAACCTTTCAGCTAATACTCAAGCACTTAACAATTTGTGCCACCCAGAGATTCTCCTGAAAGGCCCAAAGCCCAGAAATTTAGGAGACAGCTACCCTACTATTTTGGCTATCTATTTCAAATGTTCATTAAGCATAAAACTCTGGGTTTGGCTAAGTATAGTGGGTGGAGGGAACAAAATGGACCCATGCCTGTACTTGAAAAATGTTAAAATTGGCAAGTGTGACAAAAGTAACAAAAGGGTTAGGTGTTATGGAAGCATTTAATGGTGATCTTCCCCAATGGAACAAGTCCTCTCTGAAAGATGAAGGTGAAGGCAGAGAAAGAATGTGTCTAGGAGAGAGAAGTGGTATACCCATCCATGAAGAAAGAACAATGAATGTTGCAAGAATGTCAAGTAAGGACAAATCAAAAATACAGTAACCAACTTGGGGTACTGGTCTTGCTTTCTAATAGTTACCATGCTCCTACTCTTCTATCTTTCTTCATATTTGTCTCTCATCAAAATCCCAACCTGCCCTAAAAGGCATTCTTTAACTTTCTCCCTTTCTCTCCCTCTCTCTCTCTTTCACTCTTTCTATTCCTACACACACACAACTAAGTTTCCTTACATTCTCCCCAAAACATGCACATATATTCTTAATTGGCACCACCAGGTACCATATGGTCTATGCTTTACTATTCAAAATGTGTCCATGGGCCAGCATCTCCTGTATAATGTGGGATCTTGTTAGAAATATAGTCCCAATCTGTATTTTTAAGAAGATCTCAGGTGATTCATGTGTACATTAAAGTGGAGAAGCTCTACTCTAACTGGTGTCTCATCTGCCCTGGTCTAAAGAAAAAGATGAAAGGAGAGTTACCTCACCATCTACCTGTTACTGCCATCTTGTCCCCCCATCTTTTTTCTAATTATGGTTTATATTCTTCCGAGAACCCAACAGGCTAAATTCTTGATGAAACATTTATTCAAGGAAAGTTCTAGTCTCCTGAGTAGTGTGGTAATGAAAGTTCAGGAAGAAAAGAAGTTAGATGTCAGCCTACCCATCTCCCAAACTGAAACAATGTTTCTCTTTTATTTCATATTTCTTAATAGCTTTTTTATCAGGTGGTTAGATTTTGACAAATTAAATTTCTCTCCAATTCTCCATAAAAATGAACTTTCTAGCTCTGGAGTTTGTATAAGACTGTCATTGTTAGGTCCCAGAAAGTTAGTTCCAACTCATAGTAACCCTATGTACAACAGAATGAAACAGTTCTTAGTCCTGCACCATCTTCACAATTATTGCTATGTTTGAGCCCGTTTTGCAGTCAGTCCATGTCATTGAGAGTCTTCCTCTTTTTCACTGATCCTCTACTTTACTAAGCATGATGTCCTTCTCCAGAGACTGGTGCCTCTTGACAGCATGTCCAAAGTATGTAAAATGAAGTCTCACTATTCATGCTTTTATGAAGCATAGTGGCTGTACTTCTTCCAGGACAGATTTGCTCATTTTTCTTCTAATCTTTGGTGTATTCAATATTCTTCACCAACACCATAATTCAAATGCATCCATTCTTCTTTGGTCTTCCTTATTCATTATCCAGCTTTCACATATGTATGATGCTACTGAAAATATTATGGCTTGGGTCAAGTGCATCTTAGTCCTCAAAGTAACATTGTTGCTTTTTTAACACTTTAAAGAGGTCTTTTGCAGTAGATTTGCCCAATGCAAATGCAAATCATTTGATTTCTTGACTGCTGTCTCCATGAGTGTTGATTATGAACCCAAGTAAAATGAAATCCTTGACAACTTCAACATTTCCTCCATTTATCATGATGTTGCTTATTGGTCCAGTTGTGAGGATTTTTGTTTTCTTTTTGTTGAGGTATAATTCAAAGAGAATGCTGTAGTCTTTGGTTTTCGCTAGTGTTTCAAGCCTTCTTCACTTTCAGCAAGTAAGTTTGTGTCATCTGCATGTCACAGGTAATTAATGAATCTTCCTCCAATCTGATGCCATGGTTTTTTTTTTTTCTTCATATTGTCCAGTTTCTTAGATTATCTGGTCTGCATACAGACTGAATAAGTATGGTGAAAATATTCAACCCTGACACACATCTTTCCTGATTTTAAATTATGCAGTATCCTCTTTTCTGTTGAAACAACTACCTTTTGGTCTATGTATAAGTTTGGCATGAGCAAAATTAAACGTTCTGGAATTCCCATTCTTCACAATGTTATCCATAATTTGTTACAATTCATGCAGTCAAATGCCTTTGCATAGTCAATAAAATACAGGTAAATATCTTTCTGATATTTTCTGTTTTCACCCAAGATCCATCAGATATCAGCAATGGTATCTTTCCTTCCATGCCCTCTTCTAAATCTGGCTTGAATTCTTGGAAGTTACCTGTTGATGTAGTACTGCAATTATTTTTTAATTATTTTCAGCATAATTATACTTGCATGTGATGTTAATGATTTTGCTTGATAATTTCTGCATTGTGTTGTATCACCTTTCTTTGGAATGGGCACAAATATGGATCTCTTCCAGTCAGTTGATCAGGTAGCTGTCTTCCAAATTTCTTGGCATAGACTAGTGAACACTTCCAGCATTGTATCCATTTGTTGAAACATCTCAATGCTATTCCATCAATTAGCGGAAGCCAAAGCTTTATTTTTTTTTGCCAGTTCCTTCAGTGCAGCTTGGACCTTGGACTTCTTCCTTTAATATCATTGGTTCTTTTTGTATGCTACCTCCTGAAATTGTTGAACAGCAGCCAATTCTTTTTGTTATAGTGACTCTATGTATTCCTTCCATCATCTTTTGTTGCTTTCTGTTTCATTCAACATTTTGCCCATAGAATCCTTCAATATTATGCCACTTATCTTTCAGGTTGTTGTACTTTGGTGGATTGCATGTTGCTGTGTTGTTGAAATCTATCCCAACAGTATTTCAAGTACCAGCAGGTTCACCCATGGTAGGTTGGTTTTAGTGGAGCTTCCAAATAAAACATACTAGGAAGAAAGGCCTGGAGATCTGTTTTTTTTTTTTTTTTAAAAAAAAAA
>NW_006921592.1:7977341-7981585 GCF_000298275.1 Orycteropus afer afer | reverse complement strand
GTTGGGTCCGACTCGATGGCACATAGCAACAACAACAGTTTGCCTCTCTTCTACTGAGATCACCTCCGTTCATCTTCCTACTGGAATATCTATGGACTTACATATCTGTAGGATACAATAAGAACGTACCAAAATAAACAAACAAAACAAAAACAAATTCACTGCCATCGAGTCAATTTCAACTCAGAGACCCCCAATGGGTTTCCAAGGCAGTAAATCTTTACAAAAGTAGATTGCCTCATCTTCCTTCCCCAGAGCAGCTGGTGGGTTTGAACCACCAACCTTCTGGTTAGCAGTCAAATGCCTCAGGCACTGTACCACAGAGCACCTTTAAAAGATAATAAACTCTGGGAATTATTTATTTGAGAATTAGAACCAATTCCACTTCCTGCCCCTATTCTTATCTACCTGATTCTTCTGTCATGGAAATCTTCCCTTCCCTGAGCTACTGTGTTCTGAACAGAGGGTGAGACCACTCCTCCATTTCCATATACCCTGCCTCCTTCCTTCAAGGACATTACATCAGAATTTTCACTGCCTCCATAGACTTTTCTCAAAGTCAGCTTCAATCAAAGGCCCTAAACTTCTCTGCATCTTTAACTTGTATGAACTGGTTTTCCTTAGATCTTCCTCTACTGTCTGCTCAGGATTCACCCTTCCACTAAAACTCCTCCCAACCTAAATATCCTTATTCACCCTTTCTCCACCTTCCACATTGCTCTTTTGCTGTCTTCAACTGGAGTTTGTGGTCTTCAGAGCTCCTTCCTCAGATTTGTCACAAGAGATCAGTTATAGGCAATAATAACAATCAATATTCAAAGACAGCTGACTCTAGTCAAACGTTATATGTTTTGTATAGCTTATCTCATATACTCTTCACAACCATCTCATGAAGGGGATAGTGCCCCAAAGTGGCACTTTCTCCAGATACCAACTCCATGGGTTTGAATCCTAGCTCTACCATTTACTATCTATGAGATTTTACGTGAAACACCTAACCTTTCTGTACTTCAATCTTCTTACCTATAAAATGAGGTTAATGATAATACCTACTTCATGGGGTTGTTATTAAACATTAAACTTTTATGTGCCTAAAATGCTTAGAACAGGACCTGGCCCAAACAAGCTTAAATATTGTTACTAATATCATCCCCATTCTATTTATGAGAAAACTGAGGCACAAAATGTTTTATAACTTTCCTGGGTTACAGAGATGTTGGTTAGTGTCAGAGCTAGGAAATTGGGCTCTATAACCTACACTTCCCTGTGGGAATTAAGCAACTAAACCATGAAACTATACAGAGGCAGTGACAGAATCCAACTGTGTTGCCAGGGCCAGGCATGTAATGGGGCAGCACTGGAGCTACCAGAGTGGGACAATGCACCATTTGAATAGAGGAAAGCATCTTTATGAGTGCTCAACTCAGGAGTTATCTTTCTCTTGCCAAAAACTAGGGAAAGAAAAACGATTCCACAAAGGGACACAAAGAAGAAGGTAGTATGAGAAGTATTTGAGAACACAAAATTGGAAGAATGTGCAAAACTCTAATTTGCACAGATTTGGGCAATATCAAACAGGAAATGATACAGGTAAAGAACAACACAGATAAGTCTCAAGTTGTGCTGTGGTAGCCTAATGCCTAAGGCACTTGACTGCTAAGCAGAAGGCTGGCAGTTCAAATCCGTCAACCACTCCTCAGAAGGAAGTTTGGGCAATCTACTTCCATAGTGATACTGCCTTGGAAACCCAAGGAGGGGTTGCTATGAGTCAGATCCGACTCTCCATGGCAGTGTGTTTGGGTTTTTTTTTTATCCAATACATGTTTACTGAGTACCTACTATGTGCCTGGTAATGTTCCAGATGCAGGGATACAACAAGGAACGATATCCCTGCTCTCGTAGAGCTTATATTTAGGAATACAATGAAACAACAAATAATTTCAGATAATGTTATGATGAATGAATGAAATAAAAAGATTAGAGTGTGTAATGAAAATTTATCTTATGAAGATCAACAAAATACTGCACTGGAAACTGAAAATTCTCTTCAATGAATGAGTATAAGTGTTCTGAATAAAGGAAGTAACTGATATCACATGAACCAATGTAGATTAATAGAACTAGCATAGTGCCTAAGGCACTTGACTGCTAACCAGAAGGCTGATGGTTCAAACTCACCAGCCACTCCTCAGAAGGAAGTTTGGGCAATCTACTTCCATAGTGATACTGCCTTGGAAACCCAAGGAGGGGTTGCTATGAGTCAGATTGACTCGACAGCACATAACAACAATAACAACATAGAGAAGAGGATCCAGACCAGATGTAGAAAAAAAAAAAAAAACACTGCCACTGAGTCAATTCCAACTCACAGCGACCCCTTTTGGGTTTCTGAGGCAGTAAATCTTTACAGAAGTAGATTGACCAGGCTGCCTTCCATGGAATGGCTGGTGGGTTTGAACCACCAACCCTCTGGTTAGCAGTCAAATGCCTTAACCACTACACCACCAGAGCTCCTTTGACCAGACATAGGGTACAGACATTTTCCTTTAGCCATTATTAATGAGGAGTGCTCTACTACAGTTATATCTGTATCTACGTCTGTGCTTACTTAGATGTTTAAGACATTGCATACAGGAATCATCTCAACAAATCTTTTTTTTTTTTTTTTGGTCACTTTATAAAAACCAGAACTAAAATAGTCCCTTTGGGTATAATGTAATTGTACTTGAACATGAGTTAACCTAACAGTCAGTTACGGTTGCAGTCTGGAACCTGGGTAAGATAAATCACAATAAGTAGCCCCCTCGACACAATGACATCACAGTAGATTTTGGCTCTATCACGCATCATACCTTTGCCAGTTATATTCCATTTTGTGATCTTTTCCTTTACAGTCTTTGATCCATGGTTTGCACAAACTTAACTAAAAACCCTCAACCTGCAGTGCTATGAGACAATAAAGGGAAGTGAGCTGATTTCTGCCTCTCGTGCAACATCACTTCTTATTTCTTATATGGCTTCTGTATATTGACCCTTTGTACTCCTGGAGTCAGATTTATGTTTCATTTATCTCTGAGTTACACATAGTGTCAGACAGAATGCCTTAAAAAGAGCAAGTTAGACCATTTAGAGCATAGTGTTCTTTCTGCTTTAAAAGAAGGAGAAAGAGGAGGAGGAGGAGAATGACAAGAACTACCAGCACCTGTATTCCTATCTGGAGAATGTTGAAAATTTCTTTCCCATAATTTCTTTGATACTGAGCTCCCTCTTCCCTTCTTTATTTTCAAAGAAATTACTATGATAAAAGGACCAATGAACAAATGAATATTATTCCTACACTGTCTCTGTCTCTCTCCTTCTCTCCTTTACTCTCTCTCTCTCATACTTAATATTATTCAGATATATGGATGCTTTTGCCTAGTTTTTACCCAATCTAATAATACCATCTTCCAAATAAAAAATTCAAGGTAAGTAGGATTTATCATATATCTCTTATGAACTCCTGCTAACAAGGGCTAATTCAGTTACACCATGAGTAGGTCAAACTCCATATAGGCACAGCAATTTTACAAAAGAAACCAGAGAGGCATATAGAGTCCAGAAATAAACTCTTATCTATGGTCAACTGATTTTTGACAAAGGTGTCAAGGCAATTCAATCACTCAATGGAGAAAGTATTGTCTCTTCACCAAATGCTGCTCAAAGTACTGGATTTCCAGATGCAGAAGAATGAAATTAGACTCCTACTTCACACTATATTTGAAAATTAACTTAAAATGGATCAATAACTTAAATATAAGAGCTAAAAAGCATACTGCTGTTAGAAAAAAAAATAGAGGAGTAAATCTTTAGGACAATGGATTCTTAGATTTGACACCAAAAACATGAGCAACAAAAAAAAAGTAAATTATACTTCCATCAAAATAAAAACCTTTATACATCAAAGGATACTAACAGCAAAGTGAAAAGACAACCTAGTATGGGAGAAAATATTTGTAAATCATATATCTGGGTTGTATTTAATATGTAGATTAACTCTTAAAACTCAATAATAGGAAAAAAAAAAGAATAGATTAAATGCCCCAGTCAAGAGAAAGAGAGTAGTAGATTGCATAAGAAACCAAGACCCATCAATATGCTGCCTACCAGGGACTCATCTTAGACACAAAAATAAAAATAAATTAATAATCAAAGGATGGGAAAAAGTATATTAAGCTAAAGACAATAAAAAAAAAGCAGGAGTA
>NW_006921592.1:7975687-7976786 GCF_000298275.1 Orycteropus afer afer | reverse complement strand
TATACCACCAGGGCCATAAAATTAGAAATCAACAATAGGAAAATTAAGGGAAAAAAAATTAAACACATGGAAACCAAATGACACACTGCTCAAGAACCCTGGGTAACAGAATAAATAAAGTGTGAAATAGAAAAATGCACAGACACAAACAAGAATGAAACACAACATATCAAAACCTCTGGGACACAGTGAAAGCAGTACTCAGAGATCAATTTATAGTGATTAATGCATATATCAAAAAAGAAGAAAGAATAAAAATCAACACTTTAACCCAACAACTTCAACAATTAGAAAAAGAGCAACAAAAGAAACTTACAGTCTCCAGAAAAAAGGAAATAATAAGAATCAGAACAGAAATAAATGAATCTGAAAACAAAAAAACAATAGAGAAAATCAAGAGGACTAGAGGCTGGTTTTTAGAAAAGATTAACAAAATCGACAAACCATTGGCAAATTTAACTAAGGAAGAGAGAAGATGCAAATGACATGAATAACAAATGAAATTGGCTACATTGCAACAGAACCAACTTAAATTAAAAGGATGATAGCAGATTACTATGAAAAGTCTTCTCCAACAAATTTGAAAACCTAGAGGAAGTGGACAAGTTCCTAGACACTCAAGACCTATCTAAATTAGTGCAGACTGAGGTAGAAAATTTGAACAAACCCATAACAAAAGGAGAAATTGATTAGATCATTTTAAAAATAATAATCCCCACACACACAAAAAAAGCCCTGGCCCAGATGACTTCACTAGAGAATTCTATCAAACATTCAAAGAGATGACACTTATCCCATTCAAGCTGTTCCAGAATATACAAAAGGATGGCATACTCCCAAATTCATTCTATGAAGCAAGCATAACCCTGATATGAAAACCAGGTAAAGACTTCACTAAAAAGGGAAATTACAGAACAATATCCCTCAGGAATATACATGGAAAAATATTCAACAAAATCCTTACCAGTAGAATCCAACACTAGAATAAAAAAAATAAAATAAAATACTCTATGACCAAGTGGGATTCTACCAGGTATGGAAGGATGGTTCAACATTAGAAAAACAATCAATGTAATCCACCACATAAATAAACAAAGGA
>NW_006921592.1:7947504-7949221 GCF_000298275.1 Orycteropus afer afer | reverse complement strand
GTGTTTTAAATGCATTTATCATGAATCACTCTGTTATTTACTATTATGAATTTGCTGTTGTCCCAATGTAGCTTGTTCTGGTTACCTGGTGCCACTCTGACAGGAATATACCACAAATGGTATGGCTTTAACAAACAAGAGTTTATTTTCTTACAGTTTGGAGGCTTTAAGTCTGAGTTCAAAGTGCCATGCTCTATAGGCTGGGTGAAAGCCCCTCAGCCTTGGCCTTCAGCTCTGCCTCTTATCCCTAGCCCACTGAAGCTAGAGGCTTCTCTTCTCTCAGACAGCTACTGGCTGCTGAGGCTGACAAACCCAAGATCAACAAGTAAAAAGGCACAGTCCCAACGTTACCAAACAACATGGCAGGCCATTGATTCAAGTCCATTGAAAGTTCCACAATCAGCAGAGCATGGCAGGCTGTTGAACAATGACATGGCTACATGCAGGGTTCAAGCATGCCATAAGCTAGAGACCATTCCCAAAGCTGCTGCTTATATACGGGAAGCAGACCACATCCCTAAAGTAGCTACTTAGATGCTTGTGGTAGGTCCCACCATGGAGTAGTTTCCCCAGTCTCATCATGGGGAATACCACATTCAGCTGCCCTGCCACTCAACCAGGCCCAGCCAAGTTGACACACAACCTTAACTACCACACAGATGAAGTAGTCATCTCAGATAAGAATCAAGTAAGTGTGTTTCTGATTCCCTCTGCTTCCTTAATGATCATTCTACCAGAGACATGAGACAAAAGATCAGTCATTGACCTCTTATTCTCAAGGTTATATGATTTAAATTTTAACTATATTCCTACTGTCATGTTTCCCAAAGCTGTACCTGAACTTTTATGGAAAATGTAAAAATCAATGCATATGATTCTGAAGCAGTCACCAGCCTACAATATTGAGAGGTAGAGACATCTCCTCAGTAAAGTCTTAGTGAATTCATTGTATCAATTTTCCCCTCCCTTTTCTATCTGCCTCTTTTAACTTCTTCGTGTCTTTCAGAGAGATGTCCTTACCACAAAGCTTTATATTGGAGTGAAATTTGAATAACTTCTCAAAATTAGGGCAAAAGGAAGGACAAAGCAGAAGAAGGAAGGAAAGAAAGAAAGATGGGTGGGAGAGGAAAAGAGAGGGCAGGCAGAAAGAAGGAAGAAAAGGAAAAGCAAAAGAAATGGAAGGGAGGAGAGGGAAGAGAAGGAAGAGAGATGAAAGGAGAAAAATAGCATTTTCCTTTTACCAGAAGCCTCTATAGCATTTTGGTTCAGGATTTGTTTTAATCTTCCAAAAGTAAATGGCCTTTGGATTTAGAATATTTGTGTTTGATAATTGTACCTTACTGAAAGATGGTCTATGAAAAAGTTTTGGACTTACAGGTATAAGGAAGCACTAACATACACTTTAGAAGTTTATTTGTACAGCCTTGTATATTTCTTTCAGATTTGAAAATATCTTCACTGCCTTTAAAATAGCATTTAGGGAGTCATTGGGACTGGAGGAAGACTAATTAACAGCCTGCAATATGCAGGCGACACACTTTCCTTACTGAAAGTGAAAATGACTTGAAGCACTTAATGATGAAGATTAAAGACTTCAGTCTGCAGTATGGATTACATATCAACATAAAGAAAACAAAAATCCTCACAACTGGACCAATAAGCAGCATCACAATAAATGGAGAAAAGATTGAAATTGTCAAAGATTTCATATTACTTG
>NW_006921592.1:7929299-7946724 GCF_000298275.1 Orycteropus afer afer | reverse complement strand
ATTTGGGTTTCAACAAACTGCAAATCTAACCATGTGACTCTCCACAAACAGGATACTTTAAACCAAGTTTCTCATCATTTGGTGCAGAGGATGTCCAGTGGCTAGTGTTCCAATGAGTGCACTTTAAGATACATTATTCACACCCATTTCTTCTTCACCTCAAAACTGAACAACCTCTACTCTCTTTCAGGGGTAATCAGATGTCTACCACCCATGGTTCCAAAAAGAGGAGCTTATATTATTTGAGAAGAAGCAAAAGTCTGCTTCATAAATTATTTTAATGTTTTTATAGGCCAAAAAGTTCCAGGAGGAGCTGAAATCACCCTTAGTGTAGTAGACAAACTACACTAAGTTTAGTAGCCAAACCAGACCCTGGGGAAGCATCAAGGCATAATGACTAACATAAACCAAGCCTCAAATCTAGCCCTTGTTAACCATTTGCTGTGGAACCTTGGGGAAGATCTGGTCATCTCTGAGCCTCTCATTTTCTTCTTTAATGTGAAGGTAAAGATGCAAACCTCACAACACTGTATGAGAATTAAATGAAATAGTATGTGGAAAACGGCACTTTTCCTAGGGTTGGCCTCAGAGTGGAAACATCATTAGAGTATTTTCCCCTTCCTTCCTCTTCTTACCAAATGCCCTACTCCTGAACCTCAGTCTAAACATTTTCAGAAAACTTATGAAGTAAATAAATATCACCCTTTAGCTCTGCAAAACAACCTTGGAAAACTTTCTTTGGCATTCCAGTCTGGGTGAAGCAGATACACAGGTTTAATTCTACTTGCAAATGATGAAGCTTCTAGACTGTTCCTTCTAAGACATCCTTCTGGAAATGCCTTCCATCAAAAAAACACAGAGATCAATCTCGTCCCAAAGGTCAGCATGTTTGTCACCTCCTGTCTAGACTATTGCAGTGCTCGGGACCTGGACCTCCCACAGGGAGCTGTCCACTGACAGTGGATGACCCAGACGTGACAGCATGCCTGCTGGTTAGGTCAGCCTGCAGCCAGGCCAGCACAGCCAGGCAGATTTTCAGCCATCAAGTCCAATTTACGGTCTGAGGTCTTATGTTAAATCACTAGGCAGTGATGAGCCTAGATTGCTGGAAAACCATCTCATTCCACACAGCCCTCTGATAACTTGTTGGACATGGGAGGTATTGGGACACAATATAGATATCTCCTCATTCAGGTCTGTTTTCAATTCAAACAGTTGGCCCCATGTGTGTTCCTAGTTAACCATGGACATATACCAAGGCCAAAAAGAGTCTGTTTGCAGCCTGGCCTCCCTAAACCAGAAACCAGAACATCTCAAAGGATTAAAGAAGTAAACTGAGCATAAAGAAATAATAATAATAAAATCCAGAGGCGGCTAAAATTAACACTCTTGCCCCATTCCAGCCCCTTCTCCAGGTCACTGTCTTGCTTGGAATTCAAAATACTTTTTGCATACTAATCTAGAAAGTGTTACTTTAGGATGTTTTTCCAGTAGGAATGGTACATCAACAGTCTCTATCAAGCCTTCTTATGACTAATACTTTCAGTGTACTCATTAACATGTCACTGGGAAGTACAATTATGTGAAAAAGTTGGGAGAGTACAATTATGTAACATAGTCCCTGCCTGCCTTGAGATGCTGAACTTGGACATGTAACCTCTGTTAGTGGGACAAAGTGGGTCTCTAAAAAAATAACTGGTCTTTTCCAGGATTCAATTCAATTATCCTGATCAAGAATTAAATGAATTAGCCATCATTTGGCCTTTTGAAGATAAGAAGCTGATCTTCTAATGTCAGCTTGCCAAAAATATGTTTACTTTTATTTAGATGGACTTGGCTAACAGCAAAACAGAAAAGAAGAAGAGATATGTGGCAATAGAGCCCCATAAAATCAGGAAGAGAAGAGTAGAGAGGAGAAGAATGAACTCTTGCAAAAAAAAAAAAAAAGGAAAGGAAGAGTGTGTTTCTCTTTATGTACAAGTGTGAGAGAGAGAGAGAATGAGAAAGTTTATACCTCAGTATTGGATTACCCATTGTGGTGCAGTGAATTACTTAATATGGCTCTTCTAGCTGTGAAGGAACTGTATCAAGTGCTGAGGAGCAAGGATATCTCCTTGAGGACTAAGGTGTGCCTGACACAAGCCATGATATTTCCAATCGCCTTGTATGCATGTGAGAGCTGGACAATGAATAAGGAAGACCGAAGAAGAGTTGATGCTTTTGAGTTGTGGTGCTGGCAAAGAATGCTGAAAGTACCATGGACTGCTAAAAGAACTAACAGATCTGTCCTGGAGGAAGTGCAGCCAGAATGCTCCTTGGAAGCAAGAATGGCCAGACTTCATCTCACCTATTTTGGTCATGTTGTCAGAAGGGACCATTCCCTGGAGAAGGATGTCATGCTTGGTAGAGTGGAGGGTCGACGAAAGAGGAGGAGGCCTTCAACAAGATGGTTGGCACGGTGGCTGTGATGATGGGCTCAACTATAGCAGGGATTGTGGGGCTGGCGCGGGATCGGGCAGTGTTTCGTTCTGCTGTGCATGGGGTCGCTATGAGTCGGAAATGACTCGACAGCACTTAACAACAACAACAACAACAACAACAAGCTATGGTCTTTGTAACTCCCACCAGATGACAATGCAAATGTGAAGTGCTTGTGACCCACCTAAGGGATTGAATAGCTTGCTCATAATGTAAATAACATACATGACACCTTTGTAAGGGTGGGATCATGCAAAGTAAGGTATATGGAACTCTAACATGGGGATTGGTCTGTTTTGCCCTCTCACTAGGCTTAAAATAAGCTATCCCAGAGGCGTAAAGGGGATCTCACCATCATCAAGAAAGAAGACCCAGGAGAGGAGTGCAGCCTTTGGACCCAAAATCCTGGCAATGAACTTTCTCAATCCAGAAGAGAGAGAAAGAGTGGTAACACTTTGCTGAG
Organism: Orycteropus afer afer; assembly: GCF_000298275.1. Classification (NCBI taxonomy): domain Eukaryota; kingdom Metazoa; phylum Chordata; class Mammalia; order Tubulidentata; family Orycteropodidae; genus Orycteropus; species Orycteropus afer. The sequence goes on along the minus strand of NW_006921592.1, from coordinate 7,943,783 downwards.
GTAGCAAGAGATAGCTAGAGATGGTGGCAGAGAAACCACAGCAGCAGAGGCAGCAGAACCAAGAAACCAGCACAAGACAGAGCAGTGGGCTTCCTAGCCTATGGAATGAGAAATCTGAGTGCCTTTGGACAGGATCCTTGCTGGCAGTGTGGGGTGCTTCTCTGGGCACCTATCTGCAGAGCTAAAAGAGCTTTGTAGCATTTGCCCAAGCAGAGCAGAGGCCAGGCCAAGGGCAAAAGAGAAGTGTGTCTATGGGCATGGCTGAGTAAAGTCTGTCATGATTGAAGAATTGTTTCCTGAGTATTCCTGAACCTGAATTGTAACATGTTGCTTTTCTAATAAACCCCATAATTATGAGTACTGTCTATGAGTTCTGTGTGAGTACTGCAGCAAATTATTGGACCCAGCAGAGAAGTAGAAAGTGCCAGGGGAGGGACAATTGAGGTCAAAACTGGTCAAAAGTTTGGAGGGTGACAGCATGACTGACCTTTGCCTCCTAGGAATCAGTCTTGGGTTGTTGATGCTGATGGTGATTCTCTCCCCTTCTCACATTAGTGGTCAGACAATGCCTTTCTCGTGCCTTTTTGGCACCCATATTGTCCCTTCCATCTGTATGGGCAATTAAGAGAATAGAGTCATAAACCAGCTCATATCCCCTAGCTACTTCTTACATTCAAATTACACAAACTTAGAATGCTCAAAGGCAATGGCAATGACTATTTCAAAGAGAGTTTCATAAACAAGTATGCTTCATTTCTGTCTAAGCAACTCCCCAACTTCCTTGATTCAACACAGCTTCTGATAATCCTTTCCTTTGCATTTTCCCTCTTCTTCTCATGAAATATCTTACCTTTGCTCTGGAAAAGATGAAACACTGTACTTGCGAATTTTTGATACAATCTCAGTGTAGGCCATCCCCGTGTGATCAGACATATTTGCTTTCAAGTATTTCCATATCAATTGTTTCCACAACTCTTTCCCTATCAGTATATACAGAATAGTGCTTTAGAATATAGACTTTAGTGTATAGGCTTTCTCTTGCCCTCTTACTCTACTTTGGATCAAACTCAAAGAATAGAGTTAGGGGATTTCAACATAATTATTTTTACAAGCAGCCTAACACATTTGATGCCTCACACTCCTTTCCAGAAATGGCACAAAATCCAGCCAGACTCTTCCAAGAAGGAGATTATGTCACTCATTGATCCTATTCTGCCTCTAAGTAACCCAAACAAGCTTTCTTCCCAATGTAGAAGGGGGGTACCTCAGTTTTTTCTACAGGCCAGGGATAGACTCATGGATTTCTTAGCTTCATTCTTCATTGGTACAATCACAGGAACAAACAATAGTGATTTGTTTTATTAGGATGAACATTTTCTACTAACAAACCTCTCAATGTGATCTACATAATCTAAATCTGTGGTCTATTCAATATCCCTTGCATCTTTCAGCATTCCCTTCTCCTGTAAGGCTCATTTTTAACTTTTGTATAGTTCTGAGTCAGGGCACATAGACCAAAGATGTTGAAGGGACAGGAAGAGAGAAAGAGAATAACAACTCAGTTGGGCAATCATTTAAGTGACTGAAAAACAGATCAGGTTATGCAAGAGAGTACAAATTATACACACACAGTGTACAAGTGCCAGACCTCTGCCCTCCTGTTTCTCATACTTGTATGAACCTTCATGGCATAATGAAGAAGAGTCACTGCTTATGGAAGAATTCTGATTTGCAAAAAAAAAAAAAATTATTCTTTTCATTTATTCATGTGTGTATGTATTTTCTGTGTGTGTGTGTGTGTGTGTATTTGGCTTTATTTGAGGTACAAGAATGATGTAAGTTATTAAAGTTATACTACCATAGAATTATATGTGGAAACTTCTAGAAAATTTCCAAATTCAACAACAACAAAAAGGACCTTTTGCTTTTTTCACCAAAGGGCTCAAGTAAAATTGACAGAAGTTTTACTTGGACCAGATTACCAACATTGAGGGAAATGCTACAGAAAAGTTAAGAGGTAGTAAGATTTTACCCCCTTAGAATTGAAGAGTGTAAGTAGATTAAGAAGAAATTTTAAATAAATGGACAAAGGGAAAAATTGCAGTAAAGAGACCAAAGTATATGTGTGATATAAACTTGAAATAATTTAACATTCTCTTCTCAATGAATTTATTATATTAAAAAATTCATTCAACAAACATTTTTTGCATACCTACTATAGGAAAATTCCTGAATAAAGTACTATGGGGACATGCACTCATTCAAAAAAAATCATCGACTCATATTTCCTAGCTACAAGGAATTTGATATGTAGTCATGGAGATTAGATAAAATATAAATTCATATTGTAACATTTTTACATATATAATTCACTTATATTCAAAATATGTATTTTTACACATATCTTTCATTATATTCAGAATACTCTGGTGAATTATGTAAAATAAGTGTTCATCCTTATTTAATGTGAGAGTATAAAAAAAAAAACAGAGAGAGACTAAATGGTTTGCTTCATGATCACACAAAAGTAAAAAAAGGCAGAGCCCAGACTCAAACCTAAGTTATCTGACACCAAATCTGTTACAATTCATTGCCTCTACAAGTCAAAGTAAAATGTCACAAATGCCAAAAGGGAGGGACATGCCAAGTGCTATTGGCATTCCTTCTCACTGAGAAGATCAGAAAAGATTTCATGGAAGTGTTTGATCTGAACAGGGCAGAGTTTGACAGGAAGAAATGGGCATTAGGAAATGATAAGCTGAGGGAAACCATTGAAAGAGAGCGAAAGGCAAGGAGGCAGGAAAGAACGCACATTGAAGGAATGGTAAGCGGTCCAATTTGGCTGGTGAACAGGTTATGTAAAGGAGAGCAGTGGGAGATAAGGCTAGAAATTTGGTTGGAATCAGGTCATGGTGTGCTTTGAATGCCTTGCAAAGGAATATGAACAATTTTGGCAGGCAATGGAAATTGTGGAAAGTTTTTGAATAAAGGAATGATATAATCAGAATAGAGCTTTAAAAAGATTAATCTGGCAGTGAGATGTAGAGTGGTTTGGAAGAGACTGGGGAGTTACGAGGCCAGGGCAATAATCCAGATAAGAAATAACCGAGGTCTGATCTAGGAGAGTGGGAGTAAAAATGGGAAGAAAATAAGAAATAGGCACGAAGAATATTAAAAATATAGGATCAAAAAAACCTCTTGACTAATTAGATGAGAAAACACAACTGAAAGGAAGCTGGCTTGAGTGACTGTAAAATAAAGGTAATGCAAGTTATTAAAATTTAATAAAAAGAAGAAGAAGGAATATTTGTAGAGAACTGGAATGAGCTCAGATTTGACTATGTCCAGTGGTCATGAGGAATATTCATCAAGAAAATATGTAGCTGTAAAAACACAATCATCTACCTTTACTGCCACACTTCCATCCCTATACACACACCCAGCAACCAGAGTGGAGGCTAGAACTTTGATTAAGAACTTAATCGGCCAAATATTCATGGAAACAATTAGTCCTAGCAACTGGTACACCATGCGATCTGTAGCCTATACAACTGTGAAACCAGAAGAACTAGATGGTGCCTGGCACCACTGTCAACCACTTGGAGGGGGTCTATGTAGAAGATCCTGGATAGAGAGGGAGAACAATGTGGAACAAAACTCAAAATCATTTGGAGAAAAAAAAAGGGGGGGGGAACCAGGTTTGCTGGTCTGATAGAGCCTGATGGAACCACTAAGACTAATGCCCCTAGCTGCCCTTCGGGTCTGAAATTGAACCCACCCCTGTGGCTTCCAGCCAAACAAAAGACAGGCATATGAGTTGAACATTTGCCTGAGGTAGATACACTCCTTGGGGAGAACAATCATGGGAGAAAGAAGGGCTGTTTATGCACAGGGAGACAGCTCAGGGGGCAGGAGTGCATGGAGGGATGGACACAGGAAAGAAGTAACTATAGGGAGAAAGTGGGAGAGGAATTGTTGCATTGGGGTAAATTGTAGTCAATGTCATGAGACAAAGTGTATGTGAACTGCTGTATGGAAAGTGAATTTGCTCTTTAATTTTCACCCAAATCACAACTGGTAAAAAAAAAAAAAGAAGAACTTAATCAGGCTATATAAGGGATCAGTTGTTTATACAATTGGTGAAACAGCCATTAGGAGATATGTAGTCAAAATGATTTATTTCAAGTAAAGGCAGGTATTAGTTGTGGCAATACTAGCTGTTGTAACAGGAAGCACCTCCAATCTCAATACCCTGATACCATAGAATTTGTTTTTCATTCATCTGAGTCCAGTTTCCACTGGCAGGGATAGAATGCCCCATGCAGTCATGCAGGACCCGGGAATATGAAAGTACTTTCATCTTTAACACATGGCTTATGAGGTCCTCTTAACATTGAGGTCCAGCTGGGAAAAAAGAGAATAGAGAATTCCATGGAAAGTTTATGGACCAAGGCTAAAAATGGTATAGATCACTGTTCTGGTTACCTAGTACCACTCTGACAGAAATATACCACAAATGGGATGGCCTTAACAAACAGGAGTTTATTCTCTCACAATTTGGAGGCTTTAAGTCCAAGATCAAACTGCCAGGCTCTAGGGGCTGTGTGAAAGCCCCTCGACCTTGGGCTTCAGCTCTGCCTCTTGCTCCTGGCCCACTGAAGCTAAAGGCATCTCTTCACTCAGACAGCTACTGGCTGCTGAGGCTAACAAACCCAAGGTCAACAAATAACATGACACAGTCCTGATCTTATCAAACCACACAGCAGGCCATTAATTTAAGTCCATTGTAAGTCCCAAGGTTAGCAGAGCATGGCAAGCCACTGGACAACGACATGGCTACATGCAGGGTCCAAGCATGCCATAAGCTAGAGACCATTCCCCAAGGCTTCTGCTTATATACAGGAAGCAGACCACATTTTCTAAGGCAGCTACTCAGCTGCTCACAGTAAATTCCACCATGGAGTTCATTACCAGTCTCATCAGGGGAATACGACGTCCAGCTGCCCAGCTACTCAACCAGGCTTAACCAAGTTGACACAAAAACATAACCACCACAATCACTTTTGTCTGCATTTCATTGGCAGAACTCAGTCACATGGCCATAACATATGCTTGGAAATATCTTGAGCTCAAGAGATGAGGGAATAACCCTGTTGAAAAGATTTTTAGTCTCTAGGCTAAAAATTTCAAGAATAAAATATAGGAGCTAAGGATAAACAAAAAGAACTGCAATGTTCTAGATGAAAATATATAAAATACTAATGTCACTGTGGGAAGACATAGTCTAGTAAATTATAAGGCAACTGTGAAAATGAATGTCCTCTTCCTTATGAGTTTGAACCTAGGCATTTTAGACTTGGATGGTGTGTGTGTGTGTGTGTTTGTGTATGTGTGTGTGTGTGTGTGTGTGATCCACCAGCTACACGCTAGACTCAGAAGAGTGAAAAGGCATACCTGCACACATCTTCAAAGGAAACTTCAGTGGAACCTGTGGTGAAGTGTCCATCCACTCCAGACTCTTTCAGAGGACTGGAGGTGGCAAGGTCAGTGCTAAACCACCCTGCTCATGCTTTTTTCCCCTTATTTCTATCATCCTTCACTATCATGCTGAATTTTATTCCAGACTTGAAAATGCAGATTTATGAAGTACACTCTTGGGAAACACTGCATGCACAAAATGTCTAATGATGCAAGAAGATGGGATCTAGTGAGGATGGAACAACACTCCATGGAGAGAATATATGAATTATAAGTTCTATCAAAGAAACACTGGCGATCTGGACCTTGAGAGTTTAAAAAAGAATTGCACTAGAGAAACAAGGACCTGAGGAAAAGGGAGCCAGTTTGGAAACCACTTTCATGAGAATGGCTCTTATGAATGGTTCCAACTTCTTGGGGAATTTTTCCTTAAATATTGGAAAATATTTGGTGTTCTATTTTGATTTTTAATTACACATATTATGATTCTTTTTTTTTTTTTCCCAACCTTTCTATAAACTCTTGGATTTGGTGTGGTATGTAGAGGCAAGTTAGAAGAAAGATCATAAAGAGACATATGGTCTCCCCTGTGTGGTCCAGTCTGCTTCCCTCTGTATGTAGACGCCTTCACCTGGCAGCATTACCCAAGAAAGACTGCACTACCCACAGCTGTCCCCCAAATGAGGAATGGCCTACAGCTGAGTGGAGAGCAGTAGGAACAGAACATGTGGGGAAGCAGCAGTCAAGCAGAGGGCTCAGGTCGGTCCCAGGACATTCTCTCCACCTTCCTGTCCCAACTAAGTGATCCTTAGCCAGGAGGGAAAAGTTTGGTAAGAGGTCAACTTCTGATGTAAAGAGAGTTACTATTTTTAGTAAGAGGTAAAGTGCAGGAGTAATGATTTGAAATCCCAAGCATCCTTGGGATATAATTATGGAAGTGGATAAAATAGACAAAGGAAAGTGTTTAAAGAGAGACAGAAACTAGTGCTCTGTCCAGATGTCCTCAGATCCCATTTCCACAATGTCTGTACTTTTGACTCTCTTCAGAGGACTGGCGCAAGGCTATTGGGGCTGTTTCTCCATATGCACAGAGTGCTAGAAACTCCTAGGAGTTCTTGTCTTCCCATAGTGACCCATGCCCAGTGACAGTCAGGTATCTAAATAAGAAAGCCCCACTCACTTGGGGACAAATTCTGTGGCTGACATTAAGACTTCACCTGTGATTGCATCCTTTCTTGGCTTGCTCCTTCCCTGTCTTATTTTCCCTTCTCACTTGCTAGTATTTCCTGGGAGTGCTTCCTCAACACATTGCATGCACCTGGACTCTTCTCTCCAGGACTGCTTCCAGCAAACTCAATCTAAGACTCAGATATTAAACGATACCACTGCTACCATCCTCCAAAATAGGAGTAATCACAAGATGTAACGGTTTAAATTTTTAAAGGAAGATAAGCATTATAAAATGATCACTGGATTTAGTAATTGGATGATTACTGTTGATTGAAATGAAAAGGAATAACCAATGCAAATTTCTGTGTCCTGGACACTGTCACTAACTGTCACCAACTATCAATAATGCCTTCCAGTTTTCAGAAACCACATGTGCAAAATAATCACATTGATTCTGAAATTGTAAACAAAATATAGAAGTAAAAGAAATTTAAGTGTTCTCTCAAGATGATACAGGGCAAATTTAATGACTTCAAAGAGTATAAATCAGACACATATTAACTCCATCTCAGATCTTTCCACCAACAAAGATTGATTTGGTGGAAAGAAGTACTTGGGATTTCTATGTATCATGTACAGAGGACCATAGACAGATGCAAGCAGTGGAACAATTGAAGGTTTAAACTCAAAAGGGTCTCAAGGCAGTCCATTATACCCTCATAGTTTACTATGAAATCCCACAGCAACAAAAGCTGAGTCACCATTCAAGTTCAAGTTCTTTGCCTCCCTTAGTGATGATCTCCTATCTGTAAATCACACAGCTTTTCGAGTTCCTGTTAATCATTATTACTAAAAGAATATTGTTATTATTTAATTTTAACCAAATACCTATTATGTGTCAGGCACTTAGCTAAATTCTCTGCAGTCAGAGTCTTATTTAATATTCCCAGTAACCTATACAGTGAATACCTTTATTCCCACTTTATAGAAGAAGAAGGGAGCTTAGAAGAGATCAGTTTAACTAAGGTCATGAGGCTCACTGTGGAGAAGCTGCATCTAGAACATCAAGGACAAAATCAAAATCTAAAGCTCACACCCCTTTCACTATGCAAACAATCTCCCCTTACTGTTGATAGGCTAGAAGTCCTATCTCCTCTGAAGTAGATGTTAATTAGTAGACTGTGTTCCAGACCAGCTGTACAACTCTACCACACCCTCTGCGTTCTGATAGATAGAGTAGGTAGATAGAGGACAGATAGATAGATAGATAGACACACACACACACACACACACACACACAGATGGAACCCAGATTTAAATCATTTACCTAAGTAAAGAAACTCTTAAGAACAATCATGGGAGAAAGAAGGGCTGCTTATGCACAGGGAGACAACTCAGGGGGCAGGAGTGTATGGAGGGATGGACAGTGGGAAGAGGTAACTATGGGGAGGAAGTGGGAGGGGAGCTGTTGCATTGTGGTAAACTGTGGTCAATCATGAGACAAAGTATATGTAAACTACTGTGTGGAAAGTGAATTTGCTCTGTAAATCTTCACCCAAATCACAATAAAAAAAAAAAAAAAGAAAAAGAAAGATCTTAGGAATTTTGCTTGGATTACGAACTTTGGGGAGCTTTTCTTTAATTTCTTCTGGGAAAATATGATTTATGGCTTATTCTTTTTTTCTTTTAATTCTTATTCGTGTGTGGATATGTGTGTATGTGTGTGTGTGTGTCTTCTTTATCACATTGCTGTAGAAAGTTTCCTCTAATTCTATCTACGGGAACAAAGACAGACTGAACCAAGGCACTGGGGTGGAGGGGAAGAGCACTGGGCCAAGAGCTGGGAAATCCAAATACTAGTCCCAACAAAGGAGTAGGCCCAACACTGGCAAATGCTCTGGACTTGGGCATTCCAGTGACTGGTATGTCCTTTCAGAATATTGCCTCATGGAACTGCACAATTGTTGAATGAACCTATTGCTCAAGAATACAGAAAATCCTCCTTTGCAACTGCCTAATTCCTAATCCAGAACAAAAGAGTCCTAGCTTTGCCAATTCTTCTGAAACTGTGAGCAGGAAATTATACTGATTTTGCAGACTCAATTTTCCCATCTGTATAATTGGAAAACAACAATGCCGAGCAAGAGGTATTAGGACAAAATAAGGTAATGCATGTAAATGTGCCTTTGAAACTGTAAAAAGAAAAATTTCTCAGACAACACAGAAACAGCAAGTCAATCTTGATCATTTTAAATGAGGCAAAATGTCCCACTTGGTTCATCCTTAGCTAGACCAGATACAATGTAAGAGGTTATGGTGACACTGGCACATTCATCTTCTTTATTCCCAGAAATATAAGCACCACATTCAAAAGTTACTCAACACATCAGTGAAGACCAAAATGTTACCACCAACAGAAAGCATTGTAGTGATACTGGGTGGTTTCCTTTAATTTTCTATTGTTTTTACACCTCAGGGAGAGCTTTGTGAGCCTTTGACCCTCAGAAAAAAAAAATAAAACTTCTGAGCCTCAAAACCTATAGTGTTCACTTTTCTATGACCAGCATTGAATACACACAATGAAGAGTTTATGGCCCATGATGTGAGTCTAGTCTTTGATAAGGGGCCCACTTTAATTTGCAAATATGTGGCTATACCCTCCCTGAACCAATCACTGGATACTTGAAGCAATGTGTGTGGCCCAGCTGTGGAATTTGGCTCAGCTCAGGGTTGAAGTCACCTCCCTTCCCTAAAAATTCTTTAAATACTGGAAAAGGAAAGAACTATGTGAAAGTAGAGGGGCTAGGGGGAGGAGGTGTGAGGAGTTGTTAACAAAAGACAACAGATGAGCTCAGGAAACTTTCACAAGCTGTTGGGAAACATTCCATGTGTGGGGTTGGAAGGCTGTTCCCTACTCCTCTGATGATGGATTATTATTATTATTATTATTATTATTATTATTATTGAAGGAGAGCTTTATGTTACATCAGAAAAGTTCTTATAGATCAGGTCATACTGAAGGTCTTTTCTGAAAGCACTTAAGTTGGCTGACTTGACTTGAGTGCCACATTTTGACATGAAGATGGGACATGGTCACAATTAACTACAAAATCCAGGGGGTTTCTGAGAGCATGGGGTTCCATGTGCCTTGCCAGTGCTTGAAACTCATGGTTGATCTTTCCTGAAATATTTGTTTTATATATAGTCACCTATTCAGTTCCAGGCAAAGGTAAAAACAATATTTAGAGTTGCTGATGTGGAACATCACTAGCACACTCTGAGTTTGTATTCTAAGTATAGTGTAGTATATGACAGCATTATAGAGTTCACAGAATTAGCTGGAAGACTCTTACTCTAATCAAGTCAAAACCATTGACTTGGTTTTTCCATCAAGGCATTATTTATCTTAAAAAAAAATCCAACTTTTGCAATTGCATTTTATTATCAATGTTGATTTCATAAAACAGCATTAAAAATTATGCTCATGTGGTGTTTGATATGTTTGCCCTACCCTTCTGTAGAAAGAATACTCCACAATAGTAATTTTTAAAAGTTTTTTCAAAGAAAACCAGAGGACTAAATTTCTTACAAATGTATGCTTGTGATTGTTTTATGTGTTTGCCCACTAACTTCATTAATTGAATTGAAATGGCAAAACAACATCTTGCCTTTTCTTTAAGTATTATTCAAACAGAAAAAGAATAAATTATTTTAAACTAAAAATTCTCAGAACAAATAGCTCATAATCCTTTTGACAGTTTTCTAAAGCTTTCATTGTTTGGATGTCTTTGTGTTTCACCCAGAAACATCTTCTTTTGCAGAATGATTTTAATTTGTACTTGATTAACTATTTGACCTTGAATAAGTCACTGACCTCCAGATCTCTTTTCTCAACTGAATATAGAGAAGTATTCAAAATGATTCTAAGTTTCCTTCTAGCTCTAAGCATTTTAGAATGATATTACTTCATGGTCTCAACTCATTGTATAAAAACAATGTTTTCAGAGTACTTGTATTCAGTTCTATATTACATTTTAATAAGTAATTAATTTTACTGTGATATTTATGTTATGTTATGTTATGTGCCATCGAGTCAGACCTGACTCATAGTGACCCCTCCTTGGGTTTCCGAGGCAGAGTCACTACGGAAGTAGGATTGCCCAACCTTCCTTCCGAGGAGTGGCTGGTGGGTTTGAACCGCCAGCGTTCTGGTTAGCAGTCAAGTGCCTTAGCCACTATGCTACTGTGATATAGAGGTCTGTAAAAACTACAAGTTTACAATCATAGAAAACAAACCCAATAAAAGCCTTTTAAAAAGTTTTTCCTTTACCATCACAGATTCTTTTCAATGTGGAAGAGTAAAAAATAAATAAAGATGGAAGATATTATACCCATTCAAGAGAATGGAAAACTGATGCATAGGTGGTGAAACAACTTGAGCAGAACCAAGGCAGGGAAAGGGAAGTATTACCGAGCATCCACTATGTTATAAGGGGTAGGGGGACAGTGGTGGTTCAATGGTAGACTTTTCACCTTCCCTGTGGGAGGCCAGAGTTTGATTTCTGGTTAATGTCTTTCTCGCACAGCCACTCCCCATTGGTCAGTAGAAGCTTGTGTGTTGCTACAATGCTGCACAAGTTTCGGTAGAGCCTCCAGACGAAGATGGATTATGAAGATCTTTACATCTGCTTCTGAAAATCAAGCAGTGAGAACCCTATGGATCACAACAGTCTGATCTGCAACCAGTCATGAGGACGGCACAGGACCAGGTGACGATTTGTTTTGTTACGCATCAGTGACCAAGAGGCCGGCCTGACTACACAGCAGCTAACAACAACACTATGTTGGCAGGCAACGTGGTAGGTTTTTCAACAATTCTCAAAAGCAGGCATCTTTATCTCCATGAGATAACCATAATCAGAGATGGTGATATCTGCTGCTACAAATTATTCTAGCTGATACTCTCAAGTATGGAATTGTATCAGTTAGGAATGTTTTGGCTGCAAGTAACAGAATATCTCATTGGAAGTTATTTAATCAAACAGTGTTTTGTGTTTAAGTGACAGGAAGTCTGGAATTAATGCTGTGTCCATTTTCTGTGGCTCTTATCACCTTACTTCATGGACACAAGATAGCTGCAGGTCGAGATTACTCAAAAGCACTACAAAAACAAAATGGAAACAACCTAAATGTCCATCAGTGAATGAAAGGATAAACGAACTATGGTACATACACACATTGGAATACTACGCAATGCTAAAAAATAATGATGAATCTGTAAAACACCTCATAACATGGGTGAACCTACATGACACTAAGCTGAGTACAATTATTCATTCAATCACAAAAGGACAATTATTGTATGAGACCACTACCATAAAAAGTTATCAAAACTAGAAGTTCCTGGAGACACATTCACTATGTCTCTCAGTCTAATTTTATCCAAAAATGCCACTATGGAAGCCAAAAATGGACAAAGAAGCATTTGGAAATGTAGCCATTACTGGGTGACCGACTTAGTGGCATGAATGAACTAGACACATTCATTAGGACCAGCTAATAAAATAAACAAGATAATATTTTTCCCAAGGAAAGTATCTTTAAAGAGATAAATGTAGCTGCTGACAACATTTCACAGATGGAATTTGCTGCCCATGCACACCAACAGTAAATGGTAACTTTTGAATGTGTGTTCACATCAGTTTATAGCCACAAAAGTTTATAGCAGTGCACCATGTCACCCATAACTTGTCCTACACTACTAAGGCTCGTGGCATTCCTTCTGCACAATATACTTAGGACCCAGAGGAGCAAAGCACAGATACCCAGGTCTCCATATCCCCAACCAAGCCTTTTTACTGCTCAATGGTTTTTTCCCATCCCTGGCAAATAGCTTTAAGATACCTTTTATTTCTTAAAATAACTGCGCCTCTTCCCTAAAGCCTTCATTCTTTTGGTCTTCTTTACCATCTCTTCTACCAGAATTTTCTCTTTACCTTCTATATTTGGTTTCCTCTTCTTTTTTTAATTCTAAATAATTCTTCGCAGCTTGTAGTATCTATTTTAGAAGTTACTCTCCTATCAGATCTGTGGGGAAGAGATGCTTCCTTACATCCTGCTAAAGTAATTCCCAGATGTCCCTGAGAATTCATACTCCCAGCAGGTTTATAGAATTAATGCTGGCATGTTTCTTGCTAGTGTTTCTGCATCATGTTGCTCAAACAGGTGAGGCAGAGCTGCTTATAGCATGCTATTTCCCAAAGTATCGGTGTGCAAAGATTTCAAATATTGAATCTCATATGGTCATTGTCCCCTATTATATATGGGGGAAAAGATTGTTTCAAGGGAATACAACACCTGTAGCTCTGGTAGCATAGTGGCTAAAGCACTTGATTGCTAACCAGAAGGCTGGCGGTTCAAACCCACCAGCCACTCCTTGGAAGGAAGGTTGGGCAATCCTACTTCCATAGTGATACTGCCTCGGAAACCCAAGGAGGGGTCGCTATGAGTCGGGGCCGACTCGATGGCACATAACAACAACAACAACAACAACAGTTCCTGAATACTTGTTGGATTTCCAAAATTTTGATAGAATTCTTCCTCTTAAATCATTAAGAGGAAAAGAAAGATGACTAACACCTAACCTGCAGTTGATGCCAATACCATCTCACCCTGGCCATGACCTTAGAAAATAACATCTGCACATATTAATGACCAGTAACCAGTTGCCATCTAGTAGATTCTGACTCTTTATCAATCCCATGTATTGCAGAGAATGTAGATTGCTAGACCTTTCTTCTGAGGTACTCTGGGTAGATTTGAACTCTAACCTTTGGTGACCAGGCCTAGCACTCATCCGTTTACACCACCCAGGGAGTCCTGACATATTAGTAGTGCCACTTTATAAAAGTGTGTGGCCTGGTGTGTGAGGACTAGTGAACTAGATACAAGAAACTAGATATAAGCACTCTTGCCACCAATTTCAGGAATGAACACAGGCCTGAGGAAGATTAATAGGCTGGTAATTAGATGGGGGCTTTGTATAGATCCTCTCCTGAATATGTGATATAGGACTTTAGCTTCCTAATGGTGTCATATCATGCAGGCAGAGCAACAGCCTGGTGCCCACCAGCAGCCATGGCTCAATGGCATATAAAGATACGCTCAAGAAGCAGACAGAGGTAGTAAGGCCTTCTGAAATGTTTGTCTACTCTCAGGCTAACACTGGGATCTTCCACAAATCAACTCCTCTATGTCTTTGTAAAATGAGAAAGTTCCAATAATCAGTATTAGATCATTCCTGAGGTCACCTCCAACTCCAGCATACTATAATACTGCATGGCGTGCTCTAAAATCTAGCCAGTCCACCTACAGAAGGGAAAGAGGAAAGAACATATTTGGCCATATATTTCTGGTCATTTTCTCCTCTGATTTCCTATTACAATTTCTTCAAACTTCACTTTTATAATGATAATAACATTTTATAATTTCATATAATAATTATCCATGTGAGTGAAAAGGAGCCCTTGGGGGTACAATGGAGAAGCATTCGGTGCTGACTGAAAGATTGGTGATTCGAACCCAACCAACGGCTCTATGGAGGAAAGACCTCTTCATCTCTTCTGGAAAGACTGTAGCCTAGAAAACCCTACGGGCCTCTGTCACGTTAGGTCCCTGTGAGACTAAAATAGGCTCCTAGCAACAGCAGCACCCATGAGAGAAACAGGCTTGGGTTTTCTTCTGCTTTAACTCTTTTTGTTTCCATCCCAAGTTCCCCCCACCATCCACTCACATTCATAACGGGTCATTGGAAGAATGGAGAAAACCAAAGAGCAT
>NW_006921592.1:7921445-7923719 GCF_000298275.1 Orycteropus afer afer | reverse complement strand
ATATATATATATATCCTTCGTGATGAAAACAACCAACCAATCCACTGCCACCGAGTGGATTCCTATTCAGTGCGACTCTGTAGACTAGGGTACAAGTGCCCACAGGGTTTCTGAAGCTATAAATCTTTATGGAAACAGACTGCCTCACCTTTCTCCCGGAGACTGGCTGGTGGGTTCCAACCACCGACTTGTTTAGCACTTTAACCACTATGCCATCAGGGCTCCTCAAGGGGAGGAAAGATGGGTGAAAATATGGACAGAACTAAACCAGGAGCAGAGAAAGAGACACAACAGAGAGGACGAAAGTCCAGTCTAGCATGGACTTGAGGAACTGGTAGCTCAATGGTAAAAGTAAAATTAAACATTTAACAATTCCTATACCTCAGACATTAGACACGTAGGTAAAAGTTGTCGTGTGTATTTGTCTCCCTCACTAGATTAAGACACAAGCAAACAATCTTATTCAATTCAGTATTCCTCTGAATGCCTACATATTGAATTCCTTACCCGGAACACTGAACTTAAAACTAATTGCAGTAGAATGTGCTAATTAATTTGGTCTGATTTATTTTACACTTCTGGAGTTAGGGCTTCTTAGAATTCAATACACAGATTAAGGGAGAATAAAGAGACTTTTCTACAGCTCTGCTACTGGGACTCCTCCATGTCCCTGCCGGAATGCTGAGAACAGGATTGGATTTATGGTTTATTTTGTGTTTCAGGCTACATACCTAAAGGGAAAATATGGCTGGTAATGACTGAAGTGTAAGCCTAGCTATTTTACCTCAAAAATGGTACTTGTGAGGTTAATTCCCTGGCTTTTTACTGTGTGCGTGTAATATATATGAGAAAATTGCTCCTCAAATTCTGTTAGCCTGTGATATACTAATGCAATCAAAATGCAGAGTATATCTGTATTGTCATTTGCCAGGAAAACACGTGGCAAAACTATTGCTGCTCAGGGAGACCAGAAAGATGCGAGGTCCTTTTCTCTTTTTTTTTTTTTAACGTTTTATTGTGCTTTAGGTGAAAGTTTACATAGCAAATTAATTTCCCAGTCAATAGTTCTGAATACGAATTGCTCACTGGCACTGGTTGCAATCCCAACGTGTCAGCACTCTCAGTTTCCTCCCTGGGCTCCGTTTCCATTCATCCAGTTTCCTTGTCCCTCCCTGTCTTCTCAACTTTGGTTTGGGGCAAATGTTGCCCTTTAATTTTCTACAGTCCACTGTTCCAAGGAGCACATTCTTCGCAGGTGTTGTTTGTGTATAGTCCCTTCTATTACTTGGCTCTAAGATAGCCTCCAGGAATGTCTTCAGTTTCAAATCAGAAGGTTATCTCAGGGTAATGGTCTCAGAGATTCCTCTAGTCTCGTTCCAACCAGTAACTCTAGTCTTTTTTTATTTTTATTTTATTATTATTTTGTTTTACTTTGAATTTTGTTCCACATTTTTTCCCCATTCTAACCAAGACCTTCTGCTGTAGTCTTGGTAGGCGTGTATCGTGTAGTTCTCTCCAGTCTCAGGTTAGACACTGTGGTTCATGTGAGTTATTAGTCCTTTGGACTAACTGCTTCCTTAAGTTTTGGTCTGTCTTCATTCTCCTAGGCTTGGGTGGGAGAAGACCAATAGTTGCTTCTTAGATGGGTGCTTAGGAGCTCTGATGACATAGTGCCTAAGGCACTTGACTGCTAACCAGAAGGCTGGCGGTTCAAACCCACCAGCCACTCCTCAGAATGAAGGTTGGGCAATCTACTTCCATAGTGATACTGCCTCGGAAACCCAAGGAGGGGTCGCTATGAGTCGGGTCCAAAGTGATGGCATATAACAACAACAACGAATGGGCACTTGCAAGCTTTTAAGACCCCAGGCAATACTCAACAGAGTAGGATGTAGAACATTTTCTTTATGAATTGTGTTTTGCCCATCATGCTAGATGTACCCCAAGGCTATGGTCCTTAGCCTTCAGGTCCAATGGTTCAATCCCTATGTCTCAGTAGTTTCTATTACCTCGCCAAAACCCAAACCAAACTCAATGCCATTGAGCCGATTCTGACTCATAGCAAACCCTATTGGGTTTCCAAGGTGGTAAATCTTTACCGAAGTAGATTGCCCAGTCTTCCTTCTATGGAGTAGCTGGTGGGTTTGAACTGCCAACCTTCTAGTTAGCAGTCAAATGTGTTAAGCACACCACCAGAGGTATTCTATTACCTGTGTACTCTATATGTTCTGTTATATATATATATATATATATATGCTCTGGTAGCATAGTGGC
>NW_006921592.1:7919196-7921104 GCF_000298275.1 Orycteropus afer afer | reverse complement strand
CCCTCCTTGGGCTTCTGAGGTGGTATCACTACGGAAGTAGATTGCCCTATCTTCTTTTCGAGGAGTTTCTGGTTAGCAGTCTACCTATATATAAGGAGCTCTGGTGGCATAGTAGGAACTCTGCTGGCTTAGTGCCTAAGGCACTTGACTGCTGACCAGAAGGCTAGCATATTTTGTTCTTTGGTTTTTATTGCTGTTGTTGTTGTTATCAATGCCATTATTTCCATGGTGAGGTAGTATCTCATTGTAGTTTTGATTGACATCTCTCTGATGACTAATGGTTGGAAGCATCTTTTCATGTGTTAGCTGCCAGAATGTCTTCTGAACATTTTTTAATTTTATTTGTCTTTTTGTTGTTGAGGTGTTGAAGTTTCCTAATAAATCTTAGAGATTAGATCCTTGTCAGATATGTCATATCCATAAAATATTTCCCAGTCTGTAGGTTCTCTTCGTACTCTTTGGTGGAGTCTTTTGATGAGCATTGGTGTTTAATTTTTAGGAGATCCCAGTTATCTAATATATTTTCTACTCTTTATGAATTCTTAGCTATGTTTGCTATTCTTTTTATGCTGTTGTCCCTATTTTTCCTTCCATAATTTTTATAGTTTTATGTCTTTGATCCATTTTGAGTTAATTTTTGTGTATGATGTGAAGTGTGGATCTTGTTTCATTTTTCTGCACATGAATATTCAATTTTGCCATCTTCATTTGTTAAATTACCTTTCTCTTCCTCATTTAATGGACTCTGACATTGTGTTGAAGATCAGCTGTCAATAGGTGGGTGGATTTACTTCTGGGTTCTAAATACTGTTCCATTGGTGTATGTGTTTGTCATTGAACCAGGCTGTTTTGATTAATGAAGCTGTGTAACAGGTTATGAGATTGGGGAGTGTGACACCTCCTACCTTGTTCTTCTTCTTCAATTCTTTGCTTATCTGGAGTCTCTTTACTTCCCATATAAAGTTGGTGATTAGTTTGTCCATCTCATTAAAGAATACTGTTGGAATCTGCATCAGGATTGCATTACATTTGTAGATCACTTTGGGTAGGATTGACATTTTGACAATGTGAAGCCTTCCTATCCATGAGCATGGTTTGTTTTTCCTTTTATGTAAGTGTCAGTTTCTTTCAGCAGTGTCTTATAGTTGCCGTTGTGTAAGTCTTTTATGTCCCTAGTTAGATTTATTCCTAAGTAGTTGATCTGTTAGAGTGCTATTGTAAATAATATTGTTTTCCTTTCAGAGTTCTCTTTGTTAGTGCAGAGGAATCCAACTGAATTTTTATGTCGAGTGTCTATCTTGCCACTTTGCTAAAAATCTCCTATTAGTTCCAATAACTTTCTTGTGGAGTCTCTGTGGTTTTCTATGTATGGAATTATGTCTTCTGTGGATAGGGACAGTTTTACTTCTTTCTTACCAATTTGGATGTCCTTTATATCTTTTTCTTGCCTTATTGCTCTAGCTTTGCAAAACAGACAAGGAGGCCACATGTTCTGACCTCTCTAATCCCACAAGAGGAAGACAGAATCATCATCAGTAGCCCAAGGCCTATTCCTGTGAGGCCAGGCATGCTGCCTCCCTCCAGCCCTTTCTCCAACCGTTCCTCCCAAAGCACCCACCACCTCCTGGGTTTCATAATTTGCTGCAATGGCCACACAGAACTCACAGATTATGGAGTTTATTATGGAAGCACCAGGCTACAATTCAAGTTCAGGAAAACACACTCAGTCTCTCTCCCAGCCCACCATCTCTCAGCCAAGTCTCTCACAGTCTCTCCCCCAGCAGTGCATGTCCCTTGGTGTCTTACTCAGCAATGCATGTCTCTTGCATCTCTTTCTCAGCAGCACGTGTCTCTTTCAGGAGTGCGTGTCTCTTTCAGCAGCACATCTTCCTCAACCAGCAGTCAGAG
>NW_006921592.1:7917614-7918906 GCF_000298275.1 Orycteropus afer afer | reverse complement strand
AAGGTTGTGTGTCAACTTGGCTGGGCCATGATTCTGAGTGGATTAAGCAGCTGTGATGTGGTTGTTCCCATGATGATATCTTATGTAAGGTAGTCACCTTCATGGTGGGATATACTGGGGGCAGCCAATCAGTTGAAAGAGAGTGTCCTCAACTCTCCCCCAACAAGGGTGTGGCCTGCTTCCTATACACACACACACACATACATACACACACAGACATCTAGGACTTTCCATTGGATCTGGATCCTACTTTTAGCTTATCATTATTGGTTTGTAGAGCTGAACCAATGGCCTGCTGTATTGCCTGCCAGTCTTGGAATTGTTGCCTTCATATCCTGTGAGCCGACAATCTGCCGTTTTACCTGCTGATCTTGGATTCATCATCCCCCTGAAGCCAGCAGCCTTCTACACTGTCTGCTGATCTTGGGTCCGTCAGCCCCTGCAGCTGCATGTGTCAGGAGAAGCTTTCAGCTAGATGTCTGATGCATGAACTTGGAACTTGCCAACATCGACAACTGTATGAGCCATTTCCCTGAGATAAATTTATGTGTGTGTGTATACATAAAGATTTACAGCCTTGGAAACCCAATGGTGGTCGCTATGAGTAGGAATTGACTCAATGGCACTGAAGGCTTTTTTTGTTGTTGTTATATATATAACATATATATGCCATCAAGTTGGATCTGACTCATAGCAACTCCTCCTTAGGTTTCCGAGGCTGTATCACTACGGAAGTTGCGGTAGTTATGTTTGTGTGTCAACACACAAACATGGGTCTGGTTGAGTGGCTGGACCACTGAATGTAGTTATTCCCCATGATGAGACTGGCAATCAACTCCATGGTGGGATCTACCACAAGCAGCTGAGTAGCTGACTTTGGGATGTTATCTGCTTCCTGTATATAAGGAGAAGCCTTGGGGAATGGTCTTCAGTTTATGGTACACTTGAACCCTGCATGTAGCTGTGTCTTTGTTGAGTAGCCTGCCATATTCTGCTGACCTTGGGACTTACAATAGACTTGAATTAATGGCCTGCCGTGTAGCTTGGTAACATCAGGACTGTGCCTTTTTCCTTGTCAACCTTGGGGCTTCTCAGCCTCAGCAGCCAGCAGCTGTCTGAGTGAAGAAATGACTCTAGCTCCAGTGGGCCAGGAGCAGGAGGGAGAGCTGGACCCCAAGGTTGAGGGGCTTTCACCCAGCCCCTAATGTTTCCTGTCAGAATGGCACTAGGTAACCATAACAGAAGTAGATTGCCCAGTCTTTATATATATGTATGTGTGTATATATATATAT
>NW_006921592.1:7895945-7917294 GCF_000298275.1 Orycteropus afer afer | reverse complement strand
CTCCTTGGGTTTCCAAGGTTTTCTTGAGCTCTGGTGGTGTAATCTACTTCTGTAGAGATACTGACTTGGAAACTATATATATCTATCTATATATATTTATTTATTTATTTATTTGTTTGTTTGTTTGTTTATTTATTTATTTATTTATATATGTACTCCTTTTGTTGCCTTTTACTATTTGAGTTGTAGGGTTAAGAAACTGATTTTGACCCTTTCTTCTTTTCTGATGTGTTCATTTATTGCTGTAAACTGGCCTATGTTGTTGTTTATGTGCCATCGAGTCAGACCTGACTCATAGCGACCACTCTTTGGGTTTGCGAGGCAGTATCACTATGGAAGTAGATTGCTCAACCTTCCTTCTGAGGAGTGGCTGGTGGGTTTGAACCGCCAGCCTTCTGGTTAGCAGTCAAGTGCCTTAGGCGCTACACTACCAGAGCTCCGAAACTGGACTATGAGTACTGCATTTGCTGTGTCCCAGAGGTTTTGGTATGTTGTGCCTTCATTCTCTTTTGATTCTAGAAATTTTTTTTAATTTCATCATATATATATATGCTTTACTGATTTGGATTCTCTAGAGAACCTAGCCTAAGACAAGTGGTGATAAAGGGCATCCTTGTCACATTCCCATTCTCAAAGGTAATGCTTTTTGTCTCTTACTATTGAATATAATACTGCCTGTTGGTTTTGTATGTATGTTATTAATTATGTTTAGGAATTTCCCTTCTATTCCTATTTTGCTGAGAGTTTTTATCAGGAATGTGTGTTGGACTTTATTAAATACCTTTTCCGCATGGATTGACATGATCATGTGGTTCTTGTTCTTTGTTTTATTCATGTGGTGAATTACATTGATTGATTTTCTAATATTAAACCATCCTTGCATAACATGACATCCACTTGGTCATGGTTTATTACATTTTTCATATGCTGTTGAATTCTATTGGTTAGAATTTTGTTAAGAATATTATATTCATGAGAGATATTGGTCTATAATTTTCTTTTTTCATGATGTCTTTACCAGTCTTTGGTATCGGGTTATGCTGGCTTCATAGAATTAATTTGAGAGTGTCCCCTCATTTTCTGGGTTCTGGAATATTTGAGTAGTATTGATATCAACTCTTCTCTCACTGCTTGGTAAAATTCTCAAGTGAACTCATCTGGGCCAGAGTTCTTTTTTTGTTGTTGGGAGTTTTTTATGACCTATTTAATTCCTTCTTTTATTGTGGGTCTGTTGAGATTGTCTATTTCAGTTAATGCTAGTTAGAGTAGGTAGTGTCTTTCTAGAAAGTTGTCCATTTCTTCTAGGTTTTCAAATATATTGGAGTATAGTTTTTCCTAATATTCTGTTATGATCCTTTTTATTTCACATGGTTCTATTGTAATGTTGCCCATCCCATTTATTATTTGTGTTATTTACCTCTTCTTGTTTTCTTTTGTCAATTTGTCTAGTAGATTGTCAATTTTATTGATCTTTTCAAAGAACCAAACATCTAGTCTTGTTGGTTCTTTTGGTTGGTTTTTGGATTTAGTGATTCATTTATTTCTGCTCTAATCCTTATTATTTCTTTTTTTCTGATAAGTATGGACTTCTTTTGTTGCTCTTTTTCTATTTGCTTCAGTTGTAGGGTTAAGAAACTGATTTTGACCACTTCATCTTTTTTAATGTGTGCATTTATTGCTATAAACTGACCTATGAATACTGCTTTTGCTGTGTCCCAGAGGTTTTTGTTATGTTGTGCCTTCATTCTCATTTGATTATAGGAATTTTTTTAATTTAATCTATTACTCAATGGTTTTTAAGAAAAGTATTATTCAGTTTGCATGTTTCTCAATTTGTTTCCCTTGTTCCTCACATTGTTTTATAGTATTGTGATAAAAGAAGACGCTTCGTACAATTTAGGTGTTTTTGAATTCACTAAGGCTTGCTTTGTGGCCTAAAATATGGTCTATACTGAAGAACGATCAATGTGCCTTGGAGAAGAATGTGTACTGTGCTGCTGTTGGGTGGAGTGTTCTCTATATGTCTATGAGGTCAAGTTGATTCATGGTGCTATTTAGGCCATCTGTATCTTTGTTGAGTTTCTTTCTACTTGTCTGTCCTTCATCAAAAGTATGTGTTCATTGTGACCTTTTAGACAGCCTTCACACTGGGAACTGAACTCAATACCCATGGCTCAATTTTCAGCCAATTGATAGACAGGCCTGGAAGGTGAACTGTAATACCAGGAGGGTATGCCACTCATTTGAACAATCAACCATATGAGATCAAGAAGGCAGTACTTTGCCAGGTGTTCTGGTTACCTAGTGCTGCTCTGACAAGAAATTACCACAAATGGGATGGCCTTAACAAACAGGAGTTTATTCTTACAATTTGGAGGCTTTAAGTCCAAGTTCAAAGTGCCAGGCTCTAGGGGCTGGGTGAAAGCCCCTCAAACTTGGGGTCCAGCTTTGCCTCCTGCTCCCAGTCCACTGGAGCTAGAGGCATTTCTTCACTCAGACAGCTGCTGGCTGCTGAGGCTGAGAAGCCCCAAGTTTGACAAGTATAAAGGAACAGTCCTGATGTTATCAAACCACATGGCAGGTCATTAACTTATGTTCATTGTAAGTCCCAAGGTTGGCAGAGCATAGCAAGCTGCTCAACAAAGACAGGGCTACATGCAGGGTCCAAGTGTGCCATAGGTTAGAGACCATTCTCAAAGCTTATCCTTATATACAGGAAGTAGACCACATACCCAAAAGCAGCTACTCAGCTGCTCCCAGTAGATTCCACCATGGAGTTGATTACCAGTCTCATCATGGGGAATACTTCATCCAGCTGCCCAGCCACTCAACCAGGCCCAGCCAAGTTGACACACAAACAAAACCTTCACTCCAGGGATAGAGGCAGGAAGGCAGAAGGTCATAGAAGGAAGGACAAAGGAAAAGAGTGGGCACAGGGAGGAAGTGGAGGGATTGTAGGGATTGCAGTGCATGTCACAAAGCAGAACGTGTATAGATTGTTGAATGGAAAACCAATTTGCTCTGTAAATTTTCACCTAAATCACAATATAAATTTAAAAAAAAAAAAATTAAGTGGTGCATTCAAGTCTCCTATTATTGTGAAGGGATTTCTTGTGGTATAATGCCTAAGGCACCTGACTGCTAACCAGAAAGCTGGTGGTTCAAACCAGCTGGTGGGCAATCTACTTCTGTAGTGATACTGCCTCAGAAACCCAAGGAGGGACTGCTATGAGTCAGATCCGACTCGACGGCAGTGAGTTTGGTTTATTATTGTAGAACTGTCTATTTCTCCTCTCAATGATGTTAGAATTTATGTACTTTGGAGCACTGCCATTGAGTATGTAACTGTTTATTATGGTTAGGTCTTCTTGATGAATTGACCCTTTAGTCATTATATATTGCCTTCCTTGTCTTTTCTGGTGGATTTTGCCATAAAGTCTATTTTATCAGAGATTAATGTTGCCACTCCTGCTTTTTTTTGGGGAGGGGGGTGTTGCTGTTTGGTTGATACACATTTTTCCATCCTTTGATTTTTAGCTTGTTTATAGCTTTGTGTCTAAGGTGTTTCTTTTGTAGATAGCATATTGATGGGTCATTTTTTTAATCCATTCTGTTACTCTCTGTCTCTTGACTAGTGCATTTAATCATTTGCATTCAGTGTGATTATTGATCACTGTAGTGTAGTGCCTAAGGCACTGGACTGCTAACCAGAAGTTAGCAGTTCAAACCCACTAGCCACTCCTCGGAAGAAAGATGGGGTAATCTCCTTCCTTAGTGATACTGCCTCGGAAACCCAAGGAGGGGTCACTATGAGTCGGGTCCAACTCGACGGCACATAACAACAACAACAACAGTGGATTAACCACTGTCATTTTGGTGTGTGTGTGTGTGTGTGTATGTGTGTGATGTTCACAGTATCTTTGTTTCATTTACTTTTCTGTTGTGGCGTTCATTTAAAAATGGTGATTAAAAAATATAGACTGATGATTGAACTTAAATGGCTGAAAGTGGAATAGAATAACTGGTTTATATTCCTTCTGCAACTGAAACTTTGTTTCTGTTTCAATTTACAAGTTCTTGAGAGATGATGTTCAGTTTCTTTTTGTTTTGTTTTGTTTTGTTTTTAATCTGGTTACATCATTTCATTTAGAATCTCAGAATTAATCAGATTTTGCAATAATGCTCTCACCTTTCTTCAGAAAATCACTGAGCCACTGATAGCCTGTGCGGTCAGATTCTCCCCTGGTGGTTGCAGACGATGAACAAGTCCACCCTTAAAAATCAAAAGGATAAAGGAAGACAGACCTTTAGACTCAGCAATCCAAACAAGTCCACTGCGAAAGGCACCTGAGAGTGCAATTGTTTCACAACAAAGGACAGAATGGAATGCAATCAAATATCTCAGATATCGAAGGAAAATAACACTTTGCTCATGCCTAGAAGTGTGTTACAGGCTTTATAAACATTATCTCATTCATCCTTATTTAACAGATGAAGAAATGGAAGTTGTAAAAGTTATGTAACTTGTCCTTGATCAGCTGAGAAGCAGAATCAAATTCTGAACCTTGATCTGCCCTACTATCAAGTAGGGCACTCATTTGCCACCTATTTTTCAAGATAAAGCTGAGCTCTTGCCAGTTCAGCCCTCTGGAGGAAGGTGCAGGGCTTGGGGCGGCGTGGGGTGGGGAACGCAAAGGCCTAGATTTCCAATTCAAATTGAAGTAGCACCCTACCTGTGGTTGGAGAGAGTTGGCTTTTGGATAAAGAAATTAAGTAACAGGATAGAATGATACCTTAGACCTATGAGTCGGGGCCGACTCGACGGCACACAACAACAACAACAACAACGACAGTTAGGTCTCAGCCATATAGTATGTCATTGTTGTTCTTAGTTGCTGTCAAGTTGGCTCAGAGACATGAATAGCCTATGCACAATAGAACAAAATGTTGCCAAGTCTTGAACCATCTTCACATTCACTGGTATACTCAAGTCCATTGTTTCAGCTACTGTGTATTTTGAGCTCCTTCCAACCTAGGGGACTATCATAAGTACAACAAACTGACATGTGGGTGGGGGCATACAATTAGAGCTGGCCAGAAACCCACTGCAAACTGAGGATCCTTCCTTTCTTCCATAAAATCCATCATCATTTCCATTATAAGCACATATCTTTTCCCCTTGGAACTTTCAACATTTGTTAACTTGACTTTATTAATGTTTCCCATGGCTAAAGTTTGATTTGATCAGTTTCATATTTTCTTCCTGTTTTCAATCAGTTAGAACTAAAAAATGTTTAAATCTGGACAAAATAGCTATTCTTCTCAAATGTGTCTTGAACAAAACAGATCTGCATTCCAAATTCAGGTACTTTTTTCAGTCATTAAATGTGTCAATCCATCTCATTGAGGGCCTTCCTCTCTTTCATCGACCCTCCACCTTATCAAGCATGACATCCTTCTCCAGGGAACAGTCCCTTCTGACAACATGACCAAAGTAGTGAGACGAACTCTGGCCATTCTCACCTCCAAGGAGCATTCTGGCTGCACTTCCTCCAGGAAAGACCTGTTAGTTCTTTTAGCAGTCCATGGTACTTTCAGCATTCTCTGGCAACACCACAGCTCGAAAGCATCAACTTTTCTTCGGTCTTCCTTATTCATTGTCCAGCTCTCACATGCATATGAGGTGATTGAAAATGCCATGGCTTGTGTCAGGCATACCTTAGACCTCAAGGAGACATCTTTGCTCTTCAGCACTTGAAAGAGGTCCTTTGCAGCCGATTTGCCCAGTGCTATACATTGTCTGATGTCCTGACTGGTGCTTTCTTTGGCATCGATTTTAGAACCAAGTAATGTGATGTCTTTGACAATTTCAACCTTTTCTCCATTTATCATAAAAGTTCAAAGTATAGAATACTTTTATTGTAATATATTTGCAGACAACTTGACTTGTAGTGATATACAGGATTAGATCTCAGAAACCTTCTATATTCCAGCTTTAAACTATCAAGTTAAAAAGAAAAGTGGTAGCCACCATTCAGTCCATGAGCAAGCATTTGGAAGTATTACATCCTTCAATTTGCTATGTGTACAGCTATAGACAAGGCACTCTAGGTAGAGTAATAATGAGATCTGTGGACAAGAGAGCCAGGGAACCTAAGTTTCTCCCGTGGCTCAGCCAATCACTACTTGAGATGCATTCATTAATGAGTTACATCGGACCTCACTCCCCTCATGTTTTAAAGAAAAAGATCAGATGAGATTCTTGGTTTCTGGTGTGTATTATGTGAAACTCTGAGACCTCAAAAACCAATTCAGAGGACCAGAGTAGAGCTGTGGTGTGTTGGAATAGTAGGGCTCAGATACTTGTATCATTCTGATTTCTATCTGGAGATGTTCCATAAATTTTCCTTTAAAAGGTGACTCTATTGTGTGTGTGTGTGTGTGTGTGTGCGCGTGTTGTTTGTACCACGGGTTTCTTGAACTCATCACATCCAAAATTAAACTCAATTTTTTCTTCTCTTTTCCATCGGACAATAGGATTATTCAGTGATAGTAAGCAGAATTGGGTTGAGTCAAAGGCATTTAGGACAGGGAATAGAATAGTAAGAGCTACTATTCACTTGGTACTTCCAGTGAGCCAGACATTACTTGTATTTCTAATTGCTTAGGATGACTAACTAATTTAATCTTCACAATCTTATAAAGTTGGTAACTTTATTATATCCAGCTTTTACAGACAAGGAAAGAGTACCTAGGATCACATAGTTATTGAGTGGCAGATGTGGAATTTGAATCCTGAAAGTCTGGCTCTGGAGTTCATGGACTCAATAGTCAATGTGCTGGTCTATCTCTCAGAATTATGTAGACAGAGAGAGGGGACACTACACAGATTGTGGCAGTAATACAAATATGTGGGAGACAGAAGGGAAGTAAAGTTAAGATTCTGAAAAAATTAATAGGACATAGCAAATGAGAAGAAAATGATGGCCTCACAATCACACCATTGCCAATGACATTTTTCACTTCCTATTGTGTTTGACTTGATGGCAGTGAGTTTGGTTTTAGTTTTGTTTTATTATGCTCATAGGAAGATTAAGGCGACATTACTGTCTGTTGTCACATCTGAAAAAATGCTTTTAGAACAAAGTTGTGTTAGAGAACCAAACTGTTCTATTTTCAGAGAAGAAATAGATAACAAACTAATGGTAGTACGATAGATGAGACTATTACAAACTGAAGAAAGAAAACACAAAACAGTACTCTGTAGAATTCACCAGTAAGTAATGAGACCATTAACTGGCAGTATTTCGAGACTTACAATAGCCAGGTTTCTCTTCATTTATTATGTAGAATTAGAGAATAAATCATCAAATTTCAAAATAAAAGAGGAGGAGGAGGGGGAGAATGACAAGAACAACAACCACTACCTGTACTCCTATCTGGAGAATGTTGAAAATTTCTTTCCTGTAGGCTGGTGGTTCAAACCCACCAGCCACTCCTCAGTAGGAAGGTTGGGCAATCTACTTCCATAGTGATACTGCCTCGGAAACCCAAGGAGGGTTCGCTATGAATCAGATCCAACTCTAAGGCAGTGAGTTTGGGTTTTTTGGTTTTAGACACTGTTTTGACCAATCCTTTTATTTACTAGATTTTTGAAATTATAATAAAAAAGAAATTTCCTGAGACAATTTGAATATATGCAAAAAACCAACCCACTGCTATTGAGTAGGATCCGACTCATAGCGACCTCTCTGTGGGTTTCCGAGGAGGTATTACTATGGAAGTAGATTGCCCAACCTTACTTCCAAGGAGTGGCTGGTGAGTTTGAACCACCAGCCTTCTGGTTAGCAGTCACATGCCTTAGGCACTACACTACCAGAGCTCCCCAGATGGTTCATAAACATCTGAAAAGATATTTAACTTCTTTCTCAAAAAGAAAAATGCTAAGTTACCATTTAACACCTATTGTTATTGTTAGTAGGGAGCCCAGTAGTGCAGTGGTTAAGTGCTTGCTGCTAACTGAAAGTGGGTGTTTTGAACCCATCAGCCCCTCCTGTAGGAGAAAGATGTGGCAGTCTGCTTCCATAAAGGTTCCAGACTTGGAAACCCTATGGGGCAGTTCTTCTTGGCCTATAGGGTTGCTGTGAATCAGAACTGATTCCACAGCAAAGGGCTTGGCTTTTGGTTTTGTTGTCGTTAATTGCCCTCCAGTCATTCTGACTTACACTGACCGCTGTAGAAGTAGAACTTCTGCATAGGGTGTCCAGGGCTGTGACCTTTCTGAAGCAGATCACCAGGTCTGAGTGGGTTTGAACCACCAACATTTCAGCTAGTAGTTGAGTGCTTAAGTATTCACGCTACTCAGAAATCTTTAGTACCTATTAGGGTTAGCAAATATTCAAAAACTTAACAACACATTCTGCTCACAGGACTGTGGGAAAACTGATATACGTTGCTGGTGGAAATGCAAATGGCACTTCTCTTGTGTTAGGGAAATTGGCAATAACTAACAAAACTACAGGAGCTCTGCTGGCATAGTGCCCAAGGCACTTGACTGAGAACCAGAAGGTTGTCAGTTCAAACCCACCAGCCACTCCTCCAAAGACTGCCTCAGAAACCCAAGGAGGGGTCGCTATGAGTCGGAGACTACTCAACTGCACATAACAACAACAAAACTACATATACATAACTACATATGCATTTATGCTTTGACCCAGAAATGCTGTATTTGGGAATTTGACCTAACAATATATCTCAAAAAATGGATATGACAACCACTTGGAAAGGGATCAGTGCAAGAGATGCTTGATAGAGTGGGAAAATAATGTGGAGCAAAACATAAGCAAGACCAGGTTTCCTGGTCTGATAGAGCCTGGTGAGACCCCCCAAGACTATGACCCCTAGTTATATTTCAGGTCTGGAATTGAACTTACTCCTGCGGCTTCCAGCCAAACAATAGACAGGCACATAGGGTGAACATTTACATCAAGTAGATACACTCCTTAGAAGGAACCACAGAAGGATTGTGGGAGAACAGAAGGGCAGTGTTTGCACAGGGAGATAGCTGGGGGTGGGAGCAGGAGTGCATAGGAAAGAAAGACACAGGGAAGAGGGACACAGGGAGGAAGCGGGGAGAGAGCTGTTACATTGCGGGGAATTGCAATAAATGTTATAAAACAAAATGTGTATGAACTGCTGTGTGGAAAATGAATTTGCTCTATGAACTTTCACTCAAATCACAATAAATTTAAAAAAAAAAAAAAATGGACATGAAGCCATTTATTTTTGTGGTATTTGTACCAGCAAAATATTCTTTAAAAACCTAAATGCACATCCATGCAAAATGGGTTGTCTAAATTATGGTGTATTTACAATTGAGCAGTTAAATAAAGATTTAAACCATGCTAAGGTTGAAGAGGGAGCTCTGGTAGCATAGTGGCTAAGACACTTGCCTGCTAACCAGACGGCTGGCGGTTCAAACTCACCAGCCACTCCTCGGAAGGAAGGTTGGGCAATCCTACTTCCATAGTGATACTGCCTTGGAAACCCAAGGAGGGGTCGCTATGAGTCGGGTTTGACTCGACGGCACATAACAACAACAACAACAAGGTTGAAGATATTATGCTGAATTAAATAAACCAGTTGCAAAGAACCATCTATTGTATGATTCCATTTTTTATGAAATGTCAAGTTTAGGCAAATCCCTAGAGATAGAAAGTAGATTGGTAGTTGCCTAGGGATAAGGGTGTTGGATACAAATGGGAAGTGACTGCTAATGGGTATGAAGTTTCTAACTGGGTAATGAAAACTTGAAATTGATTGTAGCAATGATTGCACAACTCTGTGACAAAGCCATTGAATTATATACTTTAAATGGGTAGATTGTACAGTATTGTGAACTGTTGTATTTTTTCACATGTAGCACACATCGAAATAATGAACATGCTTAAAATGTGCATAGTGCACATAGGAAACTGACACAAGAAGAGGTTTGTGGTTTGTAAAAATTGTATAACATGCATGTTATTTGCATAAAGTATGTTGTTGTTATGTGCTGTTGAGTCAAACCAGACTCATAGCGACCCCTCCTTGGGTTTCTGAGGGAGTATCACTACGGAAGTAGATTGTTATAAGAAAATCAAAAACTGATAAGGGTGTTTCAAAAGGATATGTAACAAGAACATGACTTGAATGGCTCCACTGGCCAAATCTGATACAATTTGAGCACCAAAAATACAGTAAAGAAAATAATGACAAAAATGAATTATAATCTATAGAATGTCCTATAGTTCACAACCACAAGGGAAAAGAATCAATGAGTCTGTAACGATACTTTAAAAAAAGAAATAGCAACAGTGAGGGAGAACGGAATACTCGGATTTACCAAGAAATGTCAGTTAATAGATGTGGAAAGAGTGCTAGAATCATAAAATCACCATTTGTAAGCATCAGTTTAATAAGAATCAAGCAAGGACATGCATGGATAATAAAATCAATGAGTGAAGTTTTACTGGAAAATATAATATTCACATGTGTATTAGTTCCTTAGGGCTGCCATAACTAAATATCACAAATTGGGTGGTTTTTAAGAACAGAAATGTATTGTTTAGGGGAGCTCTGGTGGCATAGTACCCAAGGCATTTGACTGCTAACCAGAAGGCTGGTGGTTCAAACCCACCAGCCACTCCTTGGAAGGAAGGTTGGGCAGTCTACTTCCGTACTGATACCACCTCGGAAACCCAAGGAGGGGTCGCTATGAGTTGAAATTGACTTGATGGCAGTGAATTTGTTTGTTTTTTGTATTTAGAGGCTAGAAGTTAAAACTCAGAGTGTCAGCTGTGTCGATTCTTTCTGAGAGAGAATCTGTTCCATTACTTTCTCTTAGCTTTTGGTGATGGCCAGCTATCCTTGGTTTTCCTTGGCTTGTCGGTGCATCTTCTCGGGGCTACTGTCTTTCTGCCCCCTATGTCTGTGTCTCTCCTCCTCTTTGATGAAGGTCATATACATTAGGATACATTCTACTTTAATATGACTTCATAGTAACCTAACTGAGAACATTTTCAAAGACCCTATTTCCAAGCAAGGTCACATTCACAGATCACGTTTAAATCGTAAATAGAACTTCAGCATGCTTTTGGAGGGACACAATTCAATCCATAATAGCATGAGCTCACAGAATCACTCCATTATTTCTTATGAACTATATAGGAAAAATAGAACCTTTTACAATGGAGAAATCTGGTGGACATCACCATAACAAAGTAATTACACTTCATAACACCAACAGTAAGACAAATAAATGCAATAAGAAGTACACAGCATCATCTATGTCATAGTCTTGGCGGGGGGTGGGGTGGAAACTATTGACTTGAGTTGAATATTGAGGAAATAATCAGATTAATTTCAAATTGTATTACCCTCAACAAAATGACTGGCTTAGACTTCAAAAATATCAGTATCATAAAAGTACTGCTCTATATTAAGAGAAACTAAAGACACATGACAACTGAATGCATGATGCTTGATTGGATTCAAAATTTGGTGTGTTTGGGGGGTAGTTCTAATGTATTTGGGACAACTGGAAAAATTTGAACATAGATACTATTTATATATCGATGTTAAATATCTTGACAGATAAGACATGTAGTTATGTGGTTGGGTATGATGTGTCTTGTCTGCAACTTATTTTCAATGATACAGGAAGAAATTATAAACACACACAAATCCATGTATAGAAGAATGGGACTAATGTGGCAAAATGTTATCATTTGGTCGATCTATAAGTTTATATGGATGTTCATTATATCATTCTTCCACTTTTTCTGAGGATTTAAAATTTTATAAAATAAAAAATTAGAGAGGGGAGGAATTATAGCTTAAAGAAGCAGTGATTTGTCTTGAGCCCCAGTGCCAGAGTTATCATTAACATAAACTCTTCTTCCTTCCAGTCTAGGAGTGCTGCTCCCTGAACACCCACATTTCGTGTTTCTTTTTTTCTCCGCTGTCATTCTACATCCTGGGTGTCCATCAAAAATTGATAGAATCAAATAAAATAGCAACTTTGAAAACTTGTTAAAATATTTCCAGCATCAGCTCTGAGACCATACTTAACATTTTCACATTAGACAATAAACTTCCAGGTTCAAATATTTTGAATACCAGTAAGACAAGTCTTCATCTTTGAATCCAGTCCCTATAACAGAATGCCTATTTTTATGCCAGCTGCTGAGGGTTCCAGACAGGAATGAGTGTCCACACAAATGAAACACTGAGAAATGAAAGGTTTTCCTTAATGTCAAAATTATATGAATATGCAAAAATTCATTGAACAGCAGCAATATGTGAACTCTTCAAGAGAGAGGCATGTCTTATCTCTTCAGTCCCAATACAGAACCTGGTACTAAACATTGTTATCCTTTCAGTAAAAATCTCATTTCTCTATTATTTTATGATGAATCCTATGGACTTTATAGTAAAGAAACTTCCATTATATAAATCTAGAACAAAGATTAAGACAATAAATATATATCAAGATATTTATATGTGTACATGAACTATGTGCATTACATATATGATACATTTATGCTCTATATGTCTGCTATTCTACTATGATGTCTGTTTCTCCCACATTTAAAAAATATATACTACCTTGCCTCTGCCTAAATTTAGCCTGTAACTCTTATTTTCTGAGCATTTTCTTGCCTAAAAATACATATCAGTAGTTGTTCTCTATTCGTCAAGCTTGTTAGACACTGTTTTCAACTACTTAGCTTTCTTGACTTGTTCTTGCCACAATCCCACCCTCTGCTAATCATTGTTATCCATTCACTGTGTGAGGATGTAATATTTCTGTCTCTAAAATCATGCTTTACTCTTTCTCCTAATCTCTTCATCACTCTTTCCTTCATCACTGCCCCATTTATCTTTTTCTTTCCAACCTGGCTACATCAGTCCTTCCTTCT
Source organism: Orycteropus afer afer (assembly GCF_000298275.1). Lineage (NCBI taxonomy): Eukaryota > Metazoa > Chordata > Mammalia > Tubulidentata > Orycteropodidae > Orycteropus > Orycteropus afer. The sequence goes on along the minus strand of NW_006921592.1, from coordinate 7,904,332 downwards.
CCCATCCTTTTGCTCAGTTGATCCATCCCTTCTTCACACCCACTGAGATGAGATGGACTTCTCATTATCTCATATACATGTACACATATACACATCTATACTTCCTGTAACCCTCCATCTCCCCAGTTCTAAGCCCTAATAATCTAACTCAGCTGACCATAACTAGTTAAAAAACAAACCCACTGCCTTTGAGTTGATTCCAACTCATAGTGACTATAATTAAAGTGGCTCATAAAAACTCTGTCCCAAGCCTTAGAGCTCTGTACTGGAATCATGGTCGCCAAATCTGATGCTAGTGGTACTTGGCATAGGACTCAATATATGTGTGAGCAGCTATCTATCCATTAGCATTGGATGGACACCCAAAATCTTATCCTCCCATAGCCAATATTCTCCTCTAGCTCTGTTACTCCCTTCATGTTAAAGCACCGAGGATCAAGTTAAAATGTACATGTTACCTAATAAAAAAAAGTCAGTCTTTTGGGACATTTTACTTTGGTTAGATTAGTTTACCACAGGAGTCTGTAAAATATATCCTGTGGGGATAGAGCCAGCTGGCCACCTGTTTTTGTAAGTAAAGGAACACAGCCTTTACTTTCATCCACTGCATAGCTACTTTCACACTACAACAGCAGAGCAGAGTAGTAGTTGCAACAGAAACCATATGGTGCACAATGTCTAACAAATTTATTAAATAGCCTTTTATATTTAAAGTTTTCAGGCCTCTTATCTAAACAACTTTAAGCTCCACTAGTCAAAGACTTGGGAATTTGTGTGGCAAAATGTGTGATACCAAAGAGAACAGGCTGAGGGTTTCCCTACGAGTGGGGCAGCAATAGAGCAGTTGCCATCAAGTTGATTCTGACTCATGGCAACCCCATGTGTGTCAGAGTAGAGCTGTGCTCCATAGGGTTTTCAATGGCTGTTTTACAAACATAGATCCCCAGGCTTTTCTTCTGAGGCACCTCCGAGTGGATTCAAACCACCCATGTTTTGGTTAACAGCCAAGTGCATTAACCATTTGCATCTCCCAGCAATAGACCACTGCAAATGTTATATTTTGACTCACATTTTGTGAATTTTTCATCTTTTTAATATAAAGTACTTTGTAAATATTTATTTCTGTCTTTCAATATTATCTATTATTATTCTGCCTTTCACTGGTATTAAAAATAAGAACTTCTTCTCATTATACTCCTTACTTTCTAACCTTATTATCTTTGTTCACCATGTTTCCTCTGCAGAATTATTCATCCTTTAGGGTCTCATCTCCAGGAAGGCTTGCACGGTTTCCCACAGGAATTATCCTGCCTCTACCCCAGAACCCTATAGTGCATTCCTTTCCGCTCATTGTGTGCTGACTCTCATTCTAACGGATATATGCTTCTTCCTCCTACTGAATTGTGAGCTTTTGGGGCATGGAAACCAATGTCCTGTTCAACTTTGGATCATCTAAAGTAGCTTGCTCATTGCTTTTCACATAGTAAGTCTGCTGTAAACGACAGTTTAATTGTTGACAGCATTTCTGCATGGTGATTCACAAAACACATGCTTCCAATAACCTAAATGATGGCCTGGAAATGCAACAAATATTAAAAACTAAAGTTGGAAGAATAGAAAAGTGATTTAATAAAATAACATACTAAAATAAGCATGCTTTTAATATACAACATAAACAAAAGACGATAACACGTTTTAACCAAGTAAATGGCCTTTTCTTTGACTCACTTTCATCTCAAAAATAAATGTGCATAATCCCTCATTTAGAAATATAGTCCAGGAAACTGGTAAACCTGTTGTGAACTTTTGTTTCCTGTCTGCCTTGGTTAGATTCTCTAGAAGTGACCCTAAAACAAGGCTTCAGGTGCAAGTGGTTCATTTGGAAAGTAATAGGGACACAATAGGGGAGATGGGGAGTGAAACAAGGAAGAAATGGAAAACAGGCAAGAATGAGTGCAAGTATCAAGGCAGCTCCCACCTTGGGTGATTGGAACTGAATTCATCTGGGGAAAACGTTGAGAACCTGTGCAAAAATGCCTCAGAGTGATCCCACCCTAGGGACAAGGGAGTTGAGATATCTATCTGTCTATCAATGCCAATCAGTCAGTTGAGGCTGCTTCCAGGGCCATGTTAATTTCCACATACTCTCAGCCTGGTGGAAAGCTGGATAAAGTGGCAAGAGAAAACCCTCCAGTAATTAAATGTGGATACTTGTGGAAGGAAGACTGGGCAATCTACTTCCGTAAAGATTTACCACCTCAGAAATCCAATGGTGGTGGTTGTGAGTCAGAATTGACTCAATGGCTGTGAGTTGTTTTGTTTTGTTTTCACTAGCAGTTGAAAAGAGCTGATGTGCCCTGAATTGGTAAGGAGATATGGGCAGAACACTGGCCTTATCTACTAGTCTAACTTTGATTATTTAATAAAGATTTATTCATTCTCTCAGCAAGTGACTATTATGGACTCTGCTTATGTCTCAGGCACTGGGCTGGGTACTGGGGATAAAGTGATGAGCAAAAACAAATGTCATCACCATGTTGATGCAGCCTACATCCTAGTGGAGAAAGCAGATACTAAACAATAAATCAACAAATAAGATAATTACAGAATGGAATGGAAAGTATAAAGGAAAGAACAGAGTGTGCTATAATAAAGAATAATTGGAGTAGAAACAAAACTAGATAAGGTGGTAAGAAAAGACATTTTAAATAAGGAAGCTCTAACAGACTTAATAGAGATTAATCTCCTTGTTTCAAAATAAAACTAGTGTAAACCCTTTTTGCTCTAGATAAATGGAAGTTTTCAGAGATTTAGGCTCCTTGACTGTGCTATGAACAAAATTCATGTGGCTACCTCTCAGTCTTCTAAGATCCGGTGAGGAGGTGAAAAATAGAATATCCCAATCAAAAGTGGGTGTAGTGATACTGATGGAGATAATGAGAGTATTAAATGACAATGTCATTAGATAAATCTCCTGTAAAAAGATATGGTTACCCAGCAAAACCAGTTTCCTATACATCTCCAGCATTGCATTTCTTTAAGATTTCTCTTAGCAGGTCTTTAGCATCCTCACTAATCCTGGGTGAAAGGAATAGGTACATTTTTGAATGTCTTAAAGTCCAGAGTCAAATCTAAAAGAAGTCTAAAACCTGATCACAAATAAATTAAGTCCATTTGAACCTGACACCTTATAACACTGAAGTACTATATTTTAGTCCAAACCCATTGTCACATGCATTAAAACTGAATCAGCATTCTGAAGGTCTACACAACTAAACAGAACTTTAAACACATAACTATTGTTACCTGAGAAAAAATGTCCTTTGGTGGCCAAGCAGTGACTCTCAGCCCTGATGAAATACTACCAGGTGACTGAGAACAGTTTTTGCCTTAAATATATTATAGCAGAGCAAGATGGTGGTGTAAACAGACCATCTTTCTGACCCTCCCAACAAATTCAAGAAATAAGCACAAGGAAACAGTGCTAGGCTTTGAGAGACTCCGAACTGGGGAGCAAAGGAAAGCAGCAGGAGATGCAAACAGGCAAGAATCAAAGGATCAGCAGTGGGTCACATACAGCAGGAGAACCAGTTCTACTGTCCTTTCCCCTCCTCCCAGCCACTTGTCCCTTCCCCTTCCCCCAGGTGGCTGGCTGCTGGGAACTAGGGAAGTGGTCCCAGAAAAGGAGGCTTCTTCCCTAACCACCACAGATCTGCCTGTACAAAGAGACTGAACCCCAATCTTCTGCTCTAAAATTAACAGGGCAGATCAACAGAACAAGCCTCCATAGGGGTCAATTTGGGTTAGTTTGTCCCCACTTCCAATTGGCACAGAAGACAACTGACTGAGGCTGCTGTGTGCTAGGACAAGGGAATCTTGAGTGAAGCCTGCACTCACAGTTTATAATCTACCAGAGGAACTCTGACACCAATGAGGTATGCCTCCATGGGGATCTGACCAGAGAATGACACTCCCTCCCCAACTTGGTAATTGCTGGTTGTCAGGCACAAAGTGCTATAAAAGACTAAGTGGAGTCTGCTCCCATAATCACCACTCCACCTGCCTCTCTGGGCACCCCATAGCTCAGGCATCTGAAATCAACAGGACAGACCTCCCTGGGGATCAGTCTTGTCTGTCTACTCCCCCTTACAGTAGGCACTGAGGGCTGCTGGCTGAGGCTGCTGTGTGCTAAGTAGGCATACTGGAGGCTACATCCACAATGAACATATGAAGGGGGAGTGGGAGGTTCTAAAAGGAACAAGGTAAAACTCAGAGGTATGTTTGGAGTGTGACAACCCCTCACTCAACTGGTAACCGTCAGCTGCTGGCCTGCTATGAACTCCTACGGAAGGCTCCCTACATTGAAGTCAGGAGGTGGGTGAAGTGAAGACTGTTCTAAGTGAAGACTGTTCCCCCAACCACCACGGGACCACCAGTGTTCTGAAACCAACAACATAGATCTCTTGGCGGTCCTTCTGGGGAATGCAAACCCCTCCTCCTTGTAAAACAGAGGAAAGTCTGCTTGGGCTTCCCCTGAATGCCAGCTCATACATAAGCAGTCCCACAGAGCAGGGAAGGAAGCTTCAGGTAAAACTGGAGGACAACACCCAGCCCCACAGGGGGCTGTGTTTTCCAACTGAAAATGTGCCTGCAGAAACAGAGAAGGGAAGGGAGTCGTCTTAATAATCTAGTGCTGCTCTAATAGAAATACAAGTGGATGGCTTTAACAAACAAATTTATTTTCTTACAGTTTGTTGTTGTTTTTGTTGTTATGTGCCATCGAGTCGGACCCAACTCATAGCGACCCCTCCTCGGGTTTCCAAGGCAGTATCACTATGGAAGTAGATTGCTCCATCTTCCTTCCGAGGAGTGGCTGGTGGGTTTGAACCTCCAGCCTTCTGGTTAGCAGTCACGTGCCTTAGGCACTATGCTACCAGATCTCCCTCTTACAGTTTAAGAGGCTAGAAGTCTGAGTTCAGAGTGCTGGCTCTAGAGAAAGCCTTTCTCTTTCTGTGTCTCTTGATCCTAGAAGGATCCTAGCACAAGAACCCTGTGTCCAAAGAACACGCTGCACTCCTAGCAACTCTTTCTCTGTGGTAGTGGGTGGGCCCTCCTCTCCTTTCTTTCTCCTTTTTTCTCTTCTAAGATAAGAACTGTTGCAGGCCACATCCAAGGAAGCTCCCCTTACATCAGATCAGGGCTGTGATGGGACTAAGGCTGCTGCATCCCATCCTTAATCCTCTTACACCTGATTGGTTTATCACATCAGAACACATCATGAGGTATCATTACATACCTGCCACATTACATCATTACATAACCACTAAACCACTGAGAATCATGGCCCAGCCAAGTTGACACAAATTTTGGAGGTGGGTCATCTAAGTAAAGATTGCTCCCCCAGTCTTCAATCCATGACAGGAGTAACAACCAGAAAAGAGGACAGCACCCTGCTGGACAGATTTATTAGTACACAATATCTTACCCAAGTGATGTTGCCCACTGGTGGACAGACTGACCACAACCTGTTCTCTGGTGAGTTTGGGAAAGACTGAAAGTTGAAAAGCAAGATCTAGAACTTTCAAATCCTAATTAAAAAGGGTAGAGGAAGGAACTATCACAAAGAAGAGGAAATGGTAAATAAAAGTTGAAAATATCTCCTGCCTAGGAGTTTTTTAAAGAAAGTAATATGGGTAAAAACATCAAATTCTGTGGAAAATGGAGAAAGTCAACACCCCCGGAAATTCTAATTCCCCAACAAAATACCACAAGACACATAAAGAACAGAGAAATAGCCTATTGGAATGAACGCGACAAAGGGAGTGAAATTGCACCCGCTATTAGGTATTGTCAAGTTGGTTCCAACTCCATGACCCTATGTACAACAGTACGAAACACTGCCCAGTCCTGCCCCACCCTCATAGCCCTTACTATCCTTGAGCCCATCATTGCAGCCATCGTGTAAATCCATCTCATTGAAGGTCTTCCCTTTTTTCTCTGACCCTCAACTTTACCAAACATGATATCCTTCCCCAGGGGATGGTCCCTCTGACAACATGACCAAACTAAGTAAAGTGAAGTCTGGCCATTCTTGCTTCTAAGGAGCATCCAGCTGCATTTCTTCCAGGATAGATTTGCTCGTTCTTTTAGTCCACAGTACTTTCAGTATTCTTCGCCAACACCACAACTCAAAGGCAGCAACTCTTCTTTGGTCTTCGTTTTCATTGTCCAGCTTTCACATGCATATGAGGTTATTGAAAATACCATGGCTTGGATTAGGTACACCTTAGTCTACAAAGTGACATCTTTGCTCTTCAACACTTTAAAGAGGTCTTTTGTAGCAGATTTGCCCAATGCAATATGATGTCTGATTTCTTGACAGTTGCTTCCATGGGTGTTGATTGTGGATCCAAGTAAAATGAAATCTTTGACAACTTCCATTTTTTTATCCATTAGCATCATGCTGCCTATTAGTCCAGTTGTGAGATTTTTTTGTGTGTGTGTTGAAGTGTGATCCATGCTGAAGACTGTAGTCTTTGATCTTCATCAGTAGTTACTTGAAATCATCTTCACTTTCAGCAAGCAAGGTTGTGTCTTCTGCACATCGCAGGTTGTTAATGAGTCTTCCTCCAACCCGGATACCTGAACTGGACTTCATATAGTCCAGATTCTTGGATTATTGGCTCAGCATACAGATTGAATAAGTATGGTGAAATGATACAAGTCTGATGCACACCCTTCCTGATTTCACACCATGCAGTATCCCCTTATTCTGTTTGAACAACAGCCTCTTGGTCTATGTACAGGTTCCTCATGAGAACAATTAAGTGTTCTGGAATTCCCATTCTATGCAAAGTTATTCACAATCCATATAGTTGAATGCCTTTGCATACATAATAAAACACAAGTAAACATCTTTCTGGGAAGAGCTGCCTCCTCAACATAGTCAACCTTAATGACATAGATGGAGTAAAACTTTCAAGACCTTCATTTGCTGGTGTGACAAGAAACAGCTGCAAACATCCATTTATAATTAGAATGTGTAATAAAGTATGAATCTATGAAAACTGAAAGTTGTCCAAAATGAAATGGAACACATAAAGATCAGTATCCTACGCATTAGCAAACTGAAATGGTACTGGCCATTTTGAATCAGACAATCATATGGCTTTGTTCTGGTTACCTAGTACCGCTCTAACAGGAAATATACCAAAATGGGATGGCTTTAACAAACAGGAGTTTATTCTTACAATTTGGAGGCTTTAAGTCCAAGTTCAAAGTGCCAAGCTCTAGGGGCTGGGTGAAAGCCCTTCAGCTTTGGGCTTCAGCTCTGCCTCTAGCTCCCAGCCCACTGAAGCTAGAGGCTTTCTTCACTCAGACAGCTGTTGGCTGCTGAGGCTGCCAAGCCCAAGTTTGACAAGTAACAAGGCACAGTCCCACTATTACCAAATCACAGGGCAGGCCATTAATTCAAGTCCATTGTAACTCCCAATGTTGGCAGAGCATGGCAGGCTATTGAACAATGACATGGCTACATGCAGGGTTCAAGGTGCCATAAGCTAGAGACCATTCCCAAGGCTTTTCCTATATACAGAAAGTAGACCACATCCCAAAGGCAGCTACTCAGCTGCTTGTGGTAGATCCCACCATGGAGTTGATTACCAGTCCCATCATGGGGAATAACTACCACCAGCTGCCCAGCCATTCAACCAGGCCCAACCAAGTTGACACACAAATATAACTACGACAGGCCTACTATGCTGAGAATGACAAATTGAAGAGAAATGCCATTGCATTCATCATCACAAAGAACATTTCAAGATGTATCCTGAAGTACAATACTGTCAGTGATAGGATAATATCCATATGCCTCCAAGAAAGACCAGTTAATATGACTATTATTCAAATTTATGTAGCAACCATTAAAGCCAAAGATGAATATTTCTACCAACTTCTGCAGTCTGAAATGATCAAATATACAATCAAGATGCATTGATAATTACTGGTGATTAGAATGTGAAAGTTGGAAACCAAAGAAGTATTGGTAGTTGGAAAATATGGCCCTGGTGACAGAAATGATGTTGGAGATCACATGACAGAATTTTACGAGACCAACAACTTATTCATTGTAAATACCTTTTTTCAACAACATAAACGGAAACTATACATGTGTATCTCACCAGATTGAATACAGAGAAATCAAATGGATTGTTGTTGTTGTTGTTGTTAAGTGCCATTGAGTCGTTTCCGACTCATAGCGACCCCATGCACAGCAGAACAAAACACTGCCCGATCCCACGCCAGCCCCACAATCCCTGCTATACTCGAGCCCATCATCACAGCCACTGTATCAATCCATCTCCCTGAAGGCCTCCCCCTCTTTTGTC
>NW_006921592.1:7868580-7894840 GCF_000298275.1 Orycteropus afer afer | reverse complement strand
TTTGGAATGGGCACAAATATGGATCTCTTCCAGTCAGTTGGCCAGGTAGCTGTCCTCCAAATCTCTTGGCATAACTGAGTGAGCACCTCCAATGGTGGTGGAAAGAGGTAATGGAGAAGTACAATATCATCAGTCAGAACAAGGCCAGGGGCCAACTATGGAACAGACTATCACTCATATGCAAGTTCAAATTCAAGCTGAAGAAAATTAAAACAAGTCTATAAGATCCAAAGTACAGTCTTGAGTATGCACCACCTAAATTTACAAACCATCTCAAGAACAGATTTGATACACTGAATAACAATGTCCAAAGACAAGATGAGTTGTGGGATAACTTCAAGGACATCATACATGAAGAAAGCAAAAGGTCATTAAAAAGACAACAAAGAAAGAGAAGACCAAAATGGATGTCATAAGGGACTGAAACTTGCTCTAGAACTTAGAGATATTAAAGTAAATGGAAGAAATGATGAAGTAAAAGAGTTGAAAAGGTTTCAAAGGGCAGCTCAAGAAGACCAAGTAAAGTATTATAATGAATTATATAAAGACCTGGAGTTAACAAACCAAAAGGGAAGAACACACTCAATATTTCTCAAGCTGAAAGAACTGAAGAAAAAATTCAGTCTTCAAGTTGCAATATTGAAGAATTCTATGCCAAAATATTGAATGATGCAGGATCAAAATATTGATGGAACAGGACTAAGCAGTGTTTGGATCTGTCGTACATACAGTCGCTATGAATCAGAACTGACTGACAGCACCTAACAATAACAACCAATTGTTGGTAAGAATGCAAAATGGTAAACTTGTTGTAGATAACAGTCTAGCAGTTCCTCAAAAAACTGAAAATAGAACTGTCATATGATGTAGCAGTTTGACCCTTAGATACATACTCAAAAGACTTGGAAGCAGAAACTCAGAAACTTGGACAGTAATGTTTCTTGCATCATTATTCAAAATAACCAAAATGTGGAAACAACGTAATTGTCCGTAAACAGATGAATGGATAAACAAAATGTGGTACATACAATGGAATACTACTCAGTCAGTAGGAATAAGGCAGTCTTGACACATACTACAAATATGAATGGAGCTGAAAGACACTATGCTGAGTGAAATAAATTAATCACAAGAGGACAAATCCTGTATGACTTCTTATATAAAAAGACAAGAAAAGACAAATGTACAGACAACAAAGTTTATTAATGGTTACCCAAGGCAGAGATAATGGCAAGGGAGTTAAGGGTGATAAAAATACTGTGCTGATTAAAGGCAGGGTTGCACATCCAATTATCATAATTATTGTCAATAAGTTGTATACTTGTAAAATGTTGAATTGGCAAAAAAATGTATGATAGGTATATTTACTACAATGACGGAAAAAAAATATTAGTTGCTAAGGCTGCTTATGTGCGACTAAAAATCTCAGGGTATTTGGTTTCTTGGTTTGGAGGTTTACAGTCATAGTTTCATGGGAAATTCCAGTTTATTGGCCTAATTACATATTTAGTGCTTCTGCTTTACCACCTGGTTCAATGTGTAGTGCCTTTAGTCTTAATAGTTTACAAGTAGCTTCCAAGGCACAACAATTAGTGATTCACCTGGAACAACAGAAAGAGAATCAAGAATAGGAGGAGGATATGGAATGTGTGGCTAATTGTCTCCATGAACAACTGTCTCCTTTGCCATGAGAACAGAACTGATAGTACTCTGCTATTATTACTGAACATTTTGATCAAAGATTCCATAGAAGAATCCTTATCAAAAGCAGAAAATGCAGAACAGAATTTCAAATTCTCATGCACTCTAGACATCCTGGAGCCATGAAGTTTGGATGAACATCTGAAACTATTGCCCTGAGATCATCTTTAAACCTTAAACCAAAAAGATCCCCTGAAGTCTTCTTAAAAGCAAACAGTTTAACTTAAATAGTGAAAATGTCTGCCTTGAACATTATGCTCTTTTAAGAACTATCTATATGGGATCAAATTGATAAAAGCAGCATGGAAGACTAGATAGTACCCTTAAGGGGCAATGAGTTTATGTTAATGAGGGAGGAAGAACCCAGAAAAGGAAGATGAGAAAGGTTGCACAATTCAAAGAATGTTATCCATGCCACTAAATAGTAATGTAGAAACTGTTGAATTAGTATATGTTTTGTTGTATATAGTCTCAATAACAACAACAAAAATAGTAGAATTATATTTTAGAATTATATTATAGTTGTTTTAATGCATTAAGTATATTTCCCTTCTCTTTGGGAAGAGTGGAGGGCCTACTCCAAAAGAAGAATGTTTTCCTCTGTTGTCAGTTATGCTTTCCTTCTGACTGAAAAAAACAACCTTTATTAATAGAATAGTTCAAGGAATGTCAAAATCATATTTCTTTCTTCCCCAAAACATGTTTCATTGCTCTGTGGTTATAACCTGACTCCTTCCTATATTCTCAAGGGCTTCTTTAATTTTCCGAGTGGAATGGCTAGAAGATTGGAAATCAGCTCCAAAGTTTCTATCTCATAAGGTCACTATATCTTCAGGTAGAAAGCTCAGCTCTGCCTTTTATCATCCCCAAAGTGCAAATCTGGGACACCTGGAACTTCAGTAGGTGAAGGCCTATGTATGATGGGAGACAACACGGAACAGAGGGGAAGACTCTGAAACTCAGCTCTTGAACCTCTGAGATAAGGAGCTTTGGGTATGTCACTAACCTCTCTCTGGGATAGCTTCTTCATGTGTAAAACATAAATACAGTTAAATTTTACTGTGATGATTAAGTAAATATGCTTAGTTCATTGTCTAGTCCAAAAAGTTACTTCAAAAATGAACACTTGTTGAATAAATGTTTTTGTTTGACATCAAAGGACAAAAAAAAACTGAATATTTACATTAATTTCCAAAAGAATTTTAATTATACTTTGTTTTCTTAATGGTACTATATAAAGAAGGTGAGATTTACCTTCTCAATATACAGAAGGTGAGATTCAGTTTTTATTTGAGTAGTAATCCATCCATCTGTCTTTATTCAATATCTCCCCGTTGTCTGCCTGGATAATATTACCTACTTATGTGTGGGTAACAATAATTCTCTCCTCCTGATATTCATGCCCTGTGTAGCTTCCTTCCACATTGACAAAGACTGACCAGTGTAGCAAATAAGATATAGAAATGACATTGTGACTTATAAGCCTGGGTCACAAAAGACTTTGTAGCTTTCACCTTGCTCCCGCTTGGGTCACTTACTGTGGAGTAAACTAGCTGCCTTGTCATGTGGACACTCAAGCAGCCTTTTGGAGAGGTCTATATGGTGAGGAATTAAGGCCTTCTGCCAACAACCAGCACTTACTCACCAGCAATGTGAGTGAATCACCTTGGAGGCAGATTCTCCAGCTCCAGTCAAGCTTTCAGATAACTGCATCCTGGCAAACACCTTAACTGTAATTTCTGTCTCTGAGCCATAACCAGATGAGCCACTCTTAAATTCCTGACCCATGGAAGTGATGAGAAAATAAAAATTTGTTGTTTAAGCCACTAAATGTTGAGGTAATGTGTTACTCAGCAGTAAATAAATAATACACCATGCAAAGAACACATTTCTTCAACCATCAAAATCAATGCTTGTTTTCTATCAGTGATGAGTAATGTGCTTCAATGGTGCAAAGCAGTGCATTTCATAATATACTTGGGATTTGAAGTGATACAAGAATGGCATAAGAATGCAAAAGATCACAATCATTCCATCATGCCCCTAAAGGCCTTTTCAGAAGGCAGAAAGCATTTAGCTTTTGTCATCATAAAATAGGAGATTTATCTTCAAAGATTTATAACCCCATTACTGTTATCAGGCTCCAAAAAATAATATAACATTTACATACTTTTACTATGATTTTGCACAAAATTCTATGGGAGCAAGACAGATACCAGTTCAACTACCAGAGTGGCCATTCACTCACTATGTGGTCTTGTAACGATTATTTAACATTTCTGAACCATGGATTCCTCTTCTATAAAATTCACATCATCCAGACTATTGTGAAAATCAAGGATAAAGTTCATGACAGATTATGTGTGCCATGTTGTTGTTACGTGCTGTCAAGTCAGAGCCGACTCATAGCGACCCCTCCTTGGGTTTCCAAGGTGGTGTCACTATGGAAGCAGACTGCCCAATCTTCCTTCCGAGGAGTGGCTGGTGGGTTTGAACTGCCAGCCTCCTGGTTAGCAGTCAAGTACCTTAGGCACTACACTACTAGAGCTCCCCATGTGTGCCATAAGTGAGAGCAAATATAACTATTACAACATAGCAAATTAATTTAAGGATTGTTCAGTTAAATAATGCTTTGCTTATGAAATTTCCAGAGTATATAGATAGATAATACTCAGTGTCAATAAGAAATGGGGTTCTTTCTGCAGCTGAATGTAATTGGTCTAATATCCTTGGGTTCCTGAGGTGATACCACTATGGAAGTTGATTGCCCAATCTTCCTTCCAAGGAGTGGATGGTGGGTTTGAACCACCAGCCTTCTGGTTAGCAGTCAAATACATTAGGCACTGCACCATGAGAGCTCCCTTCTGAAGGATAATGTGTCAAAAGTCAGTGTAAGCATGCCTTTTGATTTTGTTGTTGTTGTTGTTATGTGCCGTTGAGTCGGCCCCGACTCATAGCGACCCCTCCTTGGGTTTCCAAGGCAGTATCACTACGGAAGTAGGATTGCCCAACATTCCTTCCGAGGAGTGGCTGGTGGGTTTGAACCTCCAGCCTTCTGGTTAGTAGTCAAGTGCTTTAGCCACTATGCTACCAGAGCTCCCTTTGATTTAGCAAATGTATATCTGAAAATTTGTCCCAAGGAAATGATTGGAAAAGTGCTGAAACATTTATGTAAAAGATGTTCTTCATAGAGTTGTTCAAAATAATGAAAACCAAAAATAGCTTAAATTTCCACTAATAGGAGATTGATTTGACAAGGACTGAGTCTAACTTGAAGGGGAGCCCTTACTTAGGCTGACCAGTGATATAAAACTTATATGACCTGACTTACAAGTTGGACACAGAGTTTTTGAATTAAAGTGTGGAGGACTGAACATGTGTTTTTCCTTCTTTCTTACCCAAATACTGATTTAAATGATAGTCAAATAATTAGGGGAAAAAAAGACAAGAGAAAGAAAAATAAGATGATGGTCATAAATGAGTGAGGGAATTCAATCTCTGGTGGTATAGTGTCTAAGGCATGTGACTGCTAACCAGAAGGCTGGTGGTTCAAACCCACCAGCCACTCCTCGGAAGGAAGATTAGGCAATCTACTTCCATAGAGATACCACCTCAGAAACCCAAGGAGGAGTCACTATGAGTTGGATTTGACTCAACGGCAGCTGAATTTTTTATAGGCATAATTACTGAAGCTAGACAAAAAGTGCATGGAAACTGTAAGGAAGGAGAAAAAATATATGAATCTCTGGAGAGGCCCTGAACTTGAAGACTGAAAGTACAATGAAGTGTGAATGTACTAAGTGGAGCTAAAAACAAGGGGAGTCATTTAAGGTTAATATACTATATATTACCTTGCCACTCAGCCTGGAATTATAGTGTAGACACCCTGGCATATACTTACAGGGAAAATGTTATTCTCCCAGTCAGAATTAGAATAGCTACTGGGGATGGAAGTATTAGCATCCAGAAAAGATTCTCTTCATTCGGATATTGGGGAACTCCTTTCATGTGTTAATAGTGAGGTCTCTGACCACTCAACCCAAAGAGGAATCCATATATTGAAAACTCCCAGATAGTGCTACAGGTCTCTTTTTCTTAAATGTAAGACTAAGTAGATTTTTAAGAAAAATACACATCATGAAAGAGGATGACAAAGACAAAGAAAAAGAAAAATTGATTCCAGGTGAAACAAACATTTCAGGGAACAGAATAGTTTTAAAAGTTCCTAATTAATATCCTCTGAGAGTTCCCAAGTAATTGCTTTCATGAAATGACAATGGGATACTAAAAAAAAAAAAAGAAAAGAAACAATCGTAGAATATGAAAGTACTCTTCAATATTGAATATATGTTTGCAAATGCTAGATGACTTTCTGACTTTCTGGTTCAAAATACAGAAAAGATTGAAAGTTTGACTATATTTAAAAAATGCACATTTGTATTGCAAAAAAACACTATGAGCAAATCAAAAGACAAATTGCAAACTGGAGAAAATATTTGCAATGCATATCACAAACAATAGCTAATCTCCCTGATAGCTAAAGCACTCTAAATCAGAACAAAAGACAAAAAAAAAAAAGCAATAGAAAAGTGGGATAAAGAGACCCATAGAAAATGGAAGACAAATGACCCTGAAACATATGAAAAGAACCTTGATTTCACCTTAGTAAAAGAAATGCAAATCAAAACAACACTGAGATGCCATTTCTCACCTATAAAATTGGCAAAAACCCAAAGACTTGACAACACACCCAGTTGTCAAAACTGAAGAGAAGCACATTCATACTTTGCTAAGAAAAATGAGAAATGACAATGCTTTATGGAGAAATATTTTTTAAAGATATAATAAAATTACATATGCATTTCCCCATTGACTCAGCAATCCCACTACTAGGATTCTTGCTTGAAGATATATCAATCTAAATACAAAGTAGATCACACTTATTAATCATAGCATTACTTGTAAATCCAAATTTTAGAATTAATTCAAATGCCCATCAATCAGAGATGGTGGAAAAACTATGGTGCATCCCTCTGGTGGAGAAAAATCTCTAAGTGGTATGGAATGTTTTCCAAGATATGTTATTTAGTGAACAAGCAAGGTGCAGAACAATACTATGTTAGCTTATATTTTTTTTCTGTTAAAAAAAGTTGATCTTATCTAATAAATTAATAGAAAACAAGAATATTTATGCATTTTATTATTTTTATAAAATATACACAGGAAGAATACAGTGACTAATGAAATGACTCTAAAGGGTAGACAGGAATAGAGGGGAAGGCTTGATATGGATGAAAGATTTCCCTAGGTAAACTTTTTTATGATTTTTATGTTTGAGCTATGTTTATCACCTTAGCATTCAATTAAGAGACAAAAAGCACACCAGTTATTTGAACAGAGGTAATTTAATATAAAAAATTGCTAACTAGGTATAAAGTAGTTAGCTAGATAAAAGAAAAGGTCAAAAGAGAATGAATACTAAGGTATCATGATGATGATAGCAACTGCAGGAATCAGCAACCAACCTTTGGACTGAGCCTATAATGAGAAGAGGTTGGAATTATAATTTAGAAGCCTACAAGGGGAGCTCTAATGAGCTGAAGCATGGAGGTTTGAGAAAGGTCATTGCTTAGGTGACGTTGGCATCTATGGATCCAACTCAAAGGAAGGACTGTGGGGCTGGAACCCAGACCCCTGCAGCCAGGGGCATGATGAGTTTTAGTTCTGCAAGTATTTTAAAAACTGCAAACTAGGTGCAATTGCTTTTGTGGGAAGGAGTTATACTACTAGGTGAAAAAGTATTTCTAGAGTGATGCTCATAGTGTCAGAAAGCACACAGAAACCTCCACACAGGAAAAACAGGAGAGAAAGTTTCTCCTTCCTCCCTCAGTCTCACAGTCTTCATCTAGTGCCCTTGTTATGAGTCAGATCTGACTGGATGGCAGTGGGTTAGTCAGAACCAAGGAATCCCTGGGTGGTGCAAACAGTTTAGGCACTCAGCTGTTAAGCAAAAGGTTGGAGGTTCAAGTCCACGCAAAGGCATCTCAGAAGAAAGATCTGATGATCTATGACCGAAAAATCAGTCAGTGGAAACCCTGTGGAGCACAGTTCTACTCTGACACACATAAGGTCAGCAGGAGTTGGATTCAGCTTAGTTTTTAGCAGGGAAGGCTGGCAGTTCAAAACCCACCAGCCACTCCTTGGAAGGAAGGTTGGGCAATCCTTCTTCCGTAGTGATACTGCCTCGGAAACCCAAGGAGGGGTCGCTATGAGTCGGGGCCAACTCAAAGGCACATAACAACAACAACAACAATTGGAAAAACAGAAATGTAGTTTGCAAAGTCTCAACACCAATATCAAAAAGCAGGGCACAGAAGGCTGAGAGACAATTGCTTAATAACCTGCACACCATATAAATGTTTTATATATGTATTAAAAATGTTAAATTAAATCAAAAAGCAAGCCATAAAATTGAACACAAACAGAAACAAATGAACCAAACATATAAAATCAATAATCAGAGAAAACAATTATTTCTGTACAATAAACTGTTTTTACTGTAATATATTCCAAGGACAAAAAGAAATGCAAATATATGTGAAATTTCACTCTGTTTACTGTGATAGTAATATTGGTTTTATACTTTAGAAATTATTTTATGCATGGTATAGGATAAACCAAATGAGTACATTAATGGTACTACAAACAAAGATTTTTCAGTGTAACAAAAAAGATATACCAATATAAAATAAAAGTTGTAAATCCCTATAATGTTCAAGTTGAATGGAAATATCAATCGAAGTTTTTTTTTCCAACTCAACTTATAGAAAGGGACTAGAATCAATGACATTTAGTAGCAATGAACATAAACCCAAAACCAAACCCACTGCCATTGAGTTGATTTCGACTTATAGTGACCCTATAGGACCAAGTAGAACTGCACCATAGGATTTCCAAGGCTATAAATCTTTACAAAAGCAGACTGCCTACATTTTCTTCCACAGAGCAGGTGGTGGATTCAAACCACTGACATTTGCTTTAGCAGCCCAATCCTTTAACCACAGGGCCACCAGAGATTTAGTAGATATTTCACCAGCATAAGTGATAGTTAGGATTGTGTGTCAACTTGGCTAGGTCATGATTGTCGGTGATTTAGCAGTTATGATGTAGTAATCCCCCATGCTGAGATCTGATATCATGTAATCACTTCCATGATGCGATCTGCTATGAACAACCAATCAGTTGAAAGGGAGTGTCTTCAGGGGTGTGGCCTACTCCCAATATATATGGATGTCCTGGCAAAGATCTATGGCTTTTTACTCAATCTGAACCTTGTATTTGGCTTATCATCATCTGACCTCCAGTTCCTGGACTTGAACCAGTGGCCTACTATATTGCCCACTGATCTTGGGATTATTGCCTTCATGGCCTATAAGCCAACAGCTTGCCATTTTACTTGCCAATCTGGGATTCACCAGCCTCCAAAGTCAGCAGCCAGGTGTATTGTCTGCTGATCTTGGGTTCATCAGCCCCTGCAGGTACATGAGTCAGAAGAAGCCTCCAGCTTGATGATGTCTGACCCACAGACTTGGGACTTGCCAGCATCTACTGTGGTATGAGTCATTTTCTTGAGAAAATATTTCTCCCTCTCTCTCTCTCTCTTTCTCTCTGATTTTGCTTCTCTAGAGAAATCAGCATATGTATTACTATCATAACATATTTGTCATAATAAGTACCATGAAGACAGTGGCTTAAAACAACAAAAACTTATTGTCTCACAGTTCTGGAGGCTAAAAGTCTAATTTCAGAGTGTTGACAGGATCATGTTCTCTCTGAAGATTCTAGAGGAAGATCCTTTCTTGTCTCATCCAGCTTCTGGTAGCCCTCAGGCATTCCTTGGTTCGAAGCGGCATAGCTCCAATTTCTGTCTCCAACTTCACATGGCCCTCTTCTTTCTGTGTACTTCTGTGTCTGTGTCTCTTTTTTTATAAGAACACCAGTTATATTGAATTAGGCCCATCCTATGCCAGTAGTGCCTCATGTTAACTAATTACATCTGCAAAGACCCTATGTCCAAATAAGTTTTCATTCCCAGGTACCAGCGGTTGGGACTTCAACATATCTTTTGTGGGGACACAATTCAACCCATGACAGTATACAGATAGCTAGAAAGATGGAAATATACTCTCAGAAGGAAGCTTGGGCAATCTACTTCCGTAGTGATACCGCCTAGGAAACCCAAGGAAGGGTCGCTATGAGTCGGGGCTGACTCAACGACACGTAACAAAAACAACAACAAGGATTACAACCATGCATATTACAACTACAAAGAAATACTAGTACACATCCACTAAAAACCAAAACCAAATCAGATGCCATCAAGTCAAATCCAACTCATGTGTTTCACAGTAGAACTGTGCTCCACAGGTTTTTTTTGGCTGTGATCTTTCACAAGCAGATCATCAGGCTTTCTTCCAATGCCCCTCTAGGCAGTTTTGAACCACCAATCTTTCAGTTAGTAGTTGAGTGTTTAACTGCACTACTCTGAGACACCACATACCCACTGAACCAAGAAACAAACTTGTTGCCATCAAATTAATTCCGACTCATAACAGCTCTATAGATCAGACTACAACTGCCCCATAGGATTTCCAAAGCTGAAATCTTTATGGAAGCAGACTGCCACAACTTTCTCCTGTAGTGTAGCTGATGAATTAAACTCCTGACCTTTTGGTTAACAGCCAAGTGTTTCACCATCAGTGCTCCTCACACACCCACTAACCAAACAACCAAACTCACTGCCACTGGGTCTATTCTGACTCATAGTGATGCCCACTGGATTCCCAAGGCTGTAAATCTTTACAGAAGCAGACTGCCTAATCTCTCTTCCATGAGTGTGTTTGAACCATGGACCTTTTAGTTAGCAGCCAAATGCCTTAACCACTACACCCACTAAATGGCTTTAATCCAAAAGAGTGGCAATACAAGTATTGATGAGGATATGGAAAAACTGCAACACTCATATATTGGCATTTGACTGCTAACCAGAAGGCTGGGAGTTCAAACCCACCAGCTACTCCTCGGAAGGAGGATTACGAAATCTACTTTTGTAGAGATACTGCCTCAGAAACCCAAGGAGGGGTTACTATGAATCGGATCCAACTTGATGGCAGTGGCTTTGGTTTTTTTCTTTTTTTTTTGGAAAACAGTACTGTCACCTTGGAAAACAATTTCACAGTTCATTAAAAAGTTAAATATGTATTTATCATATGGCCCAGCAATTCTGTTAGTGTTACTGTTAGGTGCTGTCGAGTTGGTTCCAACTCACAGCACTCTATGTACAACAGAAAGAGAAACACTGTCCGGTCCTGTGCCATGCTCATGATCATTGCTATGCTTGAGCTCATTGTTGCACTGTGTCAATACATCTCATTGAGGGTCTTCCTCTTTTATGCTGACCCTCTATTTTAAAAAGTGTGATGTCCTTCTCCAGGGACTGGTCCCTCCTGAAAAAATGTCCAACGTACATGAGATGAAGTCTCACCATCCTTGCTTCTAAGGAGTATTCTGACTATACTTCTTCCAAGACAGATTTGTTCTTTCTTCTGGCAGTCCACAGTATATTCAATGTTCTTTGCCAACACTATAATTAAAAGGAATCAATTCTTCTTTGGTCTTCCTTATTCACTGTCCAGTTTTCACATGCATATGAGATGATTGAAAATACTATGGTTTGTGTCAGGCACACTTTAGTCCTCCAAGTGACATCTTTGCTTTTTAACACTTCCAGAAGGTCTTTTGAAGCAGATTTGCCCAATGCAATATGTTATTTGATTTCTTGACTGTTGCTTCCTGGAACTTGATTGTGGACCCAAGTAAAATGAAATCCTTGACAACTTCAGTCTTTTCTCTGTTTATCATACTATTGCTTATTGGTCCATTTGCAAGTTTTGTTTTCTTTATGTTGAGGTGTAATCCATACTGATGGCTATATTCTTTGATCTTCATCACTGGGTGCTTCAAGCCTTCTTCACTTTCAGCAAGCAAGGTGGGCATCATTTGCATATTGTAGGTTGTCAATGAGTCTTCTTCCGGTCGTGATGTGGCATCCTTCTTCATAAAATCCAATTTTTCACATTATTTGCTCAGTGTATAGATTGAATAAGTATGGTGAAATGATACAACCCTCATGCGCACCTCCTAAATACCTACCAAAAGGAAATTAAAACATATGGTCACACAAAGACTTATATGCACATGTTCATAACAGTGTTATTCATAATAATGCCCTAAACTGGAAGCAGTTCAAACGTCCATCAACTGGTGGATAGACAAATAAAATCTGGGATATCTATGCATTGGATTACTACTCAGTAATAAAAAGATAAGAACTTCTGAATTAAGCTATAACATGTATGAACTTCAAAACCATTATACTAAATGAAAGAAATGAGACTAGAAGGCTACATAGTTTATGATCTCATTAAATGAAATGTGTAGGAAAGTAAGTATCTAGGGACAGAAAGCAGATTAGTGTTGGTCTGAAGTTAGAAACGGGAGCAGAAATTGAGTGGAAACAAGCACAAGGGAAGTTTTTGTGTAATAGAAATGTTCTAAATATGGATAAGGTGATGGTTCCACAACTATAAATTCACTGAAAAATCATTCAGTTGTGCACTATATAAACATCTCAATAATAACACTGCCTTAAAAAATCCAAGAAAAACAATAGTTAATATAAGGATGTCATGGACCACATAGGAAGGAAGTAAAATGAGGCATGATTTTGAATCATTGGTTTTCAATCATCATCACCTTGAGTGAAACAAGGTATGTAATACTGAAACATATAAAAGAAATTGTAATCAGAGCATTTTTACCCTGAAACTAGCAAATTTTAAATATTAAATGTGTACATTGTGTATTAGTTTTCAATTTGTAGAATCTATCTATAGATGCAGTATGTTGTTGTTGTTGTTATGTGCCGTCGAGTCGGACACAACTCATAGAGACCCCTCCTTGGGTTTCCAAGGCAGTATCACTATGGAAGTAGATTGCCCCATCTTCCTTCCAAGGAGTGGCTGGTGGGTTTGAACCGCCAGACTTCTGGTTAGCAGTCAAGTGCCTTAGGCACTATGCTACCAGAGTTCCTATAGATACAGTACAACAGCCCATAATTACAAAAAAATAAATGAAAGCTATCTTCCTAAATGATATTAAATTGTATCACAGCTGACCAGAGTTGGAAGGTTGAAGAAAGCAAAAGTGTCAGTGGGCTTGTCTTTCAAGAAAAAACAGAGTGGTTGGATTGGGAGTTCAGAGATATAGTAGAGGACTGATAGACCCAGAAATAATAGTTTAATTACAACATTGGGATTCACAGAGGTAGTTAATGAACGTATCACCATTGATTGTATCTAACTCATGGCAACCACATGTGTGTCATAATAGAACTTCTCTATAGGCTTTTCTTGGCTGTAATCTTTATGGAAGCAGATCATTATGCCTTTCTTCTGTGACACCTCTGGGTGGATTCAAACCACCAACCTTTTGGTTAGCACTCAAATGCAAACCATTTGTGCCATCAAATTGATAGAGCCAGAAATAGGAGTTTAATTACAACATTGGAATTTTCAGGAGTAACTGATAGAAAAACTAAAGTCATGATTTAACAATCAAAAAGTGGGAGAAAAGGATGTGATGGGGTAAAGTGAGTTATATCTTCATATATCATGATAAATTCTCAAAGAATGAGCATTCCCAATAAATGCCTCAATTCTTGCCCTTTATGAGCTAAAATAGTTGGGGTTTTCCTGGATTTCTGTAGTATCTTCTGTTTCTTTAAAATAACTCTCTCATTGCCTCTGTGGAGTTTACACTAGTTTTTAGTTTCGTGTTCCCTCCAGTCAAAGTGACACATAGTACACAAGAAGAGGGACATGTTATATTAAGTAAATTAAGAAGATAATGGAGCCCATGGATGGTGCAAAAGTTAAAGTGCTCAGCCACTAACTGAAAGGTTGGACATTTGGATTCACTTAGAGGTGCCTTCTTTATAAAGAAGACTCACCAGTAGTTGGAAAATTTGGCTTTGGTGACAGGAGTAATGCTGGAGATCACATGACAGAATTTTGCAAGACCAATGACCTATTCATTGCCAATATCTTTTTTCAACAACACAAACAGTGGCTATACACATGAACTTCAACAGATAGAGTACACAGGAATCAGAATGACTACATCTGTGGCAAGAGGCGATGCAAAAGCTCAATATCTTCAGCTAAAACAAGGCCAGGAACAGATGGAACAGACCACCAACTGCTCATATGCAAATTCAACTTGAAGTTAAAGACAGTTAAAACAAGTCCACGAGAGCCAAAATATGATCTTGAATATATCCCTCCTGAATTTAGAGACCATCTAAAGAATAAATATGATGTATTGAACACTAATGACTGAAAACCTGAAGACTCATGGGATGACATCAAAAACATCATCCACAAAGAAAGCAAGAGGTCATTAAAAAAGATGAGAAAGGAAGAAAAGACCAAAATGGATGTCAGAAGAGACTCTGAAACTTCCCCTTCAGACAAAGCCAATTACTATAATGAAATGTGCAAAGACCTGGAGGTAGGAAACCAAAAGGGAAGAATATGCTCAGCATTTCTCAAGCTGAAAGAAATGAAGAAAAAATGTAAGCCTCAAGTTGCAATATTGAAAGATTTTATGGGCAAAATATTGAATGATGCAGGAAACATCAGAAGATGGAAGGAATACATAAAGTCACTGTACCAAAAAGAACTGGTCAATGTTCATCCATTTCAGGAGGTGGCATATGATCAAGAACCAATGGTATTGAAGGAAGACATTGAAGCTGCACTGAAGGTGTTGGCAAAGAACAAGGCTCCAGGAATTGAAGGAATACCCATTGAGAGGTTTAAACAAACAGATGCCTCACTGGAGGCACTCACTCGGTTATGCCAAGAGATTTGGAAGACAGATACCTGACCAACTGACTAGAAGAGATCCATATTTGTACCCATTCCAAAGAAAGGTGATCCCAAAGAATGTGGAAATTATCAAACAATATCATTAATATCACACACAAGTAAAATCTTACTGAAGATAATTCAAAAACAGTTGCAGCAATATATTGACAGAGAACTTCCAGAGGTGCAAGGTGGATTCAGAAGAGGACATGGAGTGAGGGATATCATTGCTGATTTCATATGGATCTTGGCTGAAAGCAAAGAATACCAGAAAAATGTTTACCTGTGTTTTATTGACTATGCAAAAGCATTTTATTGTGTGGATCATAACAAACTGTGGATAACACTGAGAAGAATGGGAATTCCAGAACACTTGATTGTACTCATGAGGAAACCTGTACATAGACCAGGAGGCTGTTGTTCGAACAGATCAAGGGGATACTGCATGGTTTAAAATCAAGATGGGAGTGTGTCAGGGTTGTATCCTTTCACCATACTTATTCAATCTGTATGCTGAGCAAATAATCTGAGAAGCTGGACTATATGAAGAAGAACGTGGCATCAAGATTGGAGGAAGAATCATTAACAACCTGCTATATACTGATGACACAACTTTGCTTGTTGAAAGTAAGGATGACTTGAGATTCTTACTGATGAAGATTGAAAAATACAGTCTGTAGTATGGATTACATCTCAATATAAAGAAAACAAAAATCCTCACAACTGGACCTATAAGCAGCATCACGATAAATGGAGAAAAGATTGCAGTTGTCAAAGACTACACATTACTTTGTTCTACAATCGATGTCAAAGGAAGCAGCAGTCAGGACATCAGATGATGTATACCACTGGGCAAGTTGGCCACAAAGGATTTTGTTCAAGTGCTGAGGAGCAAACATGTCTCCTTGAGGACTAAGGTGCACCTGACACAAGCCATGATATTTTCAATCACCTCATATGTGAGAGCTGGACAATGAATAAGGAAGACCAAAGAAGAATTGATGCTTTTGAGTTGTGGTGCCAACACGTATGCTGAAAATACCATAGACTGCTAAAAGAACTAACAAATCTGTCCTGGGGGAAGTGCAACCGGAATGCTCCTTGAAAGCAAGAATGGCCAGACTTTGACCCACCTACTTTAGTCAGGTTGTCAGAAGGGACCATTCCCTGGAGAACGATGGCATGCTTGGTAAGGTGGAGGATTAATGGAAGAGGGGAAGGCCCTCAACAAGGTGGGCTGACACAGTGGCTGCTGCGATGGGCTCAAGTATAGCAAGGATCATGGAGCTGGTGCGGGACCAGGTAGTGTTTCATTCTGCTGTGCATAGGGTCACTATGAGTTGGAGATGACTTGATGGCACCTAACAACAGAGGTGCCTTGGGAGAAAGTCATCTCAATCTATTTCTGAAAAGCCAGCCATTGAAAACCTTGTGGAGTACAGTTCAACTCAGACACATATTGCCCTCCTCTGAAGTGAAAAAGTTTAATTAGCATTGCATTATGAATAACATTGTGAAAAATAGGAATTCCAAAACACTTAATTGTGCTCATGGAGAACCTGTACATATACCAAGAAGCAATCATTTGAACAGAACAAAGGGATACTGTGTGGTTTAAAATCAGGAAATGTGTGCATCTCGATTCTATCCTTTTACCCACCATATTTATTCAATCTGTGTGCTGAACTAATAATCCGAGTAGCTGAACTACATGAGAAGAAGTCAGTATCAGGATGGAAGGGAAGACTCATTAACAACCTATGATATACAGATGGCACAAACTGGCTTGCTGAAAGTGAAGATGACTTGAGACACTTACTGATGAAGACCAAAGACTACATCCTTCATTATGGATTACACCTCAATGTAAAGAAAACAAAAATCCTCACAACTGGCCCAATAAGCAACAGCATGATAAATGGAGAAAAATGTGATGTTGTCCAGGATGTCATTTTACTTGGATCCATCATCAAGGCTCAGGAAGCAGCAATCAAGAAAGCAAACAACACATTGCATTGGGCAAATTTGTTGCAAAATACCTCTTGAATGTGTTAAAAAGCAAAGATGTCACTTGAGGACTAAGATGTGCCTGACTAAAGCCAAGGTATTTTCAATCACCTTATATCATGTGAAAGCTTGACAAAGAAAAAGGAAGACCAAAGAAATATTGATGTCTTTGAATTATAGTGTTGGCAAATAATATTGAATATATTGTGGACTGCCAGAAAAAAGAACAAATCTGTCTTGGAAGAAGTACAGCCAGAATGCTCCTTAGAAGCAAGGATGGTGAGACTTCATTGCATTAGGTTGGACATGTTATCAAGGGAGACCAGTCCCTGGAGAAGGATATCATATCTTTTAAAGTAGAGTGTCAGTGAAAAAGAGGGAGACCCTCAATGAGATGTACTGACCCAGTGGCTACAGCAATGGGCTCAAACATAGTAACAATAGTCTGGATGATGCAAGACTAGGCAGTGTTTAGTTCTGTTGTACATAGGGTCGCTATGAGTAGGAACCAACTCAACTCACCTACCAGCAAAAACAAAGCATCATCACTGAGTGCATCTCTACCCTCTGTTACCAATGCTTCCAAGAAAGGGAGTCATTAATGACTTTGAAAATAAAGCAGGTATGCATTGCCTGGCCCCTTTCTTCTTTCTCTAGAGAGAGAGCTATCAACAAAGAATCCAAGTTCTTCTCTATCTTTCAGTGTTATTAACTTAAGAGGATCCTGCCTTCATGTGGTGAGGTATCCGTGGCCCAGCAGTGCTTGTGGCTAGTTAAAGAAGTCTGTCTAATAATAAGTCTCATTATTAGTTAAGTCCTGCCTGCAGCTACAAGACATCCTCCAATCAAGATTTTATGAGTATCCATACCTAGGTATAGACTCTAAAGTCTTGAAAACAAAGACTCAAACAGGGATGTATACACCAATATTCACTGCAGCACTATTCACAAAGGAATACTGATCACTACTATTGTTATTGTTGTTATGTGTTGTCAAGTCAGTCCCAACTCATAGTGACCCTATGTACAACCTTAGTCTTCAAAGTGGCATCTTTGCTCTTAAAGACTGTAAGAGGGCCTCTGCAGCAGATTTGCCCAATGCAATACATCATTTGATTTCTTGACTGCTGCTTCCATGGACATTGATTGTGAATTTAAGTAAAGTGAAATCTTTGAGAACTTTTTCTCCATTTGAGAATTTTTTCTCCATTTATCAAGATGTTGCTAATTGGTCCAGTTGTGAGGACTTTTGCTTTCTTTATGTTGAGGTTTAATCCATACTGAGGGCTGTAGTCTTTGATCTGTATCAGTAAGTGTTTCAAGCCTTCATCTCCAGCCATCAAGATTGTGTCATCTGCATATTGTAGGTTGTTAATGAGTCTTCCTCTGATCTTGATGCCACGAACTTCTTATAAAATCCAGCTTTTCAGATTATTTGCTCAGCATACTGATTGAATAAGTATGGTGAAAGTATACAACCCTAATAAACAACTTTTATGATTTTAAACCATGAAGTATCCCCTTGTTCTGTTCAAATGACAGCCTCCTGATCTACGTACAGGATCCTCATAAGCTCAATTAAGTGTTCTGAAATTCCCATTCTTCTCAATGTTATCCATAAGTTGTTATGATCCAAACAGTCAAATGTTTTTACATAGTCAATAAAACACAAGTAAACATCTTTCTGGTTTTCTTTGCTTTCAGCCAAGATCCATCTGACATCAGCAATGATAACCCTCATTTCATGGCTTCTTCTGAATCCAGCTTGCGTTTCTGGAAGTTCCCTGTCAATATATTGCTGAAACCATTTTTTAATTATCCTCAGCAAAATTTTGCCCACATGTGATATTAATGATATTGTTCAATAATTCACACATTCTGTTGGATCACCTTTCTTTGGAATGAGCATAAATATGGATCTTTTCCAGTCAGTTGGCCAAGTAGCTGTCCTCCAAATTTCTTGGCATAGACAACTGAGTGCTTCTAGTGCTGCATCTGTTTGTTGAAACATTTCAAAAGGTATCCATCAATTCCTGGAGCTATGTTTCTTGCCAATTCCTTCAGTGCAGTTTGGACTTCTTCCTTTAACATGATTTGTTCTTCATCACATACTATCTCCTAAAGTGATTGAGCATCAACAAATTATTTTTGGTACAGTGAAATAATTTGCATGGCTCTGCATGGCTCAATAATTTGCCCATAAAATCCTTCTGTATTGCAACTCAAGGCTGGAATTTTTCTTCAGTTCTTTAAGCTTGAGAAATGCTAAGCATGTTCCATCCCCACATCTTTGCACATTTCATTATAATGCTGTGCACTGTCCTCTCAAGCTGCCCTTTGAAATCTGCTCATGATATCTTCCATTCATTTTAGCAACTCTCCTTTCAAGAGCAAGTTTCAGAGTCTTTTCTGATATTCATTTTGGTCTTTTCTTCCTTTCTTGTCTTTTTAATGACCTTTTGCTTTCTTCATGTATGATGTTCTTAATGTCGTTCCACAACTCATCTGGTCTTTGGTCATTGCAATGCATCAAATCTATTCTTCAGATGGTCTCTAAACTTAGGTGGGATATACTCAAGGTCATATTTTGGCTCTGGTGGACTCATTTTAATTTTCTTCAGCTTCAACTTAAATATGCATATGAGCAATTGATGGTCTGTTCCACAGTCAGCCCCTGGCCTTGTTCTGACTGATGATATTGAATTCTCCATCATCTCTTTCCACAGATGTAGTCAACTTGATGCTCTGTATTTTGTCTGGTGAGGTCCGTGTATAACAGTAGCTATTCATGTTGTTTATTTTCAATGAATGTCATTTTGTCATGCAAAAGTCTATCATGCCATCTCTGGCATCATTTCAGCCAGCCGGAGAAATAAAGTCTTGATACATGCTATAGTATGGATTGAGCTTGAAGACATTATGCTGAGCAAAATAAGCCAATCACAAAAAGACAAATATTGTATGACTTCATTTACATCAAAAGACAAGACATGACAAAAGCATAGAGACTGAAGCTTATTAGTGATTACCAGGGCCAGGAGGAAGGAGAAAAGGGAGGTGCAGGATAACAAAGATAGAAAAATCACATTGATTAAGGGTGGGGTTGCACAGTGAATTGCTGCAATTGCTATCAATAAGTTGTACACTGGTAAAAGTTGAATTGGCATAAGTTGTGTGGTAGATATACTTACAACAATGGGCAAAAAAAAAGTAGCTGCTGAGGCTGCCTATGTGTAACTGAATACCTCATGGGATTTGGTTTCTTGGTCTGGAGATATGTTATTGTGGTTGTTTAGGTGCCATTGAGTTGGTTCTGATTCATAGCAACCCTATGCACAACAGAATGAAACACTACCTGGTCCTGCACCATCCTCACAATCATTGTGCTTGAACCCATCATTGCCACCACTGTGTAAAACAATCTCGTTGAAGGTCTTCCCCTGCTTCACTGACCCTCCACTTTATACAGCATGATATCCTTTTCCAGGGTATGGTCCCTTCTGATATCATGGCCAAAGTGTTGATGTTTTTGTTAAGTGCCATCAAGTCTGCTCCAACTCAGAGTGACCCCATGTGCAACAGAACAAAACACTGCCCAATCCTGCACAATCCTCACTATCCTTACTATGCTTGGACACATCATTGCAGCCACTGTGTCAATCCATCTCATTGAAGGTCTTACCCTCATTCACTGACTCTCTACTTCACCAAGCATGATATCCTTCTCCAGGGAATGGTCTCTTCTGACAATATGAATGACCAAAGTAGGTGAGATGAAGTCTGGCCATTTTTGCTTCCAGGTAGTATTCTTGCTGCACTTCCAAGACAGATTTGTTTGTTCTTCTGGCAGTCCGTGGTATTTTCAATATTCTTTGCCAATACCTCAATTAAAATGCATAAATTCTTCTGCAGACTTCCTTGTTCATTGTCCAACTTTCACACATATATGAAGCTATTGAAAATACCATGGCTTGGGTCAGGAGCACCTTAGTCTTCAAAGTGACATCTTTGGTTTTTAACACTTTACAAGGGTCTTTGCAGCAGATTTGCCCAGTGTAGTACATCATCTGATTTCTTGGCTACTGCTTCCATGGGCACTTATTGTGGCTCTAAGTAAAATAGGTATAATCCATACCAGATAATATTTCCCTGCTATTTATAAGGTTTTCAGTGGCCAATATTTTCAGAAATGGATGTTCCTGACCTTCTTCCTAGTCTGTCTCAGTCTGAAAGCTTCACTGAAACCAGTTCCCCATGGGTGGCCCTGCTGCTGTTTGAAATACTGGTGGCCTAGCTTCCAGCATCACAGCAACATGGAAGCTACCACAGTCTGACAAAGTGACAGATGAGTGGTGGAAATTTAGGATCATGGTTTCATGAAACATCCAGTTAATCAGCCTAATAACTTGTTTAGTGCTTCTGTTCTACTTCTTAGTTTTGTGTGTAGTACCAGGGATTTTAAAAGTTTGCAGACAGTCATCCAAGACACAACAAATGGCCACTATTTACCTGGAGCCACAGAGGAAGGAGGAGAGTCAGGAATAAAAGTAAGATGTGGAACATAAGCTAATTGCCTCAATGAAAATCCTTTGCCACGAGACCAGAAGAACTGGATGAATACCAAACAATTTGATCTAAGATTCCATAGGAGAATCCTCATCAAAAAAGGAAAAATGCAGAATATAATTTTAAATTCTCATGGAGTCTAGAGTTTCTGGAGCCATAGAGAATGGGTGAATATCTGAAAATGTTACCCTGTGATAATCTTTAAACCTTAAATCAAATATATTCCCTGAAGACATCTTGAAACTAAACAATAGTTTAGCTTAACTAGAAAAAAAAAAAAATCTGCCTTGAGCATTATGCTTTTTTAAGAATTATATATATTGGATCAAATTGACCAAAGCAACTTGAAAGATTAGATAGTAATATGGGGGGGGGGGGAGTAAGTTTATGTTAATGAGGGAGGAACAACTCAGAAAAGAAGAGTAGGAATGTTTGCACAATTGGAAGAATGTGATCAATGTCACTAAATTGTGGGAATTTTTTTTTTTTTTAATTGTGCTTTAGGTGCAAATTGACAGAGCAGAATATGTTTTACAACATTTCATGTACATTTGTTTCCACTCACCAATTACCATCCCCATGCCTAACCTACTCCCCTCCCTTCCCAGTAATCCCCCCCAGTAATCCCCACCCCCGTGCCCCTCATAGTTATGCACTCCTGTGTGTCTTGAATTTCCTCCATGTGAATGTTGCCCCTCTGATACCCTGTGGTCAAAAGCCAGCCCCTGGGAGTAAGCCAGGCCTTAAGTGTATCCCAGGGCCATAGTACTAGGGTTCCCACTAGACTCCATCAGACCAGTAATTCTGGTCATTATTGTGATTTTGGATTTTGTTCCATGTTTTTCCTCCCACTCTATCAGGATCTCCAGTTCTGATCCCTTCCCAAGTGGTTAGCATTGGTAGCCAGGCATCATCTAGTTCTTCTGATCTTGAGGTCCATCACATTGTAGGGCTGATTGTTTCCAAATGCCCTTGGTTTTTGCATGTTTCTTTGCTTCCAATGATAGGAGACCATTCGCTGCATCATAGATGATCACTCAAAAGCTTTTAAGACAAATTGGGGGAATTCTTGTAGATATTAGATGAGACTTTTGCCTTGAGGTTAGTCAAGGTCAATTTATATGCCCAAAATGCTTATAACCAGGAACGACTGATGCTTGGATTTGTTTCATATACTTCTTTAACCATAATTAGAAATTTATGATAACATTATTGTAGTAAAATCTTGAATAACTTTAGAGGGGATTATCATGATCCAATTCCTTTGAAGATCAATAGCAAGAAGTTGGAATAGCACAAAATACAATCCAGAATAGTCTACCTGTTGTGAAGTAAAGTTGCTTTCTTTTTTCATTGACCAACAGTATGGGTTTGCACCTAACCAGTCACTGCTTAGGATCAGAGCTAGAAAATACTCTCTTCCTAATTTATGTTCCATTGACTTTTTAAGGTGGCAGATATTGATCTCACTTTGTTCCATCACATCAGATGCTGTAACCCAATTCAAGGCCAGGATCGTGACTGTAGGTAGTCAGCTTTTAATGAGCAGGAGAAATAGAGGTAGAAAATGATTTACATTGCTTTTGTGAACCTTTTATTACAGACACAGATGTTGGGAGCTTTCCCAGCTAGAATCATCCATGGAGTAGGGCAGGTGAGCTGTCTTGATTTCCAGAGTGCCACAACCATAAAACAAGCCTAATATTCCAGGAATGACTCATTTGATTAGAGAAGCCAAAAACAGCACTGAATGCAGAAGAAGAAAAGAATGAGGATCATTTTTCAGCAGTGTTACTGATGGTCCCTAGGCATAGACAAAGAAAGGATGAAGGACTGATTGTCTGCTTACTACATAAAATTAGATACACTCAAGCAACATTAATATCTTTGCTCCAGAGTTGATGTCAAGAGTGGCTTGACTTGGCTTGGCTCAGACAATGTCCTTCTGTAATTTACATTTCTTTATTATGTTCTCTGAGTATTTTCTGAGACTGACTTCATTATTAGAGCACAACTGTATATGTCAAATCTCATGTGTTCCAAGAGACTGACAACATTGTTTTATTGTGTTGGAGTGCAGTTATAGCAGATATACTGGTTATAGGAAGCATGTGGACCACCTGGACCCTGGAGTTCTTATAGACAATTAATTATGGTAATAAGATTTGTAGTGTGGACTCCCACTACCTTTATACATGGAAGCTAAGAAAAGAGAATGGCTTTAAGGAACATGAACTTATTTTCTCACAGTTCTGGAGCCTAGAATCCTGCTCAAGGTGTCACTTGTGTTTACTCCTTCCTCATTGGTAACCCTGGGCTTGATCCTTGATTCCTTGATCCTCCTGGCTTGTAGGCAATCCTCACATAGCTTCTGTCTTCCCACGTGTGTGTCTCTGTGTGTTTCTCTGTGTACAATCTGCTCTTTCTTTAACTCAGCATTGGTTAGATATAGAACCCATCATACTGGGGTATGACATAATTAACATAACAAAGAAAACCTATTTCAAAAAGAGATTGCATCCCTAAGTGTAAGGGTTAGGGTATTAACACATATTGGGGGGAACCCAATTTAACCCATAATAGCATTGTTGGAGACTAATTATAAGAAAAAAAATATAGATGTCTTTGATTTCTACCTGGAGCAAGAGAAAAGATAAATATGGAGGACACAAATAATGTCTATTGGGAGTATATGTGCCTTCATGTCTTAAAAGCTTTAAGTCACCACTCAAATGATCTCAATGTCCAGCCAAAGTTGACAGTGACTGCTCTAAGTCCATCCTTCCCCAAGTGAATAGGACATGGCAGTCACTGGACCTTGACATGTCTAATATTTAAATAGAAATGTTTTTGTCTTCCTACGACTCAATGGCACATAACAACAACAACAACAACACAGAAAAAATAAGTTCTTTGACAGTAAGGGCCTTTTTACCTTTCCTATGGCTAATACACTAGCACCTAGCTAAGCAAATAATAGGTCCTGCAGAAATATTTATTGATGTAAATCACCAGTTTTAGCCTGAGAGTGGGGCCAAACTGTGATTAAAGATATAAACAAAATGTTCTCAAAACACCGCTCCCCATACTATGGAAGAGCCTTTACAAATGTCTGTATACATTCCCAGGAGATTCTCCTTCCCTGATTCACCCCTGGCTTTAACTTCATGCCTCTGCTGAATTTTTATTTCCCCTACCAAAGCACCAAAACATGTAATACCTAGGAGATACCTCAGAGGTCAGGAATGCATAGCAAAGAAAGACATAGGGAAAAGGTAACCACTGGGAGGAAGTGGGAAGAGAGTTCTTACATTATAGAGATTGCAATCAGTGTCATGAAACAAAATGTGTATGAACTATTTTATGGAAAATTAATTTGCTCTGTAAACTTTCACCCAAATCACAATAAAAATTATATATGCACATCAAAACAAACAAAAACATATAACACCCTCAGTGTAAAAGGATTCCATTACTGCATCATACAACAAACAACATAAAATCCTATATTAGACTTCCTTGTTTTGCAAAGTCCTTTCAGCCATACAGATACCAGAGATTTCTCCCTTGCTTTGCCACTCCCAGGTAATCTAGCTGTCTTATCTTGATGACTCATCTCCCCCTTCTACCCTCCCTCAATTCACATCCTCAATCTCCATCCACCAGCTCCCATCTACTAGGTCTTTCCACTCATAGTTACAGATGCTCTCTCCTGATCCTACTAATAAATAGCTTCAAATCCACCCATTCAGGTGGTGGGTATCTTAATCCCAGTCCATAAAGGACTGGGAGAGAAACTGAGATTGTCATTTTTAATAATATTTCTCAACTAGGGACTTTAATAAGGAGCTCTGGTGGCATAGTGCCTAAAGCATTTGACTGCTGACCAGAAAGAAGGCAGGCAGTTCAAACCCACCAGCCACTCTGCAGAAGGAAGACTGGGCAATCTACTTCCCTAAAGATTTACCACTTCAAAAACCCAAAGGCGATTGCTGTGCATTGGAATCAACTCTATAGCCACATTAGGGACTTTAATAATAATTCTGTAGTTTAACTTACCAAGTTAAAAATGGCTGCCTTGAGCATTATGTTCTTTTAAGATCTCTCTATATGGGATCAAATTGACACAGCAACTCAAAAGATTAGATAAGACCTTGGGAAGCAGGGAATTTATATTCATGAGAGAGGAAAAACTCAGAAAAGAGGATGAGAATGGTTGTACAACTTAAAGAATGTTATCAATGTCACTGAAATTGTACACGTAGAAATTTCTGAATTGGTGTCTGTTTTGCTGTGTATATTCTCAACAAAATAAATAAATAAATAAAACTTTAAAAAAATAATAATAATGGCTCTCAGCTCCAAGATTATTCCACCAGTGGTTAACTCAAGACTTTAAAGGATTACTAAACTGCTTCTGAACTTTGAGGACAAAGTCTATTTGATAAAAAGAAGTTATGTTGTTACGTGCTGTTGAGTTGGACTCGACTCATAGTGACCCCTCCTTGGGTTTCCAAGATGGTATCAATATGGAAGTAGATTGCCCAACCTTCCTTCTGAGGAGCAGCTGGTGGGTTTGAACTGCCAGCCTTCTGGTTAGCAGTCAAGTGCCTTAGGCACTATGCTACCAGAGCTCATATATAAAAAGAAGTTAGGCATGTACTTATATAGGTTGTGTGGTAACTTATTCTAAAATTGCACAGTATAAACTGTGTATATAAATAATCAACATCTTAGAGGTGCTAGTTAGCATTTGAAATACACTTATGAGAAATCCCAATTTTCAGAGGATTTTAGTTAAAACTTCAATATAGTTATTGAAATCAACACCAGGGGGTAAAAGGAATGTGAGAGATCATTTTTCTAGAGAAAAAAAAAAAGTTAGGTTCAGGATATATCACAGATTAGAAAGATTATTAGGGCCTCATCAACATTTCTTGGCAATAAGAATAAATAAGACTGGGAGGCGGGGCAAGATGGCGGACTAGGCAGAAGGA
>NW_006921592.1:7836965-7860955 GCF_000298275.1 Orycteropus afer afer | reverse complement strand
CAATGACATGAGACAAAGTATATGTGAACTGCTGTATGAAAAGTGAATTTACTCTGTAAATCTACACCCAAATCCTAATAAAAAAAAAAAAAATGCAAAAACAAAAAAACAAACAAACAAAAAAAGAATAAATAAGACTAAACTTATTCCTTGAAATAATATTCTAAATTTAGAGCTTTATTTGGTCCTTAATTCCTCCAACTTCACAGACAACTCTGTCATCTGACCAAAATAGAGAGAATCTAGGAAGGAAGGTGTTGGATCAGCCTCACAAAGAACTTCTCATCTAAGATATTTGTAAAAATGCCATAAGTCAGAGAATAAGGATTTTTCTGTTCTGATAAGAACAGATAATACAATTATTTTGTTCTCTCCTTGCAAATAAAAATGGGAAGATTTGAAAGAAGTTAATCCATGGTCATTTTCAATATAAAATAGCACCAGATAGAAAAATAATGAAGACAGTCACATAAAGAATTTTATGGAATATTAACAAACAGAACTGAACGCTACTGAACAAACCAGTTGACAAAACAAGGTTTTCCTGTCTCTAAAAGAGAACTCAAGTAGCATTTTTCAGGACTGAAAGTGGCTCCTAATTTTAAGAATTACTAGATATGTGTGCCAACCCCACATTTAGAGTTTTCCCAGGCTCACATAGCCAGTCACAGGTTGAGCTGGGGTGAAAACTGGGATCTTCTGACTCTAAATTAGGTGTGCTTTCCATTACCCATAATTCTCAGCTTCTTGAAATTTCTTGAATGCTGGGAGCTTCATTCTCACCACCCCTCTACCACTGTTGTTTTTTGTTTGTTTGCTTATTTGTTTTGTTTTTCAGAATAAGTACAGTGTTCTGCATTACAGCAGTACTTCCAATTTTGATCCTCAGACTTCTGTAAACATAAGAATCAACTCAAGAGCACTGAAAAGTACAGAGTTGATTACCAAGCTTTATTCTCAGACTTCACTGTTTGAGGTAGAACCCAGAAATCTGCGTTTTGACTGGCATTTTCAGGAGACTCTGATGTAAGTAGCCTTGACCCCATAGTTTGATATACAAGTTCTAGAATGTTTATAGGCTTCATTAGGGGTCAGGAGGATGATTCCAACAGAGAAATCCATTGAGGATGCTTCTGAGCACCTGCCCCAGAAAATGCAGGAAGGCTTTAGAAGCATTTCTTAAACCTGGGATATGTATAATACATTGAATATACATATATGTGTGTGTGTGTGTGTGTGTGTATCTGCTTTCTTCCCCAGCTCTTATCTATTTATTCTTGTATCATTTTTCTGCTTAGGATGGTGTTTTTGTAAACTGAAATAATAAAATCCACATATTCCTTCATTATAGGCACTTGGTAAGGAGTTTTTTGAAGTCTTGAATCTAATTATAAATGTTCCTTTCAGCAAGCGGTTCTCGAATTTTATCATATATAGAAATAACCTGACTCGTTAACAACCTGTGATAAGCAGATGACACAACTTTGCTTGCTGAAAGTGAGGATGACTTGAAGCACGTACTGATGAAAATTAAAGACTGCAGTCTGCAGTATGGATTACACCTCAATATTAAGAAAACAGAAATCCTCACGACTGGTCCAATAAACAGCTTCACAGTGGATGGAGATAAGACTGAAGCTGTCGCGGACTTCATATTACTTGGTTCTACAATCAACACCAATGGAAGCAGCAGTCAAGACATCAGACAATGTATTGCATTGGGCAAATCTGCTGCAAAAGACCTCTTTCAGGTGATGAAGAGCAAAGATGTCTCCTTGAAGACTAAGGTGCGCCTAACCCAAGCCATGGTATATTCTATTGCCTTTTATGCATGTGAGAGCAGGACAATGAATAAGAAAGATTGAAGAAGAGTTGATGATTTTGAGTTGTGGTGTTGGAGAAGAATGTTAAGGGTGCCATAGACTGCTAAAAGGACTAAAAAAGTCTGTCCTGGAAGAAGTGCAACTGGAACGCTCCTTGGAAATTAGAATAGCCAGACTTTGTCTCACCTACTTTAGTCATGTGGTCAGAATGAACCATTCTCTGGAGAAGGATATCATGCTTGGTAAAGTGGAGATCAATGAAAAATGGGAAGGCCCTGAATGAGAAGGATTGACACTGTGGCTGCAACGATGGGCTCAGGTATAGCAAACATCATGAGGCTGGCACAGGACCAGGCAGCATTTTGTTCTGCTGTGCATAGGGTCACTATGGGTCAGAGACAACTCGACAGCACCTAACAACAACAACAGAAATCACCTACAAAATACAGAAGAAATCATGTTGCCTCTATGAAGGCTACAAACAACAGCTGGCCCAAGAGAACTTTGAATGCTATCCATGATCCTAAAACAGAGGGAGCAAACAGAGCCATATGGGGATCACATACCCCACACTGGCCTCACAGCACCACATTGCCACACAATGAGCCACTTAATGGCACCCTGTGGCAGGGGAATTCCTTTGTATGATAATCACCTGTGGGAAGGGATGTTTATAGAATTGCAGATTTCTGGGACACACCCCAAATCTATTGAATCAGAATCTTTGAAGAATATGCCCTCAAAAATCTGTTTTTTGTTTGTTTGTTTTGTTTTCATTTTTCATTGTGGTGATATGTATATAACAAAACATTTGCCATTTTAACCATTTTCTCGTGTATAATCCAGGGTCATTAATTACCATCACCATTAACCGTTTTCAAATTTTTTCCTTACCCTTAACAGAAATTCATTACCCTTTAAGCAGTATTTCCCAATTTCCTCCTCCCGCCTTCTCCTGGTAACCAGTAATGAGCTTTGGTCTCTATGTATTTGCCTATTCAAGATATTTCACATAAATAGAGTCATACAATATTTGTCCTTTTATGTTTGATTAATATCACTCAGCATACTGTTTCTAAAGTTTATCTGTGCTGTAGCATGTATCAGAACTTCATTTCTGTTTATGGCTTAGTAATTTTCCCTCGCATGGATATACCACATTTTGTTCATCGATACACCTATTAATGGATACTTAAGTTGTTTCCACCATTGAGCTATTGTGGATAATGCTACAATGAACATCGGTGTACAAGTGTCTGTTTGAGTTCCTATTTCCAATTCTTTTGAGTATATGCCTATGAGAGGAATTGCTGGGTCAAATGATGATTCTGTTTAAGTTTGGGGGGAACTGTCACATTTTCCAAAGTGGCTGCAAAAACCTGTATTTTTATCAAATACCTTTTGCGATTTTTAATGACACTAAAATCTGAGAACAATTTCTGCAGGGAACCTTCACAATGAGATCTATGCCATTTAAAAAACTTCTCAATTGTGTGCATGCCTGCACACAATTTTGCCTTTTAAGAGTTTCGGTATAGAGAAATGACACTTTAAGCAGAAAGAAATGAAACTGATGTTGAGGAGAAAAGCAGACATACTACAGGAAGCTCTGAGTCAGGAAGATTTAAAGATTAAAAAATGGTTTACATCTAGTAAGGTACTACGAATGAAAACACCACATTCTAGTCAGCTATTTTTAAAAGATAATTATGGTGTTAAGATAATGCCAAATGTGATTCATTTTGTTTTTATCATAATGGATATTTTTGAAAGTATAAATGATACCATAAAAAGTACAGGTTGCTAACAAGAAAAAGAAGCCAGTAAGCCATCCTGATGTGCAGAATCCAATCACAAACTGATTAATAGGAACACAATTGCTAATCACCAGGCCTACAAAGCAGAACAATAGATGCTCTGCTCTGCTGGGACCACAGACCACAGCACAGAAATCCATTTCTGAATCTGACAAGATTTCACATGAGGGGAGAGTTTGCAAAATGCAATTTACACGTGTATAGCTGGAAAAGGATTTCAGTGATCAGAGTGGTTGAGGGGGCAGCACAAATCATAGGTCGGTCTCTACAGTTGAGTTAGCCTACATGTATTATAGAGGGTAGCACAGTTGACAACAGCATAGGTCATGGAGGCTTGTGGAATGATCCAGTTGAACGTTAGATCATCGAGTAGAACCACCTTATTTTATAGATAAGGAAACTGGACCAATAATTTAGCTCCTCTGAGCTTTGATATCATACCACTTGTTTCCAGCAAAGCCAGACTGTAGCTTAAATCAAGACCTTCTCATCCCATGCCTCTTTCTCCATACAAATTTCCCAAACCAGTCTGCTTTCCTTAGTGGTGATTAAAAAAAAAAAAAAAAAAAAAAAAATCTATATGATGTCTGCCTCAAAATCTTAAAATGAGAATATTGTACAAATTATTTTGCATACAATCGTTTACTGAATAAATCTTATATGTGAAATATTTTGGTTTATGTTGGAATTAAGTCTTCCTGGTAAAAAGCCTAGAAAAATGCTTCATGAATGTAAGGTTACTACAATGTCTTTTGTTTTGGATGTGTTGAACTGTTTATACACATTAGGATGATAAGAGGTTCTAATACCAATACATTTACATTTTGGACCTATTTTCTACTGAGATTTTCATAAAAACTGGAAACCTATTTTTTTAGGTTCTTCCTTTGCATCAAAGCTAAAGATTAACAAGTGAAATCTTTTACAATTGGGCTGATCCATGAGCCATTACCACTGTTAGTGAATACAGAAAGTTCAGGAGCAGAGGAGATGACGGAAGGTCTATCCAGGTGTCTTTTCAGGGAAAAATTAAGTCTGTTTTTTTTCCTCAGAGAATTCTTATCTAACTACTCAATTGTTGTTGTTGTTTGCCGTTGAGTCGGCCCCGCCTCATAGCAACCCCTCCTTGGGTTTCCGAGGCAGTATCACTACGGAAGTAGGATTGCAACTACTCAATAGGGAAATGATTTTCAATATGTGCAGAGTCCAAAAATTCCAGCAAGGTGCTTCTTCCTCAATGAGGTGTGAAGACAAGGGAGCTAAAAAGTGGGGGTATGGCAAGAGCAAACTCTAGATTCAACAAAAAACATCTTTTATGTATTCTGTATATTGTTGTTTCATGTAAACTTTCATTTCTACACCACCCCCCAAAAAAAATGTTTCTGCTGCTGCCATAAAAGTCTGAAAATATCACATTAAGTCATTGCACAGATCAAAAATTCTAATTTCATAGAATGTCACTGAATGGCCTATCACTTTGCAACAACCAAAAGCCTTGGTTTACAACTGTATTTATTTCCTAGATATTTGCCTTGTTTCTCTATACATGATTGTATCTTACATCAGAAGAATTTATAGAACTCTTTCAAGGAGATCAATACAAAAAGATCTCGTTGTTTAAATAATTGGTTTCTATTGGGTATATATGTAAACATCAATGTGCCAGGCACTTGTCAGTCATCTTGTATCTCTCTTCCAAAGCACTCAATAATTTTCTGCATGCTGGTCCTTTGAAATCTGTATTAATTATACCCTCACTGCTAAATTGTCTACACAATGGTAATCACAGACATCTAGTGAACATATCAAAAGAAAATCTGTGTGATTACTATTACCACCACATAATTAAAGGTCCTGATATATTCTGGGATGTTTCTGTGGGAATCTAAAACAGGGGTTCATGGGCATGTAGCTAGCTGAATAGATTGGGCCTTGCTAGAACTAAATACAAGTCCATCACCCTTGAATGGATTGGTGGAACAATAATCAGCAATAAAATGCTGTGGGGTCTAAGAAGTTAAATACATGGTAATAGTCATCCCAATAAAACTGTTCTGGCAATGACTAATGAATCAGCTCAATTTAATAGTATCTCCGTCATGCTAGAAGAGCAACAGAAATGAAATCATATGTTAGAAGCTACTGGAAACTTTCTTTGGAGTCCCTGGGCAACACAATTAATTGCTCAACTAACTGCCAAATGGTTGGCAGTTCGAACACACCCAGAGGAGTCTTGGAAGGCAGGTCTGTGTTCTGCTTCTGAAAATCCTATAAAGCAGTTCTATTCTGGGTTGTCATCAGTCAGAATCTATTTGACAGCAACTAACAACAAATGCTTTTTAGGTTAGTA
This sequence comes from Orycteropus afer afer, assembly GCF_000298275.1. Taxonomy (NCBI): domain Eukaryota; kingdom Metazoa; phylum Chordata; class Mammalia; order Tubulidentata; family Orycteropodidae; genus Orycteropus; species Orycteropus afer. The sequence goes on along the minus strand of NW_006921592.1, from coordinate 7,854,965 downwards.
AGACAAAATCATCCAACAATTGCATGTCTGCCACATGCTACACTCAGTGAAGTCAGGCACTCTCTCCATTTTTGTTCATGGAATAGTGGGGGCTTTTATTTCTTTGCCCTGCTTCAATCCATCTCCCCCATCTCAGAGATCACACTTTAGAATTTTTAAGGGTTACTTCTCTGGTGGCACAGTGTCTAAGGCATTTGACTGCTAACCAGAAGGCTGGTGGTTCAAACCCACGAGCCACTCCTTGGAATGAAGTTGGGCAATCTACTTCTATAGAGACACTGCCTCAGAAGCTCAAGAATGTTGGGCTCAGGTCTTGAAAGGAGTGTCGGGGCGAGGAAGCTACCACTGACATGATAATGCAAAAGCAAAAGGAAAGTTTATTGGCTAGCTCGAGCTAGGGTCTCTGCTTATACCCACGCAGCAGTTTGGGCAAAAGACCCCGTGCTCTCCTACAATTACTTTTTTATAGGAAAAATACAGGGTGGAGTAACACCAAGGCAAAGGGGTACAAATGATTGGTTGTTGCTATGGGGTAGAAAAGGAGGGGAGGGGGTTTGAGGTAAAGCCCTGAGGCGTGGGGGATGTGCTGGAGTCCCCGGCACTAATGACTCCTGGTTAAAGAATAATTACCTGGAGGGCATTAGTATAAAACGAGTGGTCTCACAAAGAAGGGGTTGCTATGAGTCAGAACCCACTCAACTGCAGTGAGGTTATTTTTGCTTGTTTGCTTGTTTTTTGTTTTGAGATCAGAGAAGCAATAAAACTTGGTTACACAGTACTCTTCTCAACTCTTAGCACTGCAGAGCAGTAGGATTTATGGAACATCAAAGAAAGTATTGACTTAAGCCTCTTCCACTGCCACAGCCACATTCCACAGAGATCTTTTCATTTCAACTTTAAGTTTGAGAACCTGGAGAGGAAGTTCTTTAGGTGTCCAAACCAAGAAGATGTGAAGAGAACTGAAGGGGTCCTTCCTTGTTATTGTCAGTAAACCAGTTACTGTCAAGTCCATGTGTGTGTAGAACCATGCTCCACAGGATTCTCAATGGCTGATTTTTCAGATCAGCAGTCTTTTCTTGTGATATGCCTTTGTTGTTGTTGTTATGTGCCGTCAAGTCTGCCCCGACTCATAGCGACCCCTCCTTGGGTTTCCGAGGCAGTATTTTCACTACGGAAGTAGGATTGCCCAACCTTCCTTCCAAGGAGTGGCTGGTGGATTTGAACTGCCAGCCGTCTGGTTAGCAGGCAAGTGTCTTAGCCACTATGCTACCAGAGCTCCTGGATATGCCTTTAGGTAGACTCAAATTGCTAATATTTCAGTTAGCAGTAGAGCACATAATTGTTTGTATTACCCAAGGACTTCTCTTATTACTGCTACCTACCCACTGCCATTGCATCAATTCCAATTGGTAGAAACCCTAGAAGACAGAGTAGAACTGCCCCCATAGGGTTTCAAAGGCTATAAATCTTCATGGAAGCACACTGCCACATCTTTCTTCTGTGGAGTGGCTGGTGGTTTGAACGGTCAAAATTTTGGTTAGCATCCAAGAGCTTTAACCACCACCACAGGGCACCCTCCTCTTATTATTAAGAAAGTAAAAACGCCAAAGGAAGTTTCCATGGGATTTTTTTCCCCTCTCATTCTGGCTTCTATTTTTCTAAAGTATTTTCCAAACATTATTCTTAAGCACAACAAGTTCACTTTTCCATTTTTTCCAGATCCAGGGAGATCAAGACTGACCTGAAGACTTGGACATTTGCAGCCACACTCATGAGAGGTAGACAGCAACTTTGAAAGGATGGTTATGGAAGCTGGAAGGATAATGTCAGCTTTTCACTGAAGTGTGAAAATTCAAACATAGAGCTTCATATGTCCTAAGATTTTAGGACTCTAGTGTCTCTTATTCTCTCCACTCTCCTGCTAAGAGGGTTTTGTTTTCTTACCTTGGTTGCAACATGATTGTTTTTATTGAAGCCTAAGTGTGTGGCAGTCAAAAGCCCAAGAAACCCAGTGTGGATAGACATTGAGCTCCTCCAGTCATCCTACAACTCCTGCCGGAACACTGATAGGCTCCTGGCACAGAGCATGCTGTCTTCCCTGAATGTGTGTGCCTGGGGTAGGGTGGGGTGGGGGGAGCAAAGGGACTTATTTGACCCTGGAATATATTTCACCCACTGACATTTTCAGCCTCTCAGCTTTCCTGGGAAGCTGCTATTCTAGTTGTAGCATGTGCTACCGCCTGGAAGAGACCTGTATAACTGCATGAATCTGGAGAAACAGGCCTCACCCCACAAATTCTGCTACCAGAGTCCACTTGGGACATATATATGCCATATAAACCAAAACCAAACTCACTGCCTCGAGTCATCTCCGACTCATAGCAACCCCTTCTTGGGTTTCCAAGGCAGTAACTCTATGGAAGTAGATTGCCCAGTCTTCCTTCTGAGGAGTGGCTGAACCACCAGCCTACTGGTTAGCAGTGAAATGCTTTAGGCACTACACTACCAGAGCTCCCATGGAGTAGTGCCTAAGGCATTTGACTGCTAACCAGAAGGTTGGAGGTTCAAATCCACCAGCCACTCTATGGAAGGAAGACTAGGCAATCTACTTCTGTAAAGATTTACTGCCTCAGAAACCTAAAGTGGGTCAGTATGAGTCGGGAGGGGCAGTTTGCCTTCAAGATGCTCACACAAGTAACTAGGGATATGCCATACAATTGTATCAAAATCTTTATTACTGCAAAAAAAAAAAAAAAAATCCCTTAATCTCAGCATCCTTTCATTACTGAAAACATAGTATCAACAAAAAATTCAAAAAGAAAATAATTAAGTCATGGAAGAGTTAACCAAAGGAGCCTAACAGCAAATAGTAGAATAAAGATACTCAAAAACTCACTGCTGTCAAGTTGGATCAGACTTATAGTGACCCCTCCTTGGGTTTCCGAAGCAGCATCACTACAGAAGTAGATTGCCCAACCTTCCTTCTGGGGAGTGGCTGGTGAGTTTGAACCAACAGCCTTCTGGTTAGCAGTCAAATGCCTTAGGCACTACACTACCAGAGCTCCTGAATAAATATACAGCCACCTGCTAATGGAACATTTAATTACTTCTCTCTGACCACAGGCTCAAGCACATAGCAAAAGTACCTTTCTTGAAGAAATGGACCAGGACATAATTCCTCAAGCCCCAAGTGTGCAGCTGAGTTGCCCAGCAACAGGGCTTCAAACTGGTTCATATTGTTGGACCCCCCTGCTGAGAATTTGCATTTCCACCTCTTACATCCTGAGTCAGAATCTACATTTTAACAAAATTCCCTGGGGTGGAAATGCAAATTCTCAGCAGGAGGTCAAACCAGAATGAACTGCTTTGAAGCCCTGCCCAACACTCAGACCCACTACTATCCAGGCAATTCTAGCTCATAGCAACTCTACAGGGCAGAGTAGAACTGCCCTACAGGGTTTCCCACGGTTGTAATAAATCTTTACAGAAGCAGAGTGCCTCATCTTTCCCCCACAGAGCAGGTGATGGGTTCGAACTGCCAACCTTTTGGTTAACAGCCCAATGCTTTAAGCACAGTGCTACCAGAGCTCCTTGCCCAGCACCCAGAAGCCTTCACTATTTCTTCAACTCCTGGTCACACCTGCAGAACTTCTTTAAAAGACCAGAACTTAGGTTTTATACCTGACCAATTAAATAAGAATATTTGAGGAACAGATCACAGGTGTCTATGTTATTTAAAAGCTTCTAATTTCTTCAACATGAATAACCATCTAGACTTGAGATGCTCTGTTCCTCTTCCTCATTAGCTTCTAACAGGTAATAGTATCTCTCTGAAATAAAAACCTGGAAGAAAAAGATTTGCAACTGAAATGGAGAGGCCTCACTCCTTTTTGAGAGCCACAACTCATAGTTACTACAGTTCTGGTAGAACAGAGTAGACATAACTTTGAAAGTCAAGATCTACTGATCAAAAGAGAGAATGAACTGGGAGACACGTCACCTCAAAAGATACTCCCTTTAACATTGCTTATGGGACACTGAGCTTCTCTTCAGCATGATGGAAAAATTTGGGAATGGTTAAAAGGGATGTTTGAACGATATGATAAACATAATTAACTCTACAGTGAAGACTGTTGAAATAGTAAATGTTTTATTACCTATATATTTACCACGAGAATAAATATATTTGCCTGAACAAAACAACAACAAAAGATACTCCTTTAATTTCATATTCCTCCATTAACCTTTTTAAATTGTTCCCCCGGAGAGTCTGATCTAATTTTGCTTGGGTGGAGCTTCAAACTGGTATGCACATTTTAAGTTCCTTTGGTGATTTGGGGAGCTCTGGTGGCATAGTGCCTAAGGCATTTGACTGCTAACCAGAAAGGCTGATGGTTCAAACCCACCAGCTACTCCTCGGAAGGAAGACTGGGCAATCTACTTCTGTAGAGATACACCTCGGAAACCCAAGGCCAGGTAGCTATGAGTCTGCATCAACTCAATGGCAGTGAGTTTGGTTTTGGTTTTTTGGTACAGTGATTTTAGGAGCTCTGGTAGCACGGTGCCTAAGGCATCTGACTGCTAACCAGAAGGTTAGCAGTTCAAACTCACCAGTCCGCAGAAGCAAGACTGGGCAATCTACTTCCGTAAAGATTTACTGCCTCAGAAACCCAAAGGGAGTCACTATGAGTCGAAATACACTTGATGGGTTTGGTTTTTTATGATGATTTTAAGGAGCTCTGGTGGTGCAGGGCCTAAGGCATTTGACTGCTAACCAGAAGGTTGACGGTTCAAACCCACCAGCTGCTCCACAGAAGGAAGATGGGGCAGTCTACATCCATAAAGATTTACCACTTCAGAAAACCAATGGGGGTCACTATGAGTTGGAATCTATTCAACGACAGTGAGATGGTGGTTTTAATGTGCCAGCATGGATAATCACTGGTCTATGATTTTCAAACTTTGCTGCATATTAACACCACCTAGGAAGCCTATAAGCATTCTAATGCCCCAGGATGCCCCACATCAGTGAAGTCAGAACTAGTAAGAGTGGGGCCCTTGTATCAGCATTTGTTAAGTTCCCCAGTTATTTCCAAAGTCCAGTCAACATTGAGAAGCAGTGCTTAAAATCTCCTGCAGTGGGGGCTTGGGACCATGGTCGCAGGGGACATCAAGCTCAATTGTCATAACATACTATACAAAACATTGTTCCACCTACTACTTTGGCGAGTAGCAACTGGGACCTTAAAAGCTAGGAAGCTGCCATCTAGATGTAACAACAGGTCTCTCCTCATCAAGAAGAAAGAAGAAAACCAAAATTAATAGAAACAATCAGTCCTAGCGACTGGTACACCATCCGATCTGCAACCTATACAACTATGAGACCAGAAGAACTAGATGGTGCCCAGCTACCACTGCCATCCACTTGGAAGGGATGTAGGAGATCCTGCATAAAGAGGGAGAACAATGTGGTACAAAACTCAAAATCATTTGGAGGCAAAAAAAAAAAGAAGGTGGGGGACCAGGTTTGCTGGTCCAATAGAGCCTGGTGTAACCACTGAGACTATGGTCCCTAGCTGCCCTTCAGGTCTGGAATTAAACCTACAACAGTGGTTTCCAGCCAAACAAAGTACAGGCATGTGAGTTAAACATTTACCTCAAGTAGACACACGCCCTGGAGAGAACAATCATGGGAGAAGGAAGGGCTGCATATGCACAGGGAGATAGCTCAGGGTGCAGAAGAGTATGAAGGGATGGACACTGGGAGGAGGTAACTATGGGGAGGAAGTGGGAGGGGAGCTGCTGCATTGTAAATTTTGGTCAATGACATGAGACAAAGTATATGTGAACTGCTGTATGAAAAGTGAATTTACTCTGTAAATCTTCACCCAAATCCTAAAAAAAAAAAAAAAAAAAAAAAAAAACTCCTGCAGTGGAAAGAACACCTGAGTAAGAAAAATAACTAGATTCTAGACTCTGCCTTGCCACTAATTTGCATGTGACCTTAGACATGTCACTTTGTCACTCTTGGCCTCAGTTTTCCCAGCTGTAAAATGATACCTAAAGCTCTGGTAACATAGTGCATAAGCCACTTGACTGCTAATCAGAAGGGTGGTGGTTCAAATCCACCAGTCACTCCTTGGAAGGAATGGTGGGCAATCTACTTCTGTAGTGATACTGCCTCAGAAACCCAAGAAGGGGATGTTATGAGTCAGGTCTGACTCGACAGCACATAACAACAACAACAAAAGCATATTCTAGCTCTAATGCACCATTCTCTGTAAATGTTAAAACAGCTTTACTAAGCAAACTCACTCTACCACATGTTACTTCCTATGACCCTGACTATACCTTCAGCTTTCTCTACTGTTGAAAAGAGGTGGTCACCTTGCCTCAAGGATAAGCAATCCTGAGCTTCGTTTCTAAATCAGAAGAGTATGAGGCTTCCAAATTCTTCCCTACCTCTCTAACCAGATTGAAGATGTAATGCAACTATAGTGCTGCGTAGAATAACTATCACTAATCACTTTTACCAAGAATTATGGTCTAAAGTGGTTTGGCTGGCACACATGCACGAAGAGCTGTGCTTGACTGATTCATACTTTTAGTTCTGCCCCTAGAGTCGAATACATCAACTCCATGTTATCTAAACATACTCATATCACTAGCTTCAAATCACTGGGCATAACACATGGCAGCACCAGCTTCCTCTGGTCTTAAAATTCTGCCCACATTCCTTACTTATTTCTAATATCAGTACACAGGCAATATCAGAGAAAGGAAAGCCAGGAAAAAAATCATTGGCAGCTGAAACCAAAGAGTGTAGCTTCTTCTTGATAACCCACAATGGTCATGTGGTAGAGAAGGCATAGTGAGAGCAGGGTGGTTTAGTGGAATAATTCTCCTCTTCCATGTGGGAAACTAGGGTTCAATTCCCAGCCAATGCACCTCACTTGTCTCTCAAAGGAGACTTGTGTGCTGCTCTGATGCTAAACAGGTTTCAGTAGAGCTTCCAGACTAAGACAGACTAGATGAAAGACCTGACAATTCACTTCCCAAAATTGGTCAACAAAAATCCTATGGATCACAATAGTCTGATCCACGACTGACCATGTGGATGGCTCAAGACTGGGCAACATTTCACTCAGTTGGGTACAGGGTCACCAAAGCAAAGGGGCCAGTTCAAGGGTAGCTAGCAACAACAACTGCAGGCATTTGGGAGTCCAAAGACCAAGGTTCAAAGCCCAGCTCCCCCATCTGTTGGCTGTGTGATTCTGTATAAATGAATCTCTGCTAAAGGGGTCCTCAATCTCTCTAAAATAGAGATCGCTTCTACTGTTTCTCAGAAAAGTATGGATGAAGCAACATGAGGAAGAGAATTTTCTAAAACATGATTTCTTTACCTTATTTTTCTTTGGGCTCTCTGATGATACATGAAAATTCATTATTAGAGATTTACATGATTCCTTGCTGTGATATAATCCCCCCCCCCATGGGTCCTGTTTGATATCCCAGGCACCAAGTTGCTGCAATCTAACACATAGGAAGGAAGCAGGCTGCATGGAGATGCTACCAATTAACACAGGAACTAGGAGAAGGCAATAATGCAATTAATAAGGAAACAATCATTATTCTCATTTCTAGTTCTGTATGAGAGTGAGATTTTATCACAAGGGAAAGTGAAATCTCGCAAGCAAGCAGAATCTGTGCACAAGACAGAAAATAGAAAGACCTGGGCTACTGAAAAAATGTGAAACCACACTGTGAAACAAAGGTAGCAACTGGCTGTTAGAACAATTGTCCAATGAGAAATGCAAAGGTCTTTATCAATGTAACAAGAATAGGCACAGTACTTGGCCTCTTCTTTGTTCCGGCTCTTCCAGATGAGGGCTACTTTCTAGGCCAGGGAGAGCAAAGGCATTCAGATTACAGGGACAGATCTTCTCCATATTCCAAATGAGACCCATTTCTATATGATCAATGTAGGTTATTAGAAAATGAGGTGGGGAATTAGAATGATACAAATCGAGACAGGAGAAGGAGGACTTCTCTCAAATTACAAATGAGGAAATTGAGATTTAGAGGTTAATCTCACATAAAGCCAGAACTTCTGACTCCAGACCCAGCTCTTCTCTCCACATCACAATGATGCTATGGAAGATGTATTTTCAATGAAATATAAAACATTTGCAACATTTATTTGAAAGTCAGACTGCTGCCAACCTTAATGTACCCAAAGCATAGAAATAACAACAGTAACAGTTAATCTTGTAATAGAGTACTTCCTATGCACCAAGCTCTCTTTCAAATAATTTTCATGTATTAACTCCATTAACTCACAACCATTTGAGTTAATGCCACTATTTCTTCATATTACCTATGAGGATACAGAGGCCCTGAGATGCTAAGTAGCTGTCTGAGATCACACAACTAAGACGTTTCAAGCCAGAATTCAAGCTGAGGCCATGGCTGCAGATCCCACATGCACAACCATTATTTGATGCTATATGTGTACCAAAGACTCAGAGCAGTGGTAATAGCCACTCCAAAGCTCTGATCAATATCTATGTCATGATTTCTTAAGCATCACTCTTTTGGTCACCTAGTGCCACTCTGACAAGAGTATACCACAATGGGATGGTCTTAACCAACAGGAGTTTATTCTTACAATTTGGAGGCTTTAAGTCCAAGTTCAAAGTGTCAGGCTATTGGGGCTGTGTGAAAGGCCCTCAACCTTTTAGGCTTTATCTCTGCCTCTTGCTCCTAGCCCACTGAAGCTAGAGGTATCTATTCACTCAGGCAGCTACTGGCTGCTGAGGCTAACAAGTCCAACATTGACAAATGAAATAGCACAGTCCTGAAGTTACAAAACCACATGGCAGGCCATTAATTCAAGTCCATTGAAAGTCCCAAGGTTGGCAGAGCATGGGAGGCTGCTAAACAATGACATGGCTACATGTAGGGTTCAAGCATGCCATAAGCTAGAGACCATTCCCAAAGCTGTTTCTTATATATAGGAAGCAGACCACATACCCAAAGCAACTACTCAGCTGCTTGTGGTAGATGCCACCATGGAGTTGATTACCAGTCTTATCATGGGGATTAATTACATTCAGTGGCCCAGCCACTCAACCAGGCCTAGCCAAGTTGACACACAAACTTAACCACCACAGTCACTGAGAGGCTTGCTGTTGTTGTTGTTGTTGTTGTTGTTGTTAAGTACCATGGAGCTGGCTCTGACTCATAGCAACCCTATGTACAACAGAATGAAACACTGCCTGGGCCTATGCCATCCTCACAATCATTGCTATGTTTGAACCCATCTTTGCAGCTACTGTATCAATCCATCTCATTGAGGGTCTTCTCCTTTTTTGCTGATACTCCACTTCACCAAACATGATATCCTTTTCCAGGGACTGGTCCCTGTGACAACATGACCAAAGTAGGTGAGACGAAGTTTACCCATTCTCGCTACTAAGGAGAATTTTGAGTACACTTCTTCCAGCACAGATTTGTTCATTCTTCTGGCAGTGTATGGTATTTTCAGTATGCTTCACCAAACCACAAGTCAAAGGCATCAACTCCTCTTCAGTCTTCCTTATTCACTGTCCAGATTTCACATGCATAAGAGGCCATTGAAAATATCATGGCTTGGGTTAGATGAACTTTATAGTCCAACTTCTCAGATTATTTGCTCAGCAAATAATCATTGGCAGCTTATATATTGAATAAATATGTTCAAAGGATACAATCTTGATGTACACCCTTTGTGATTTTAAACCATACAGTATCCATAGTTCTGTCTGAATGATAGTCTCTTGGTCTATGTACAGGTTCCTCATGAGCACATCTAAGTGTTCTGGAATTCTCATTCTTCTCAGTGTCATCCATAAGTTATTATGAACCACACACTCAAATGCTTTGCATAGTCAATAAAACACAGGTAAATGTCTTTCTGATATTCTTTGCTTTCTGCCAAGATCCATCTGACATCAGCAATGATATCTCTCGCTCCACACATCCTTTTCTGAATCTAGCTTCAATTTCTGGAAGTTCCCTGTGAATATACTGTTGTAACCATTTTTGAACTACTTTCAGCAAAATTTTACTTGCGTGTATTATTAATGATATTGTTCAATAATTTCCACACTCTGTTGGATCACCTTTCTTTGGAATGGGCACAAATATGGATCTCTTCCAGTTAATTGGCCAAGTAGCTGTCTTCCACATTTGTTGGCATAAATGAGTAAGTGCTCCAGCACTGAATCTTTTTGTTGAAACATTTCAATGGATATTCTGTCTCTTTCTGGAGAATTGCTTTTCACTAACTCTTTCAGTGTAGGTTGGAGTTCTTCCTTCCATACCTTTGGTTCTTGATCATACACTACCTCCTGAAATAGTTTATCATTGACTGATTCTTTTTCATACAGTGACTCTGACTCTTATTTATATATGATTCTGAAGAAGCTTGCAAAGAACTCTTACAGGCAAGGCCAGCCTATAGCTCTACCTTCATCTTATGTCACGCTCTGTACACTTCAGCTTCACTAGACTACTCAGGGCCTTTGTGCTTACCATTCCTTTTGCCTAGAATGCTCTTTCCATCATTCTATGCCTCACCTATGCCATGCTATTTTCAGTGGCCTCACATGCACGTGTCAGGAGCTCTGGTGGCATAGTACCTAAGGCATTTGACTGCTAACCAGAAGGCTGGTGGTTCAAACCCACCAGCCATTCCTCAGAAGGAAGATTGGGCAATCTACTTCCATAGTGATACCACCTCAGAAACCCAAGGAGGGGGTCACTATGAGTCAGATCTGACTTGAGGCAGTGAGTTGGGTTTTTTTGTTTGTTTGTTTGTTTGTTTTGTTTTTTTTTTTTTGGTTGTTTGCATGTGAGAGCTTGACAATGAATAGGGAAGACTACAGAAGAACTAATGCATTTGAATTGTGGTGTTGTTGAGGAATACTGAATGTACTATGCACTGCTAGAAGAACAAACATATCTGTCTTGGAGGAAGTACAGCCAGAATGTTCCTTAGAAGTGAGAATTTTGTCTCTCATACTTTATTCATATTGTCAGAAGGGACAAGTCCCTGGAGAAGGATATCATGCTTGGCAGAGTAGAAGGTCAGCAAAAAAGGGGGAAGGCTTTCAATGAGATATATTGACACAGTGGCTGTGACGATGGGCTCAAGCATGTCAACAATTGTGAAGATGGTGCAAGAATGGGCAGTGTTGTACATAGGATAATTGTGAGTCAAAATCAACTCAATGGCACCTAACAACAACATGCCTGGCATCCTCCTACTCACCCTTCAGACTTAGTTTAAATGTCATTTCTTCAAGGAGCCTTAACACCATTCTATTTTTCCATAGCACTTACTTTTTTTTTATTTTTTTTGTCAGAGCACTTACCACAATTTGTCTTTATAGTTTCATATATATGATTACTGGCTTTAAAAGGGTAATATTAGAGATAGTACTGGTCACCTGTACTGGCTGTGCATAGCATTCTCCAGAATGCAATAGATGGGAGATAAATATTTGTTGGATAAGTTAGTTCATTAATGACATTATTTGACATAATTTTCATAATAGCTCTGGGGGGAAGGCAGGCAGACAAGGGTATCATTAAATTCACTTTATAGATGAGAGTCCTTAAGACTGGAGAGATTTGAAATGATTTGCCAATAATAATACTTCTATTAAGTGGTGAAGCTAAAATTCAACTCAGTGAAGGTCAGTAGTCCAAGTACATGATGCTACCCTTCATCCACCACCTCAGATGAGTTGATAACCAAGCTGTCCTCTTTATTTTCAACAACAAATGAGTTATATACTCAGATTTGGGCAAGCATGCTGTGAAAACCAGGGCTATGCACATTTGCCTTTCTCATTTTCCCAACATCAGAAAACACAAATGTTCTGCTGCTGTTTTATAGTAATTGAAAGTCCATAGTGTTCCAGGCATTGTATAGAATAAGACCTTGGTTCCAAGCATTACCTAACAACATAGAACATCAACAAAATCAGTACCTACTACAACAGAATGAAACACTGCCTGGTCCCGCACCATCCTCACAATTGTTGCCATGCTTAAGTCCATTGTCACAGCCACTGTGTCAATACATCTCGTGGAGGGTCTTTCCCTTTTTTCTGACCCTCTACTTTACCAAGCATGTTATCCTTCTCCAGGGACTGGTCCCTTCTGACAACATGGATGATATTTGTTTGGCTTCAACAGAAACTGTAACCAAATGCACAGAAAGGATTGTTCATTTGACCTTCATGGCCTTGACCTCTCAGGCCCTTGGATTTTTCATGTGAAAAACATGAAACCTCAAGTAGGTGATCTCTAAGGTTTCTTCTTCTCTGAATGTAGGGTCTTCCAAATGTACATGTATATTCGACTGCTGACAACTCAGTAAAATAATTTTTTGAGATACTGGTTATGTTTTTCATGCAATTTTGATCTTCTCTTTTCTCATTAAAGATGGTGGAAATCAATTCATTCTTTCTTTCAAGGAAGTTTGGAGCAGGTTAGCATCAAAGGTTTCCTATAAACAAGCCCTTTCATGGCTTTTATTTCCAAAAGATCAAAGACCATTTGGATAAAGGGGTTTGCAAGGTCAAGATTGAGGCCAGGCCACTAAGTGAAACTGAAAGAGAAATAGAATGCCATCTTCCCACACTCTGTCCAACAGTTGAAGACCTGCCTTCTAGAAAACAAATAGGAAAAAGGTGTCTATGCATCTAGACAGCAGATGACTTGTAAACTTCTCCCTGACAATGCCCCAAAGGTGACAGAGCTGCCAAGAAAGAACCTCATGGTTCATAATAAAGGCTCATCTTTTCACCAAAGCTCACCAAAACTCACCATGCATGAAGCACAACCAAAAAGGACCAGGCCTGCCAGATCCAAAGAGACTATGTGGTCTGGGACAATAGTTTTCTCACTGGTAACCACTGGGTATGGAAGATAGATGACCAAAGGAGGTTTGACAACTCCATGGCACCACCTTACATGGCAGAATTTGGGACAAAGGGGAGTGTTCAAGTCTAATTGAAGTTAAATTGCATGCTGTTAGGTTGAGGGCCCTAAGTTAGAATTGAGTTGATTTCCAGATTTAAAAAAAATAATAATATATATTATGGAGTATTTCCTGGACTCCTAAATCAGTACAATTTCTACCACCCACATATGATAACTTTTGTCAGGATCAGTGAAATCTAGTTGCAGTGGGAAACTTTTTGGGGGAGAAAATGTTGCAAGACAGAGCAAACTGATTCCTATAACTGGATGAAAATAGCAGAAAGCCCCCTCTGCTTCTATAGAGAGGGTAGAAGAGGCTTTGACTGGATAGGAACTTCTGGCTTTTTCTTTTAACAGAGTATAGAACTCAGTCATTCTTTTCTATAGTTTCTATTAAGCTTAGAACTTAATAGACACATTTTAAATGATTAATTCATTCTAATTTTTAGTTACTGGTATAATTGTCCATTTAAGTTATGTTACTATATTAAGAAGTGCCTTGGGAATAAATTTTCTATGCTCATATAACCATAGCTACTGTAGCCAAACTGTTTTCTGGCATCCTATATCTCTCACTGTCAACTGAAAACACACATCTCATAATTAAAGAGAAGCACCAGCTAACATCCCCAGTAAAGATGAATAACTAGCAAATACATGAATAAAGTTTCTCTTTATGATTCTACTGCAAAGAATAATAATTTCAGAGGTGAATAATTTATATATACTTAGGTTCTAAGAGTGGTAAATATTTCTATTCTAATGCTCTAAAATTAACTCCCATAGTATTAACGTGAATAAGAAACAGAAGCACAACCTCCATTTTTATAAAATTAGAGCACATATAGCATAGTACCTAAGGCACTTGACTGCTAACCAGAAGGTTGGTGGTTCAAACCCACCAGCCCCTCCTTGGAAGAAAGGTTGAGCAATCTACTTCCGTAGTGATACCACCTCAGAAACCCAAGGAGGGGTCACTATAAGTCAGGTTCGACTCGATGGCACATAACAACAACAACAGTATAACCACAGTGTATTAAGATGGACAAAATGATAGAGGGATGGAAACAACCATGCAGCCAAGAAACAAGTCAACATAAAATAATTCTGAGAATTAGTGACATCTGTAATGCAAATGACACAGATGAGGTAGCATCCCGAAAAGATAGAGAGTATTTGGAATTCTGTACAAAAAGGGGTCACTATGAGTCAGATCCAACTCAACGGCAATGAGTTTGGTTTGGAGTTTTTTGGTATAAAATGTGTAGACGCTGAGTCCTTACCCTGCACTAACAGTTGAACACTCTTCCCAATCCCTGTAGGGTTTGAATGGGTGATACATCCTGGGAAGAAATGAATAAGAGAGGCTGTTGTAATGAGGATACCAGGTACGAAATATGTACTGAACCAAGAACAAGAATTAGTGATCAAGTGCTCTGCTGTTAAGCAAAAAGTTGGCAGTTGAACTTAAAAGGTGCTCCTTGAAAAATTTGGCAGCCTGCTTCTGTAAATATTACAGCCTTGGAAACCCTCTGGGGCAGTACTACTCAGTCCTATAGGGTCACTATGAAATGGAATTGACTTGAACCCAACAGGTTTGGTTTGTTTGTTTGTTTGTGTGTTTGTTTATGTATGTATGTATGTATGTATGTATGTATATGCTAAACCAGGAGATTGCCCCCAGGCTCTCTTTCCCTGACCAGTTCTAAAATTCTAGCAGTTCAGTCTTCACTCCTTAAGCAATCGATTGGAGGAAAGTTTCCTGATAAAATTGAACCAGCCCAGAAGAAAGAGCTAGAGAGACTGACATGTGAGGGTTTCCAAACAAAAGCTGGCTAATCATCTAATTGTCCTAGAGGGAGACATAATCAGTCAACAATACTCATGTGCAGTGCTTTCAATCAGCTTTTTAGCCATCACCATAAAATGTGAAGGTACAACCACAGGTCATTAGAGACAAATGAGCAATTTTTCCAATAGGAAAGGCAGAGAAAAAACAAATAGAGAATTTGGAGAAAGCAGGCAATGCAAGGAACAGGGGAGAAGAACCTCTTCAAAATAAAAATATTATCCTTAGAGAGAAAAGAAAGGGTATTGCATCTACAAGTCCACAAATGTCGAGGATTGCTGGCAGCTAATAAAAGATGGGGCAATCTACTTCCATAGTGATACTGCCTCGGAAACCCAAGGAGGGGTCTCTATGAGACGGTCCAACTGGACGGCACATAACAACAACAACAACAACAACAATAAAAGATCAAAGGTGCCCTGGAGGCACAGTGGTTAAACACAGAGCTGCTAACTAAAAGTTTGGCCTTTCTAACCCACTAGACATTCAGCAGGAGAGAAATATGACAATCTGCTTCCATAAAGAATGCAGGCTTGGTAACACTATGGGACAGTTCTACTCTGTTCTATAGGATCACTATGAGTTGGAATTGAAGAACTTGGGAATTTTTAACATATTTCATTTTAATCATGACTACTATCAACATTTTTTTACTTGAAAGAAAATCAATGATTCCTCTTTAATGAGGGAAGTCATGAAATTGCAGCTTCTTTACTGCTGCAATAAACTTCAGTCAGTCTGATGATCTGTGAAGAAAGACTTTGCTAATTTTATTATTATTATTATTATTTTAAAAAGAGAAACACCATTTCAGGAGCTGCTGAATGTTTCAGAAGACATTTTAAGCTACACTGTGTTTGAAAAAACTACCAGATTACTCCTTTAGTTACATCAATGTCAATGTAAGGCAATCATCCAATCATTGTTTTTGGAGAAAAAGGTGAGACCTCCTTCCATCTGAATGCAAACAGTATTGACTGAGAAGTTCACAGTGAAGTTTAGTCATGTAAACTGGGTTATGTGCTTGAGGTAGGTAGAGAATGGATTTCCCAGGGGAGAGATTATTATCATATCCAAGGCTCTCCATCCTACCACCCCTCCAAGAGAAATACTCACAATAACATTGGGTTATTTACAGTTGAATGGCCACTATTTTGTGCTATGGATTATTGTGATAGCTCAGGCAAGATGAAAAAGCATTATATGCGCTTGGAGCAGATTGAAAGCAAAGGGCTGACTCTGGGTACCAAAGTTGATGCTAGAACACCTCCCGATCAAGTATCCTGAGGAATGACCACAAGACCAGTTTTGTCAGAGGGCCTCAGCCACCATGATGATTCCTGCCAATGCCAGGGTTTTGCTCAGTACCCTGGATTATCTGACCTTGAAGACTGCACTGTGCTCCAGCAAAAGTAGATATCAACCAAACCAAACTCAATACTGTGGAGTCGGATCCAACTCATAGCAACCCCTCCTTGGGTTTCCAAGGCAGCATCACTGTGGAAGTAGATTGCCCAATCTTCCTTATAGCAGCAGTGAAACTGGGCCCTTAAGATACCTGAAAACATTTTATTGATGGTTCCTTAACTAAGCCTTCTGGACTGAATTAGAAACCTGAGGGTCCCAAGAAATGTGAGAGAAGAAAATCTCTGGAGAAAAATTTTAACTTTTCATATGTTGAGATGGGGGTACAAAGCTGTATTCATCTGAATATTAAAATCTGCTGCCTTGTTATATACAAGCTGGTGGGATGGCTTGTATTAATGTTGTCATGATGTGGAGTGTTCTGGTTCCCTAGGACCACTCTGACAGGAATATACCACAAATGGGATGGCCTTAACAAACAGGAGTTTGTTCTCTTACAGTTTGGAGGCTTTAAGTCCAAGTTCAAAGTGCCTGGCTCTAGGAGCTGGATGAAAGCCCCTCAGCCTTGGGCTTCAGCTCTGCCTCCTGCTCCTGGCCCACTGAAGCTAGAGGCTTTTCCTCACTCAGACAACTGCTGGCTGCTGAGGCTGAAAAGCCCAAGGTTGACAAATAAAATGGCACAGTCCCAATGTTACCAAACCACACAGCAGGACATAATTCAAGTCCATTGAAAGTCCCAAGGTCGGCAGAGCATGGCAGGCATGTTGAACAACAACATGGCTATGTGCAGGGTTCAAGTGTGCCATAAGCTAGAGACCATTCCCGAAGCTGCTTCTTATATACAGGAAGCAGACCACATACCCAAAGCAGCTACTCAGCTGCTTGTGGTAGATCCCACCATGGAGTTGATTGCCATCTCATCATGGGGAATAACTACCACCAGCTGCCCAGCCACTCAGCCAAGCCCAACCAAGTTGGCATACAACTTTAACTACCACATTGTTGTTGTTGTTGTTATGTGCCGTCGAGTGGGCCCCGACTCATAGCGACCCCTCCTTGGGTTTCCGAGGGAAACTATAGAAGTAGATTGCCCAACCTTCCTTCCGAGGAGTGGCTGGTGGGTTTGAACTGCCAGCCTTCTGGTTAGCAGTCAAGTGCTTTAGCCACTATGCTACCAGAGCTCCTAACTACCACATGGAGGTATTTAAACACACACACACACATTTAATCCCACCACGCAGCTAGCACTGCTGGTATTTTGGGATATATCACTCTCGTATTTTTTCCTGGTAAAGGTACAAATGCAGACACGAGGCAGTTATTCTCACAAAAAAATAGATAATAATATGCAAATTGTT
The DNA here is from genome assembly GCF_000298275.1 of Orycteropus afer afer. Lineage (NCBI taxonomy): Eukaryota > Metazoa > Chordata > Mammalia > Tubulidentata > Orycteropodidae > Orycteropus > Orycteropus afer. The sequence continues at coordinate 7,837,358 of NW_006921592.1, read as the reverse complement.
TTGCAATCTTCACTTTTCACTTACTGAAAACAATATGAATTATTATTTATCAAGTATAGATCTACATCATTTAAGTTATAGTCTACTGAATGTATACGCTATAATTTTTAATCAGTTCCATATTAATGAATAATTTGAATGTGTTCAATTTTGTTTATCTTGTTACTAAGTTCCATCAGGTCAGTCCTGACTTATAGCCACCCTGTGTACAGCAGAATAAAATGCTGCCCAGTCTTGCATCAGTCTTACAATCATTGCTATATGTGAGTTCATTGTTGCAGCCATTGTGTTAATCCGTCTCATTGATGACATTCCTCTTTTTTTGCTGACCAGAAGCTCTGGTAGCTTAGTGCCTAAGGCATTTGACTGCTAACCAAACCCACCAGCCACTCC
>NW_006921592.1:7834987-7836535 GCF_000298275.1 Orycteropus afer afer | reverse complement strand
CAATACATTATTTAATTTCTTGACTGCTGCTTCCATGGATGTTGATTGTAGATTCAAGCAAAATGAAATCCTTAACAACTTCAATATTTTCTCTATTAATAATGATGTTGCTCACCGCCAGCCTTCCGGTTAGCAGTCAAGTGCCTTAGGCACTACACTACCAGAGCTCCCGGTTAAGTATATAGTATTATTATTATTTTAGTGAAGAAGATACCATTTCTCTTCTCAGTTTGGAACAGCCTTGGCGTACTGCCTAAGACATCTGACTGCTAACCAGAAGGCTGGCGGTTCAAACCCACCAGCCTCTCCTCAGAAGGAAGATTGGGCAACCTACTTCTGTAGTGATACCGTCTCAGAAACTCAAGGAGGGGTCGCTATGAGTCGGATCCCACTCGACGGCAGGTTATTTTTTTTGGTGTTATTGTTCACCTGATAGTCCTATCTATTGTTTGGCTAAAAGTTGGGTCATGGGGGTGAATTCAATTCCAGTCAAGAATTTTTGATATATCAAGAAAAAGGAACACATTCTTCAGTTTGCCTTGGAAACTATAGAATAAACAGAAACCCAATTTATAACTAGGAGCTCTGGTGGCTTAGTGCCTAAGGCATTTGACTGCTAACCAGAAGGCTAACAGTTCAAACCCACCAGCCACTCCTAGGAAGGAAGAATGGGAAATGTACTTCTGTAGGGATACTGCCTTACAAACCCAAGGAGGGGTCGCTATGAGTCGAATTTAAAAACTATTACCTTAGCATGGTAGTCCTTAATAAAGATTGTTGTTATCAGTTCAAGCAACAAATATATTACAACCAAAGATATAAAGCAAGCATGACTTAAAAATGTGCTAAGTCCTTTTATACATGGTTCAAAAGACAGCATTTTACTAGAAAGATGAAGCAGGCAATATGATTAATTTATATATGAGTTCAATCTTATTACAGCCATTACCCTCTAAGTGGAGATATAATCCAAACAACATTGTCTTTCTTTTCACACTGTTCTTATCAGTTCCAGATATTAAAATAATTATTTTAGGCTGTTATAGCTCACAGGCAAAATGAAATAGCATAGGAACTAGAAAGCTTTGTGAAACAAAACATGTAAATAGTCAAACTGAGCTTACCTCACCCCTGCCGGATAAAAAGGGTGATCATCAGTTAACAAATGAGCACGTTAGTCCTGGAGGAAGGCACATTTGCATTTCTATAAAATGCAAAATTACTTCTGCACTAAGAGACCTTGTTGTTGAAGAAACTTAATGTATTTCTCTCAAAAACAATTTTTTTAAAAAGGTACTTCAGTGCTAGAATTTCTTTAGCACAAAATGAAACAAAAATCAGCTACTTTCACAGTATAATAAATTTTTAGGAGTAATTATTCTTCAATGGAGATAAAAAGCTCCACTATTAATGGGCATGATTTTCTAGATAATATTAAAAGCAATGCAATTACAGTTATGGTAATTGATACGGTTCTTACCTTATAATGATCGAGGGTCAAGAGTTTAAAACATAAAGCAGAACACACTTTGCACTTTTAAAAGTAAG
>NW_006921592.1:7814049-7834682 GCF_000298275.1 Orycteropus afer afer | reverse complement strand
TGGGGAGAACTCTGAGGATTCCATGCTGATCCTAGGAGTGTCCCTGGATGGTAAAAACCATCACTGTGCTCGGCTGCTAATCAAAATGTTCTTGGTTTGCGTCTATTCAGAATCATCTCAGAAGAAAGCCTGGTGATCCACTTCAGAAAAATCAACCATTGAAAAACCCTATGGGGCACAACTCTGCTTTGATACACACGGGGTCGCTGGGAGCCAGAAGCAACTCGAAAGCTACTGGTTTTTATTTTGTCTTTTCTGCTACTGGGCCCCTTAACTTGGAGTTTAGTGCTGTACTTTCTGACATGGGAGCTAAATGTGGCACAACTTAATTAGACAATTTGGATTATTCATTTGCTTGGGTATTTATGAACCAAATCTACTTGGAGTCAGAGAATTTACCCACGTGTAAGAAATGAAGGGAAAAGCATTATCTTTGATGTGACAGATGACAGGAAACTCTAAGACAGAGAAAGAAAATGTCAAAGGGAAAGTCAATTTTTTGATAACCAGGAGATCACAAAGCTTCACGTGCTTATGATCGTACATAAGATTGCTTTTGAGCCTTTAATGACTCAATGTGATCTTCTCTATGAACCAGAAACAGAAATCCATGGCATTGTCATATTAAAACTCTGACATATTTAAAAACCCGTGAGTATTCTGGAAAATATTAATAGTATTGTTAATCAAGGTTATTTTAGAGCACTGAGATTATGAGATTTTCTCTGTTTATCTGTATTTCTAATGTTTTCCCAGATAAACATGTATCACTTTTCTAATAAGAAAAAAAAAATCAATGATATTTTGTTTCTCAGCTTTAAAATATATATTATAAAATATATACTCTCACTGGGCTGGGGTTTCTTAGTATCTTCTGCAGTAGGAAGGCAGAGTATGCAGATATTCAGACAGAAAGGAAATTAGCCACTTCCTAGGAGCTCTGGTAGCATAGTGGCTAAAGCACTTGACTGCTAACCAGAAGGCTGGCGGTTCAAACCCACCAGCCACTCCTCGGAAGGAAGGTTGGGCAATCCTACTTCTGTAGTGATACTGCCTCGGAAACCCAAGGAGGGGTCGCTATGAGTTGGGGCCGACTCGATGGCACATAACAACAACAACAGGGCTGACAGAGGGAGTCCCTGGATGGCACAAATGGTTAAGTGCTCAAATACTGGCCAAAAGATTGGTGGTTCCAAACCACCCAGAGGCACCCAGTAAGACAGGTGTGGCAAATCTGCTTCTGAAAGTTTCCACCCTTGAAAACCCTTAGGAACATGCTTCTACTCAGCACACATGGAATTGCCATGTGGAAGCGACTCAAACAAACAAACTCATTTCTGACTCATAGCCAACCCCCATTGGGTTTCCGAGGCTGTAGTAGACTGCCCAGTCTTCCTTCCACAGAGTGGCTGGTGGGTTTGAACCACTGACTTTCCAGTTATCAGTCAAGTTTCTTATCCACTATGCCACCAGAACTCCTTGTGGAATCAACTTTAAAAAAAAAAAAAAAATTCACTGCCATCAAGTCAACTCTGACTTATAGCCACCCCTCCTTGAGTTTCTGAGGCAGTATATCACTAAGGAAGTAGATTGTCCAATCTTCCTTCTGAGGAGTGGCTAGTGGGTTTGAACCTCCAGCCTTCTGGTTAACAGTCAAATGCCTTAGGCACTACACTACCAGAGCTCCCATGGAATCAACTAGATGGTAACAAATAACAACACTGCAGTAGGGAGAATACCGCAGATCCAAAGATCATAGCATCTCAGCAAGGTGATTCTTCCTTATACTTTAATAGGCCCAGACAAGTTAAAGGTGGGGTGATTTATAGTTGGTATTACTTTTACTATCAGGAGAAATCTCTATCAACTGATATAGTGAGATCAATAAACAGGAAATATTTATCTCTGCATCTGGATAGTTTCAGGGGAAAAACAGTTCAGCTAATCATTCATGAGACAAAGAGTGGGAAGTTGGAATGTCTGTGTCTGGCCTTGGCAGCAGGTAACTATAAAGGACAAAATGTCCATTTGCCGTTGTCACAGGCAAACAAGGGAGTGAAAAGTAGAGCGCGAGTCTCATCTAAGATCCATGAGGAAAGGTAGATCTTTGCCATAGCTGTTTCTGGAACACAAAGAGGTGGGAGGATGTCTTCATCACTGCTGTTTTCAGGCTCAAATGAAGTTCAACATTGTCAGGTTCAAGGAACTTCTGAGGAAAATAAATGGGTACCTGAGACTCTCTCATGAAAAACACAATTTCATGTTATCACTGTGTGGTAGTTAAGTTTGTGTGCCCACTTGGCTGGGCTTGGTTGAGTGGCTGGGCTGCTGGATATAGTATGATGAGACTGGTAATCAACTCCATAGTGAAACTTACTGTGAGCAGCTGAGTAGCTGCCTTAGGGATGCTGTCTGCTTCCTGTTTATAAGGAGAAGCCTTGGGGAACGGTCTCTAGCTTATGGCACATTTGAACCCTTCATGTAGGTGTGTCATTGTTCAGCAGCCTGCCATGCTCTGCCAAACTTGGGACTTACAATGGACTTGAATTAATGGCCTGCTGTGTGATTTGGTAACATCAGGACTGTGCCTTTTTTACTTGTCAACCTTGGACTTGTCAGCCTCAGCAGCCAGCAGCTGTCTGAGTGAAGAAAAGCCTCTAGCTCCAGTGGCCTGGGAGCAGGAGGCAGAGCTGAAGCCCAAAGTTAAGGGGCTTTCACGTAGCCCCTAGAGCCTGGCACTTTGAACTCAGACTTAAAGCCTCCAAACTGTAAGAGAATAAACTCCTATTTCTTAAGGCCATCCCATTTGTGGTATATTCTTGTCAGAGTGGCACTAGGTAACCAGAACACACTGGTTACTGAGGTTGGTGTAACTAGTTAAACTTTATAAGTAAAATTAATTATTTATAAGTATTTATACTTTATAGGTAAAATTAATCATTTTCTCAAATGTAGGAATTGAACATTTTTACATAGATTGCTTTCCCTTACTTGTAGATAGAATGAAAGTGATGATAGTTGAGGGTATCTAACAGGCAAAAAGGGCATGTTAGGGACCAAACTGTGTTATGAATGTCATGTGGTTAAAATAAATTCAAGTTTGTGTGGTAGCATAGTACAGAGAAAAGATCACAAATGGACTTGAAGTTCAAATCCAAGTTCCAATCATAAAATGACCAGGCTTACTGGACTGATAGAGACTGGTGAAACCCCAGAAATGATGGCCCCTAGTCACCCTTCAGGCTTGAAATTGAACTCACTCCCATAGCTTAATTTCCAGCCAAACAATGGGTTTACGAGGTGATAAGGAGGACTGAATAAGAATTGATGCGTTTGAATTGTGGTTTTGGCAAAGAATACTGAAAATACCATGCATGTACTGCCAGAGAATGAACAAATCTGTCTTGGAAGAAGTACAGCTAGTCTCCTTAAAAGTAAGAATAGCCAGACTTCATCTCATGTTCTTTGTTGATGTTGTCAGAAGGGACCAGTCCCTAGAGAAGGATATCACGCTTGCTAAAGCAGAGGGTCAGTGGAGTAGGGGAAGACCCTTAACGAGATGGATTGGCACTGTAGCTGTGAGGATGATCTCACGCATAGCAATAACTGTGAGGATGGCACAGAATTGGGCAGTGTATCCTTCTGTTGTACATAGTGTTGCTACGAATCAGAGCCAACTTGAAGGCACCTAACAACAACAAAGTGAACAATTATACCAGGTAGGTACATCCTTAGAATAATCAACCATGGGAGATCAGAAGGGCAGTATTTGCACAGGGAGAAAGCTCAGAGGGCAAGAATGCATTGGAAAGAAGGACACAGGGAGAATGTGGGAAGAGAGTTGTTACATTGTAGGGACTGCAATCAATGTCATGAAACAAAATATGTATGAAATTTTGAGCCAAGATCCATCTGACATCAGTTATGATATCCCTCACTGCACAACCCCTTCTGAATCCCAGCTTCCATTTCTGGAAGATCTCTGTCAATATACTGCTACAACCATTTTTGAATTATCTTCAGCAAGATTTTACTTGTATGTGGTATCAATGATATTGTTCAATAATTTCCACATTCTGTGGGACCACCTTTCTTTGGAATGGGTACAAATTTGGATCTCTTCCAGTCAGTTCACCAGGTAGGTAGCTGTTTTTCAAATCTCTTGGCATAGCTGACTGAGTGTCTCCAGCATGTCATCCATTTGTTGAAACATCTCAATGGGTATTCTGTCAATTCCTGTAGCTTTGTTTTTTGCCAACTCCTTCAGTAAAGCTTTGACTTCTTCCTTCAACACCGTTGGTTCTTGACCATATGCCAGCTTCTGAAATGGATGATTATTGACCAATTCTTTTTCGAACACTTAATTGTCCTGGTGAAGAACCTGTTCATAGGCCAGGAGGCTGTCATTAGAACAGAACAAGGAGACACTGCATGGTTTAAAATCAGGAAGAGAGTGTGCCAGGGTTGTATCCTTGCACCACACTTATTCAATCTGTATGCTGAGCAAATAATCCAAGAATGAAGAATGTGGCATCTGGATTGGAGGAAGGCTCATTAACAACCTGAGATACACAGACGACACAACTTTGCTGAAAGTGAGGATGACTTGGAGCACTTACTGATGAAGACTAAAGACTACAGTCTGCAGTATGGATTATACCTCGATATAAAGAAAACAAAAATCCTTACAACTGGACCAACAAGGAACATCATGATTGATGGAGAAAAGATTGAATTGGTCATATTACTTTGTTCTACAATCAACACCAATGGAAGTAGCAATCAAGACATCAGATGATGTATTGCATTGGGCAAATCTGTTGCAAAGACCTCTTTCAAGTGCTGAAGAGCAAAGATATCTCCTTGAAGACTAAGATGCACCTAACTCAAGCCATGGTATTTTCAATTGCCTCATATGCATGTGCGAGCTGGACAATGAATAAGGAAGACGGAAGAAGAGTTGATGATTTTGAGTGTGGTGTTGGTGAAGAACGGTGAAAGTACCATAGACCACTAAAAGAACTAACAAATCTGTCCTGGAGGAAGTGTAGCTAGAATGCTCCTTGGAAGCAAGAATGGCCAGACTTCATCTTACCTACTTCAGTCATGCTGTTAGAAGGGACCGTTTGCTGGAGAAGGATGTCATACTTGGTAAAATGGAGGGTCATGAAAGAGGGGAAGGCCCTTAACAAGATAGATTGACATGGTGACTGCGGCAATGGGCTCAGGTATAGTAGGGATCGTGAGCCTGGCACAGTACCAAGCAGTGTTTCATTCTGTTGTACATAAGGTCACTATGAGTTAGCGACAACTGGATGGCACATAACAACAACATGAATTTTTGAATGGAAAATGAATTTGCTCTGTAAACTTTCAACCAAATCAAAATTTTAAAAAAAGAAAAGTTCTAACATTTATTAACAGTGTCATTTAACCTCTCTGTATGCTCATAGGGTCACTATGAGTGGGAACTGACTCAATGGCATCTAACAACAACAGTATGTCTGATCTGGAAAAGAGGGATAATAATACCTACCTTGGAAGAGTCCCATGACTGGAGATCATGTATATAAATCCCCTCATAAAACCTGTCTGGAATGTAGTAGATAGTCAGTGATAGAACCTCTCTCCCTGGCCAAGGCTGGGAGTCCTAAACAAAACGAATGCTTGCAACCAATTTGGGGAGGGTTGTGTGTACGTGAGTGTTCTGTAACTGTTTGAGCATATGAACATAAGTCAAACTCTCTCCAGTGAGTGTAACTAAAGCTCTAAATTCTGAAAACTATCAAGGGTCTTCAGTTAATGTGCTTGGCTGCTAACTGAACGTTCAGAGGTTCTACTCTACCCAGAGGCTTGGCGAGCTCTTTCTGAACAACCAGCCATTATAACCCTATGGAGTACAGTTCTACTGAAACACACATGGGGTCACTATGAGTTAGAGTTGACTCAACCCCAACTGGTTTTACTTGTTGTCAGCGGTCATATCTTCTGCCACATGGAGAAAGGCAATCTGTGATAATATAGAATAATCACAGTGATATATATTAAAAGGGAGAACACAGGGAATCCTGACAGCATTCAAATCCCTGGTCCACTCATCCCTGTGTTCAGCTTCATCCTTCTTGTAGCTTGGCTATGCTGAAGATTGGGTTTCTGTCAATTACATCCCACAAAGTCTTAACAGCAATGGTTATTCTTCTAATAATAGGCAGAAAGCCATGAGAAAAACAAGGAACAGATAAACTCTTCCCAGCATCATCTCCTAAATAATTAAAAGAAAATAAAATACAGCTGGTAATTTTTTTCATAAGGTGCTTTTTTCCACATATTTGGCTTTACCTTGTTGGAATTCATCTTCAAAGAGTAAATATTATCTTGATTCTGATTCTCATCTTCTCAATGGAGCTTTTAAAGTGAGCTAATGGTTTTGATGTACATCCAGCTGAAGCTTCATTAACATAGTACTATGTAGGCTGCTTCATCTGGGAAACACTTAGAGATAAAGGAAATAATCTGATTATTTGCTTCATACAAATTGCAGCTTGAAAATTAGTTTTTTAATGCACAAAATAAGACCATAGTTAATACTTCTTATCTGGCTTAGCCTTTTTAGATGTTCAAGGAACTCCAATTGAATATTGGCATGAAGCAAAACACTGCAGTATATGCACTAGAGAAATTTTAGACAAGAATACATTTATTTTGTCAACCTGAATCCAGAGGTATTGTTAAGAGTTGTTTTCAGAGACTTAGGAAGCAGAAGAATCAAAGATAAGAATATCATACCTAGTACTTACAAGGAAGTAATAAATTCATCCTACTTTTAAATATGCTTTAGATTTTGAGTAGCATTAAACAGATAAGGGCCAGACACACCTTCAACAGTAAGTTTGTCATGGACAGAATATACTTTGAGTTAAACTCACTGTAAAAATTGTAGCTTATACCTACAAGATCTCAACAAGAACAAAAAAGCACAGATTTTCACCATTTTATACCCCTGTCCAGCCACTCCTCGGAAGGAAGGTGGGGCAATCTACTTCTGTAGTGATACTGCCTTGGAAACCCAAGGAGGGGTCGCTATGAGTCGGGGCCCACTCAATGGCACATAACAATAACATACCCCTGTTGTATATAATGAAAGGCTCCTGAAATGAGAATACTGGTATCAACAGTTTTACAAGTTTTACAAGTTTAAGGTTATTTGGGTTGCAATCTGGTTACCTTATAAAGTTTTTTAAGCAAAATGTTTTACAACTTAGAAAAATTATCAGGATGTCAGCCTGTTTCACGATAAGAATAAAATATGTAAAAACAACATTCTTTTGTGCCTTCTTAGAGTGGTTACTGCTTTGAATCCTAACCAAAAGAAATCAAGCACATACACATATATATCATCTCAAAGCCCTGTCCATGTCCCCTCTGTCTATCCAGAAGTCACCTGCAGAAAATTTCCATTGAACACTGTGGCTTCCTGCAGCATCTGTTTACTTGAGGGCATCCTCTGACCACATAAGGGAGGCAGGGAGAAACACAGCTGGAAGACCTTGGAGCTAATGCTCCAAGGGCAACCCTTAACTAATGAAGGATGGCAGTTGGCAATAGCCCCAAATTTCTTGTTCCTAATGGAGACATCCAGAGGCTGTTCCATCCTAACTCTGAGAGAAGGATTGATCTTTCCTCCCTTCCCTGTTTTCATTTCCCCATTCCTTCACTGTGCCTCCTGGGAACACCTCCCAAATAAACTACTTGCATCAAATCCTTGTCTCAGCACCTACTTTGGGGAAAACCTAAATGACACGATCTCCAACCACCAACTTATATAAAGAAAGTTCATCTCTATAATTCATAAACAAAGAATTTACATTGGGAAGGAGGAATCAGGCATGATGGACCCCCTTCTGTATCCAAAGACTTCACTTCTAGCAAGTCACCCACATAAACCAAAACCAAACCCGCTGTCATCAAGTCGATTCCTACTCATGGAAATGCTATAGGACACAACAGAACTGTCCCATAAAGTTTCCAATGCTGTAATCTTTAGAGAAGCAGACGGCCTCATCTTTCTCCAACAGAGTGGCTAGTGGCTTTGAACTGCCATCTGTTTGGTTTGCAGCCAAATGCTTTAATCACTACACCCACATGACCACTTCCAAAAACCAGGCAGTCACAGTATAAAATAGCAAGTGGACTATTTTCATAACTAGATGAAGACTCCCTAACTGTGTCCTAATGCTGAATGAATGATAAATGTATTCCTAGACAAAAGTGTTTGATCACTATTTATTCATGGGTGAACATATAAATGAAGGAATGAATGACTAGCTTCAAGTCGTAGAACTGGCCGCATCAGTTATAAAGTGAAGACTCTCTTCTGATACAAATTAGAAAGAGCACTGGACTGAACATAAGAGTTCAAATGGAAGTGCCTCACTCCAGCTCCATCACTGACAATGTAACACCCATAGCAAGTCACATTACCTCTATCCCTCAGAGTGTCACACATGCTATTATTAAGAGCTTTGGCTCACAAGTCAAGACAATTGAATCTAAAATCAAACTCACCATTTGACACCTAACATTTGGAAAGTCAAAATCCCTACTGAGATAAATGCAGAGATGATAGTTGTGCCTTACAGATTATTGTTAGAATGAAAATGTAAATGTGGCATTGAAAATGTAGTTGATTAGGTTTTGTATCTAACGTAATTTTCTGCAAGAGGCTCAGAAACCTGAAAGCCCTCAGTAATCCTTCCTTTCCTTCCTTAAGGAAAGAGGTAATCTAAATCCATGGTCTGGAAACTTTCCTTTTTGATAGCAGAAACTTTTATGAAAAATGAATTCTTAAGTTGTCGTTGTTGTTGTTATGTGCCATCAAGTCGGACCTGACTCATAGTGACCCCTCCTTGGGTTTCCAAGGCAGCATCACTACGGAAGTAGATTGCCCAACCTTCCTTCCGAGGAGTGGCTTGGTTTGAACTGCCAGCCTTCTGGTTAGCAGTCAAGTGCCTTAGCCACTATGCTACCAGAGCTCCTGAATTCTTAAGTAGAAACCCAATTTATATAGTATCTTCATTTCTACAATCAACAAATACTTATTGTGCATCAGCCATTGGTCAAATGCTAGGGATACAGCCATGAACACAATAGACAAAAAATTCCAGATCTCAGGAAGCTCTCCCTTTAGAAAAGAGGTTACTCTGTTTGAAGTGTATGTATAAGTTGGGAGAAGCAGGGGAAAAGAATGCCTGGTGTTCTTCAATAGGAATCACCTGGAATGTCTGGAACATGTTCCCAACCTCCACACCTCACCTCCAGGATTTGATTCTGTCAGTCTCAAGAAAGGGAATCAAAATTTTAAATAAGTATCCCAATGTAGCTGATGCAGGTGATACAGAATTTTCTAGAGCACAGTTTATTAACTACTTGCTTAAATAATTTCACTAGGAATCAGTCTTTCTGTCCTGATCCTCAGATGATCATGAATAAACATATTTGATGAATATTCCCATTGAACTAAAAAAAAAAGTCAAGTTGATTCCAACTCACAGTGATCCTACATGTGTCAGAATAGTCTTGTGATCCATAGCTTTTCAACAGCTTGTTTTTTTGAGTAGATCACCAGGCCTTTCTTCCAAGGTATCTCTGGGTGGGCTCAAACCTTCAACCTTTCGATTAGCAGCCAAATACATTAATCATTTGCACCACCAGGGGCTCTCCCATTTAACTAGAACCTGGAAAATTCAGGGAGTTTAGTTAGAGTTATTCCTCATTTCAAAGTCAGATCAAATAAAGACAAAACACTAAATACTATATTGAGAAATTAAAAATATTCATCACCATAAGCTGGACAGATGAGTCCTAGCTAACTGCTCCCCAATCAAGTTCTCTGAACACTTGGAACAATCTTCTGAACATGTGCTGATTGTAAGTATCATAGGTATCTATTTTTGCAAATGTTTCCTACTCCAGAGTTGTCTGTTAAGGATGAGAATCATGATGTATTTTAGTCTTTGTGTTGGTTCTCCCACCACTATACTTGCCACATGCAGACAATAAATGCTTGTGAAATCCTTGAATAAATGAAGGAATGAATGAATGAACATATGAGTTAACAAATAAATAAATAAACCTCTATTATATTAGTTTCCTCACCTGGTAATGAGTGAAACTCTCTAAATGCTATCCAATTTCACATCTAAATCTCTAATTCTTATAGTAAAAGTAGGAAAGGCAAGAATAAAGAGAAAATCAGCCAAATATTAACTGCTGTTTCCAATAATTTGCCAAAAACATTACAGAATGCTCTTTGTCACATGGCTTCTAAATCCTGGATTTGGCTACATTTCAAATCAAATCTGCAAAAAGACATCTATTTTAAAAAGCTTGATGTGATACACTTAATATGAGTTTGCTGGTCCTCTAACATCAAAGTTATATAGAGCATATCCACAGCACATCTTCTTTCTAGTGGAAAAGCGTTAACTTTAAGGTAATCTCAAGAATTTAATTATAGTATCAACAGTAAAGTCTCTGGCAGAAAACCTGAGACTGTTGACTTATGTGTCACTGCCCTCTGCTGGATAGAACTAGAAGTTTCCATGTGAAAGTGTAATTTTCCACGTTACCTTGGTAGGGAAGGACCTCTAGTCAAACTCAGGGCTGAGACTAAGAATCAATATTTATTCTTCCCTTTTCCTCAGGTTCCAATATGACTCAAGATGGATCTATTACTGATCCTATTTTTATTTAAAATTGTGATATTTTGTTCATCATGGATTATTCCTAATCCCACCAAAATAGGGTTATATATCTGTTAAGTAAAAGGCATTGTACTATGCCTTAAGGTGATAACAAGGAATGGTAGAATCTGATTCTGTTGCTTTCAAGAAAGGGAATCAAAATTTTAAATAAGTATCCCAATGTAGCTGATGCAAGTGATAAAGAATTTTCTAGACCATAGTTTACTTCTCTCCAGGATCTTATAGTCTAGGAAGATGGTGATGGTTTAAAACAAACAAGCATGTAAATGATTATTTTAAAATATAAGATCTATTTCCAACAATAAAAAATATACTTACAAGGCCTGGCAGGGACAAAGTCATAAGAGAGGGATTAAATGGAAGTTCAAATGAAAGAAAGATTATAATCTGATTAGAGAGATCAAGAACTCCTTTATAGAAAATGGTGATACGTCAGATGTGTCTTTAAGAGGAGATAAAGCATTAACACATAGAATTGTGAGGATGGAAGAGGGAGGGAAAGCAATTTAAAAAGAGACAACAGTTTAAGCACAAGAAAGGAGACCAGAGGACACTCTGTGTGTGTGTGTGTGTAAATAGAAGACTCCAGGTTGCCTTCACCTGTGGAAAAGCAAAGAGAGGACTTCAAGTTTGATCCACCATGTGAAAAGCTTAGAAGTCATCACTCCTCTCCTCACAACAAGAAAAAGCTGAAAAACAAAATGAACAACTCTTCTAAGTTTAACCAGGAAATTGAGATCACAGGGCAAGACATCACCATTAAAGTTGAAAAAGTAAAGGGACATATGCTCATTAGGCCAACTGGAGCATACTACCTGGGGGTCTCCCCACTGTTAGGCTGAAGCAGGTGTACGTAGTTTCCTTCCAGAAAGAAAGAAGGTTCTTGAGCAGATGAAGGTCATGGTGCTCAAACCCTCTTCCTCTTTCAAAAACCATTACCTCAGGATCCTAAAGCCAATGGGATTACCCTCATCTAAGCCATTATCATTTGTAGCGTTTAAAATGTGCCTGCAGGACTACAAAGGCAGGTGGTAGTACATGGAATCATTGGCAGGAAAGGCAAGAGCTACCCCTGGTGGCCACTAAGCAGACGGTGGTAGTGGTGGAGGCAATAGCATTGGGTCCCACTGCTCCACTTGGTCTTGAGGGTGGAAGAGTAAGTGGTGGGGCAGGCATTTTTGTGGGTAGTAGTGCTAATGGAACTGGGGCACAATGTCTCCTGGCCCCTCTATGTGGGACATGCTGGCATCTAGATGTACACCCAGTCCAGGTACCCCTGGCTGCAAAAAAACTCAGGGCACCTAATGGGAAAGTCCTTGGAAGACCTTGATAACAGTTCTCTGTGTTGAATCATCAATCAGAGAGGAACATTATTTAGTCAGTGACAGCTTCAAAAGCATTTTTCATAAAATCAACAAATGACAGAAATTATAATGATTTGATGAATTATTTGCAACACAATTACACCACTTGCTTTATGACATAAAATTTAGTTTAGTTAGAGAATAAGAAGAAATACATTTCTTATTGACTTATTTATGTGTATATGATAACTTGTAAGACTGGGATTTGGCTACAATCTGAATTGTTAAATGTTGTTAAATGTCTTGAATGTCACTCAGGTTTGCAGTCATTCATTTATAGGGAGACAGGTAGTTATCTATTGACTGATTACTGTGTCTAAAGGTTAAGTAAAATGTATGCACTCATTTTTAAAAGTTTAATTATTGAATACCTGCTATGTGCCAGGCACTGTGCTAGACTCTGGGGGACACAGTAATGAAAGTAAGTATATAGAGTAAGGACACCAACCCAGCTTTAAAGGGTAGAAAAAGCTTTCCAGAGAAAGTAGGGCCAAGGCTGAGACTTGAAAGATGAGTAAACATAGCCACCTGTGAAGTGGTTGGGGAGAAGAGAGGGAGGAGGAAGGGAGAGAAGGGAGGGAGGGAGCAGTAGAGCTTAAGACTCAGCTGAAAGAACAGTAAGTGCACAGGCCTGTGAGAGAGAGGAAGAGGAAGGAGGAAGGGTGGTCCACTGGGAGAAAAGACTGAAGCATTAAGTACAAGGTGGTAGTAAAGAGAAATAAGAACGGGCAGCAAGTAAGCCAGGCCCACTTCAGGAAGGGCCTTCTAAGCTGTGTCAAGGAGTCTGAACTTTACCATGACAGAGAGACATGGAAAAGATGGATGACACAAGTGATGTGATCAGTTTGGCATTAGAGAAAGGATACCTTGTCTTTCTTGTCTAGGGACTACATGGGAGAGGAGTTAGATTGGAAGCAGGGAGATAAGGGTGCTTGCTGTAGTCAATTAAGTGAAAGAGAATGGTGTCTAGAATGAAACCGATTACTATAGTTCTCTTAAATACTATTCATTAGATAGAATGGAAAGATCCTGGTCATTGATGGATGGGAATTCAAGGAGAGAAAGGAGTTGTGTGGGATGTCCAGGGCTCTAGCTTAGTCACTGAATGTCTTGAAGGACCAACCCCAGATAGAGAGGCACAGGAGAACAGGCATTGGGTTACGGCAGGATGAGGTTGGTTCTGGACATAATAGAGTTTAAGGGACTATGAGACATTCGTGTGGAAATGCCCAGTAAGCAGTCAGATATATAGGTCTGGAGTGCAAAAGAAAAGACTCGACCAGAGATGTAGATTTGGGAACAATCAGTAAACAGATGTAATTCCGTTGTTATTAGTTGCCTTCAAGTTGGGCCCCAAAGGGGACTAAATGCTGCCCAGCCCTGCACCGTCTCCACGATCAGCTGCAGCGCCAACCATTGTAATCTAGTGTTTTCATTGGCTGACTTTCAAGAGATCATCAGGCCTTTCTTCCTAGTCTGCTTTAGATTAGAAGTTCTTCCAAAACCTATTCATTTGCAGAGCGACACTTAAGCCTCCAATGACAGACAGGTGGTCACTGAACAGGAAACACATTGGCTGGGAATTGAACTAGGGTGGGTCTTCTATATGGAAAAACAGGAATTCTACCACTGAACCACCAGGGTAACCCCCTTGATCGTAATTCAAAAAAAAAAAAAAAAACTAAACTCAGATCTGACTCATAGTCACCCCCCCTTTGGTTTCCGAGGTGGTATTACTACAGAAGTAGATTGCCCAACCTTCCTTCTGAGGAGTGGTTGGTGGGTTTGAACTGCCAACCTTCTAGATCATAATTAAGGTCCCAAAAATAGATGAGATTTATTATAAAGAGTATGATGAATAAAAAACAAAAAGGCTGAGAACTTAAATTGAAAGATCTCCAATATTTAAGAAATGGGAAGGAAAAATAAAAGCTCTTAAATGAGATTAAGAACGGATGGAGAAAATCCAAGAAAGTATGGTGGACAAAAGCCAAATGAGAAAAATACCAAGATGGAGAGCCTGAACAATAGTGTCAGGTGGTATTGACAGATAGTTAGCTGACAACAGAGAAGTGTCCCATTGGTTTAGCAGCAAGAAAACTGCTGGCAGAGCATTTTCAGTGGAGTAGTGAGCAGCAGCCAGGGTGCAGAGAGTTAAAGACCGAGTTAACAAAATAAACCCTAAGAGAAATGGAAGCAAAACAGCACAAGAAATAAGGTCAACACATATTTGCAATTTTTTTACACTTGAATTGTAATTTTTTTGAAAAATTGATGTAAAATAGTAAGACAGAATTCATTACTAGAAGGAAAAAAGAGATATTTTATTTGTGCAATGCTATTTTTTAAATTAGCTTATTTGGCAGGTTAGAAATGAAATCACATTTCAACTTCATGTGGAATTAGATTGGTATATTTTGCTCAGATTAGGTTTTAATAGAAACAAAGCCTCGTGAATCTCTGAGCTTTCAAAACTGTTACTTTTGGCTCTTTGTGAAATGGCTTGAGAGTAACTATAAATACATTTTGAAATCAGGAAAATTATCTCTTTACATTATACTAGTTGCTATGTTATTATTATTTGAATAATAATATTCTATACATTATTATAAACAAATGATCTGTACTAACCCAGAAGTTTTCACTAGAGCTCTGATGGCACAGTGCCTAAGGCATTTGACTGCTAACCAGAAGGGTGGCGGTTCAAACCCACCAGCTGCTCCATGGAAAGAAAATGAGGTAATCTAGTTTTGTAAGGGTTTACAACCTTGGAAGCCCAATAGGGGTAGCTATGAGTCAAAATTGACTAGATGGCAGTGGGTTTGGTTTTTTTTGTGGTTTATTCTCAACAAAAGAAATCTATTGTTATGGCAAGAGTCCGGGAAGAACCTAATCTCTCTCCTCTGTCAGTGTCTTAGTTTCTTAGTGCTGCCATAACAGAAACACCACAAGTTATGTGGCTTTAACAAACAGAAATTTATTTTCTCATAGTTTAGGAAGCTTGAAGTCTAAATTCAGGGCAGTGACTCGAGGAGAAGGTTCTTTGTCCACTCTGGAAACTCCTTGTCTCTTCTTCATTCCTTGGTGATGTCCACAGGCATCAGTCTTTCCCCATCTGTGTTCCCTTGGTTCAGTGCCTTTGTTGTTGTTGTTGTTATGTGCCATCGAGTTGGGCCCGACTCATAGTGACCCCTCCTTGGGTTTCCAAGGCGGTATCACTATGGAAGTAGATTGCCCAACCTTCCTTCTGAGGAGTGGCTGGTGGGTTTGAACTGCCAGCCTTCTGGTTAGCAGTCAAGTGCCTTAGGCACTATGCTACCAGAGCTCCCATTTCTGTGCCTAGTTTGCTCTTTTTGTATCTCAGGATTAGATTAAGACACACCCTACAATAGTATGACCTCATTATAACAAAGAAAGCCCTGTTTCCAAGAGAATTACATCCACAGATATCCCGTTGAACCCATGGAGCACCTGATGAATTTGAACCACTGATCTTTTGATTAGCCAGTGAGCACTTTAACCACTGTGCCATCAGAGCTCTCATATTAGCAATATGGATATGGTTTTCACATTACACGAAATGTTGTTGTTGTTGTCGTTATGAGCCGTCGAGTCAGACCCGACTCATAGTGACCCGTCCTTGGGTTCCCAAGGCAGTATCACTACAGAAGCAGACTGCCCAACCTTCCTTCTGAGGAGTGGCTGGTGGGTTTGAACCGCCAGACTTCTGGTTAGCAGTCAAGTGCCTTAGGCACTACACTACCAGAGCTCCTTACATGAAATATAGTAAAGATTAATTGTACTCACAAAATGAGGAAGAATATTAATTGTTGGTAGTGGTTGAGGGGAGTTGGGAGAGAGTCATTCTTTAGAAGCTAAATGTTTTATGTACCATAATCTTTACCAATTTTTCAAACATTAGAGATTGGACTCCATTGCACCCAAGTTGGACTTAGAAATAAAGGAATGGTACTTAAAACCTCCTTTAGAGTGAAGTAAAATCTAAATCTGACCATCTTTACAGGAACAGGTGTAAAAAGCCCACAGTAATTGGCAAACATACACAAAACCAAATATTTTGGAATCACATGATACCAATTCAAATTTGGTTCATATTTATTTGATTTATTATTATTTGATTAGAAACTATTGTGTTGGGTAAATTGTTGAGAGTGTGTTAGCCCAGCATCATAATGTTCCTCAGAGCATGTTTTGTTTTCTTTTTGGAGTGAAAAAGAAGTAATATTTTTTAAAAAGGAGTTGCCATGGATGATGGTGGCTGTTGCACAACATTACTAATGTAATTGATGTCACTAAACTGTACACCTGAAAAATACTGAATTGGCAAATGTGTGCTTTATATATTTTACAACAATTTAAAAAAGAAGTTGCCTGAAAGTGGTATTAAATTTAATAGCTATTATGACATATATATAAAATAAACAGTCATTGTATGAAGTAAATACACTAAAACCTGAAAAAGCCAGAACCTATGTAAGATGGACACTTGTCAGAGAAGGAAAACTCAAATATTTTCCACTAGATTGAGAACAGTAGAAAGTGGTGACCACACCCTGTCAAAGGCAGAAAACAAAGGCAGTCCCATTGAGTTCTGGCTCTCACAGATTTCACTGTAGCTGCATACACACATATATGAAAAACATCTTTTCATACCAATAAATAAAATTCTATAGCAATATTTTAAATCCCTGCACAAGTTCTAATATGTTAACTATTATAATTTCCTTACACAATTCCCAACTGTTAAAAAGATTAGGGTTATTTTTTTCCTTCAGATTTCGTTGTTATAAATGGTATTATGGGTGAACATTCTTGTGGCTCAGTCTCCCAAGAGGTTTCTAACCTTTGTTACCTGGAAGTAGAACCCAAGTCTTCTGATTCCCAAGTTAGCACTTTTTCCTCCTTACCAAATTGATGAGACTTGGATGACACTAGATTTGCTGTACGTAGATTCCACACAAACACAGACTTAAACACACAGAGTCCTAGGAACACACACACATAGAAGTTTATGTTCATTGCCCAAGTCAAGTGAATGCAATTCTCACATCAGAGTAATTGATGGGCCATTGCGGAGTAGTGAATTACCTGGTATGGCTTTTCTAGCCATAAGTCTTTGTAAACTCTGTGGTGGAATTTGCTGTGACCAACTGAGGAACTCCTGATTGTAAAAGTTATCCACCTGGGGTATTTCTATTGTGCACAACACAAAGCAATGTTCTGGGAGCTTCCCGCTCTCACTCAGGTGCTTAGAATTCTGATGTTATGATTGGTTGGTTTGGCCACTCTGCCAGGCTCAAAAGGCCTTCTAGAGGCAGAAGTCTCTCTCTCTGACCTCTGGCTGAGGAAGACGTGTTGCTGAGAAAGAGACACCAAGAGACAGGCATTGCTGGGAGAGAGACTGAGAGAAACTTTTGGGTGAGAGACGGTGGGCTGGGAGAGAGACTGAACATTTTTCCTGAACTTGAATTGTAGCCTGGCGCTTCCCTAATAAACCCCATAATCTGTGAGTTCTGTGTGGCCACTGCAGTGAATTATCGAACCCAGGAGAGAGGTGGTAGGTTCTTTGGGAAGAATGGTTGGTGAAAGGGCTGGAGGGAGGCAGCATGTCTGGTCTTGCAGGAATAGGCCCTGGCTTACTGATGGTGATTCTGTCTTGCTTTTGTGTGGTTAGAGGAAGTCAGAAGATGTGGCCTCCATGCCCGTTTAGCAGCCGTTTATTAAATAATGTATCTTCCAGAGACATACAGCCAAGGGAAAAAAAATAGTTCTTGTCCAAATTACTTTGTCTTCATGGCTTGAAATGGGAATCTTCAAAGTTCTGTGAGTCAAAGCTTCTTTAACACTTTTCCAACTTTCCTTACTTAACCAAGTAGGGAAAAACTGTGTTGTACTGGGGGTGGAAAAATGAGGTCTGGTTTTAATTCTCCATTTACCTGGTGTCTTTATTAACTCATAAAGGTAATTAACATGGAAAAACTCTAGTGAGTCATATGGCCATAGTGCTTGGCAGTAATCATGTTGCATGGTTTACACATACGCATATATGTTACCTGGGCAACTATGTGCACACAGAAGTATAATTGAGCCTGGTGACAAATATAGATGAAGCAAGATCCCAAGGCCTTTGAGAGGTATAATCTAATATGGCTAGCAAAATAAGACCAAATGTGTTTTCATATACGGAGAAATAAATGGCCTCAAATTTTCAATTCAGATATGACAGTTTTTTCTGATGAAGCATAAGTTCTTGCCAAGCAGAACCCTGTGCTACAAACCAGTTTGAGTAGATGCTACCAATTTCTTTCAAATACAACAAGTTCTCTTAGCTTCTCTCTCCAGAAACTCAAGTAAAAAAAATACAGCATATTAATGTAATTTATCCATCTTGCTCAAGAAGGATAGGGCAAAGTTTATATAAATTTTGTCAACAGAGTCCAGAAATGGTAAGGTGAATTGATTTCCCATTTGTTGTATCTGGAGTTGGTTTCCTTGAAAATGAGATGTGTTTTGATATAACTTTCCTAAGCAGCAAATCAATGACCATTGCACTTTCCTTCATCCTCTTTATGAGGAGGCAGGCTAGGGCAGTGAAAAGCACCCAGTCGTAGAAGAAGTTGAAATGCCAAAGTGCCACTGCTGCTGAATGGACCTCAGAATCTATAGTCCCCACGATCCCATAGCCACCACACCAGTCGCCAGCAACTTCCAGCAGTTGCAAAAGCCAGGAGAAGAAAGCTTATCTTTCCCTCTCACTATTGATCTCTCACAAATGCCTCTTATTGACAGAACCTAAGAGGAAGCCAGTAGGCAAAGAAGCCTGGGAAATGGGGTTTGTAGACTCCCAGCACTACAGAACCAAGTACAGAAGACCAGGTATTCAGCTTAAAGACAACAGACAAGTAACTGGCACACTTCTAAAATGAAAGAAACAGCAAAACAAAACAGTACAAAGGAATTCAAAGGAAACACTAACACAGGGGACTTGACTAAAACAACTTTTTAATGCTATCAATTACAACTTGAGAAAATTAGAGAAGGTATGACATTTGTAAACACAGAACCAAAAAAGAAAACCCAAATCCTTTGTCCTCAAGTTGACTCTGACTCATGGCAACCTTGTAGCACAGAGTAGAACTGTCCCATAGGTTTCTAAGGCTATACATCTTTCCAGAAGCAGACTGTCACATCTTTCTTCCACAGAGCCACTGTTGGGATTGAAATGCTGACCTTTCAGTTAGCAGTTGAGTACTTGTACCACGGCGCTCCTAAACAGAACAAAACAACCAAAAAACCCACTGCCATCAAGTCAATTCCAACTCATAGCGACCCATAACATTTCCAAGACTGTAAATCTTAACAGAATTAGATTTTTTCCTCTTCTTCCACAGAGCAGCTGGTGGGTTTGAACAATCGACCTTCTGGTTAGCAGCCCTAATCAATGCACCAGCAGAGGTCCTTAAACAGAGCAAGACACAGTTAAATAAAGAAACTCTCAAGAAAGAGCTCATGGACGTTAAGATTGTCATAATCAAAACTAAAAATAAAAGTTTTAAAGAAGGCTTAGAAGATTAGGTTAAAAATCTCCAATAAAATAAACAGAAGTAAATTAAAAAGACAAGAAAATTAGAGGATTCATCAAGGAGCTTTGTGATCTGAATAGCAGGATTTCCAGCAAAGAGTAGCAGAAAAAATACTGAAGAAGAGCCTATCAAAAATGTAAGAGAAGAAAATTTCCCAGAACCAAAGAAAACTCTATATTTCAAAAAGGCTTACCAACTACCCCAAAATATCAAAACATGTTATCATGAAATTTCAACATACCAAGGACGGTGTAGTGCCTAATACATTCGACTGCTAACCAGATGGTCGGCGTTTCAAACCCACCAGCCACTCCTCAGAAAGAAGATTGTACAATCTACTTCCATAGTGATACCGCCTCAGAAACCCAAGGAGGGGTCTCTATGAGTTGGATTTGATTTGACGGCAGTGAGTTTTGTTTTGTTTTTAAGGATAAAGGAAAGATCTTAAAGTTTAAATATAGAGAAAAAGAGGCCATATACAAAGATTCAAGAATAAGAATGTCATCAGACTTCTGGGAAGTGAGGGGAAGAAGGGGTGGAAAATATCATCAAAATTCTAGGGAAAATTTTTTTTAAAATTTTAAAAGATTTTCATTTACATTATCAATCACGACATAAAATAAAGACATTTTCAGAATACAATTCCCTCCCCCCACCCCCCCACCCCCAAAAAATGTTTCAGGACCCAAAACACAGGGAGTTCACAAGATTAAAGAAAATTTGGAAGCTAGTGTTTCCTGGATAGGAACTATTTAAAGCCTAAATTTCAACCAGTCCATACTGAGCAACAGTATGAAAGTGTCCAGAAGACTTGTTTCTATAGGGGCAGGGGGTAGGAGAAGATTAATACACTACCTTGAAAAGACATTTATAGTTCTGCAGTTTTAGGGGAAGAATTTATG
>NW_006921592.1:7810122-7813174 GCF_000298275.1 Orycteropus afer afer | reverse complement strand
TGCCTAAGGCACTTGACTGCTCACCAGAAGGCTGGCGGTTCAAACCCACCAGCCACTCCTTGGAAGGAAGGTTGGGCAATCCTACTTCTGTAGTGATGCTGCCTCGGAAACCCAAGGAGGGGTCGCTATGAGTCAGGGCCCACTCGACGGCAAACAACAACAACAACAGGATTCCAATACCAGTCAGAGTAGCAAAACTTGTGTCTTTAATCCCTTTATGTGCTGACTCTGTCTCATTGGCAACGTAATGTTTTAAATCTTAGGTATTTAAGTTCTAAGTTCCATTCTATAAAATGTGCATTTATATCACAGAGTCCACATAACATCTCCTTAGGAATATTATTCAGAATTTGTTTCAGAGAAGAATTTAAACCATTCATCAGTGTAACATGCTAACCACAAATAGTGCCACAGCCTCTGACAATACCCTCTGATAATGAGTTAGAATGCCAAGATCCTCTTATAATTTTAGAATGAAATCAAACAATTGATTATTCTCCTTCATGACTTCTTAAAAATAAATTCAAAATCATTGCTAATTTTTTATTAATAGTTTAATGCCATTGCCTTAATATCATCATGGAAATCCCCTTTTTTCATATTGCATGATGTTTTGGAGATATTTTAAAGTAAATGGAAAATCTAAAGTAGTAGTTCTTTACTAGCTGCAAATTGGAGTTATGTGGGGAATTTGAAAAAATATTGACACCCAGACCCCACTCCGGACCAAATGAAAATCAGAATCTCTAGGTTTTTTAAAAGCATCCCAGGTCATTATAATATAAAGCCAGTCTTGAAAGCAATTGATCTCTAACCAAACTTACTGCCCTGGAGTCAGGTCTGACTCATACCGATGCCTCCTAGAGTTTCCAAGGTGTTAGTAGACTGCCCAACCTTCCTTCCGAGGAGTGGATGGTGGGTTTGAACTGCCAGTCTTCTGATTAGCAGTCAAAGCCTTAGGCACTACGCCACTAGAGCTCCTTTGGTCTATAACAGTGGTTCTCAAAAGTGTGGTTCCCAGGTCAGCAGCACCAATGGTACAAGCACTTCTTTTAAATGAAAACCTCTGCCCAACTTAGACCCACTGAGTCAGATATCTGGAATATGGGCCAACGTCTGTGTTTTAACAACCCCTCCAGGTGATTCTGATACAACTCAAGTTTGATAAACACTGTTAGAGGAAGGAAAAATGAAGACATCCACCCTAAAAGATACTCCCTTTAATTTCGATGACTTTCACTCTCTTCTAAGTTTTTCTTGTTCTTAGTCTTATTCACTCCCTTCTTCACTTCCCTTTAACCACTTGATTCTTACATTTGTCTATTTCTTTTCCCCTATTTTTAAATGTTTTCCTCATTTCCCATATCCACTAAGAAAGATGACTCTTCTACTCATGGTCTTGTTCACAGTGGAAACATTGCACTTTTGTTTTAGCAGAAAATTCAGGTGGCTCCAAAACAAAGCTGCCTTTCTTGGGTGGTATATCATAAATTATTTTGGATATGAAGTTTGATTGAACATTTAGAGTTACTACTATAGGTATGCATTTTTTTTTATTGTGATTTGCTTTATTACACTTCACAGATACTGCATCTTTTACAAATTGAAGGTGTGTGACAACTATGAGTTGAGCAAGTCTCATGGAACCATTTTTCCAATAGCATGTGCTCACTTTATGTCTCTGTAATATTTGGTAATTCTCAAAAAATTTCAAATATTTTCATGATGCTATTGCACATTTAGTAGATTATAAAAAACCTGCTGCCATCAAGTCAGTTCTGACCCCCACAGGCTTTCCAAGCATGTAAATCTTTATGAATATAGATTACCTCATCTTCCTCCCATGGAGCAGCTGGTGGGTTGCTGACCTTCTGGTAGCAGCCAAATGCTTTCCCACTGTACCACCAGAGCCCCTTAGTAGACTATGTTGTTGTTAGGTGCCATGAGTCGGCTCTGACTCAAAGAGACAGAATGAAACATTGCCCAGTAGTATGCCATCCTCACAATCCTTGCTATACCTGAGCCTACCCTTGGAGCCACTGTGTCAATCCACCTCATCAAGGGTCTCCCCCTTTTTCACTGACCCTCCACTTTACCAAGCTTGATATCCTTCTCCAACGAATGATCCCTTCTGACAATATGACTAAAATCGGTGAGATGAAGTCTGGTCGTTCTCGCTTCCAAAAAGCATTCTGGCTGTGCTTCTTCCAGGACAAATTTGTTCATTCTTCTGGCAGTCCATGGTACTTTCAGTATTCTTTGCCAATACCACAACTGAAAAGCATCAGTATAGTGTAAACATAAATTTTATATGCACTGGGAAACCACAAAAATTGTGTAACTCACTGTATTATGATATTTGTTTTATTGTAATGGTCTGGGACCAAACCCACAATATCTCCAAGGTATGCCCGTACAGAAGAATTAAATGTTGTGTATAATTTTTAGAAATTCTTTTTGCCATTGAACCAGTGTCCTCTAGTGGCCAATGTAAGAACTGACAGTAAACAATGGATTTCATCCTATTTCCTACTTAACTGATAAAACAAACATTTATTGAATATCTAATTGTGTCAGAAGGAGGTCTGGTGGTGTAATGGGTAAGGCATTTGACTGCTAACCAGAAGGTCAGCGCCACAGGAGGAAGATGAGTCAATCTACTTCCATAAAAATTTACAGCCTTGGAGGCCCAATGGGGGTACAGGGGTCGCTGTGAGTCCGAATCAACTCAATGACAATGGGTTTGATGTGTGTCAGACAATGAAGATGTCTATGTGAGCTGTTTAGACAAATATATTATAGATTCAGTCTTTCAGTAGTTCAATTTTTCCTATATTAATTCAGAGATGCTAATTGATATTTGATTAGAATATTAATTTAATTAGAAAGTCTGCAGAGGTTATTTTAATCTCCTTAGGGGTAACTAAGGAGTTCTGGTGGTATAGTGGTTAGAGCATTCAGTTGCTACCCAAAAGCACCCACCAGCTATTCTGCAGGAAAAAGATGAGGCAGTTTGCTTCCGTAAAGATTTATAGCCCTGGAAACCCTATGG
>NW_006921592.1:7807993-7809452 GCF_000298275.1 Orycteropus afer afer | reverse complement strand
AAAAAAAAAAAAAAAAAAAAAAAGGATAATTTCAGAAAATTCCTAATACATGAAAATGAATGTCATTTATTATTATAATGAAATCAGGAGCCCTGGGTATGACTCAGTGAATGTTGCATATGAAAATTTTAAGCTTTTTAAATTTCTTTCCGTATGATGATGACTATTATATATTATATCTTCTTTGGGAAATATCAGTTCTAGTTCAAGTTAGCCAACTAGGCACACAAGTTTACCTTACTTTTTTCCCAAAAATGCGTTGGAAATAATCATTATGTAGATAGCTATACACATGAATAAACTTGTAGAGAATTGAAAAATGGTGACATCATGAGACCAGAAAGAATGAGATTTTAACAAAATGTGTGTTAAGTACCCAGAGGATTCATGTCGGATGAGATATTGTGGTCAGGGTGCATTCTCAAGAGTCGTTAGCATCTAGGAGAAGAGGAGGTACTTAGGGAACAGGAGGTCACAGCAGGAAATCATCTGGAGGAGGTGTGGGTGAGAGGCCAACTCCTGTGATGCTTTTTCCTTAACCTCCAAGAAAAGTGTGTTACTATCAGAATTTTAATCTTTACCTTCCTACATTATAACATCCTCCTTGAAACTGGAGTAATCTTCCAGACCCTGTATAGTACAAGTGATAAAGAGAAAGGAAAGGGGAGTCCCAAGAGTTCATTGCCACTTTGGCACCCCTAGAGAAGGAGCTTGATTATTTCAAGTCTATGGACTATAGTTCCAGGCATTGACCCACAGAAGAAATAGGAAATTTAAGAAAGAGCAGGAAATCCAAGATGGTAAGGAGGACCCCAGAGTAGACAACTAAGGTGAATGGCATATGATTGAACTGTCTGCTTCCTCTGTGTCCCCATGATGATTTTACTTAGCATACAGATAAACATTTATCCCTTTAACTGCTAAATATTTGTGATTGGATTTAAAAAAAAACAAAACTCACCGCCATTGACTTGATTCTGACTGACAGCAACCCCCACTGGGTTTCCAAGGCTGTATGTAGATCTTTACAGGAGTAGATCACCCCATCTTCCTTCCACAGAGCAGCTGGTGAGTTTGAACTGCTGACCTTCTGGTAAATGTCTTATCCACTATGCCAGCAGAGCTCCTTATGTATGAATAAGAGATATGTATGAATAATAGATATAATTATGTTATCAGATGCATAATGTTACAGATATTGTTGCTAAGAATAAGGCTAGTGAAAAAGAGAATTGATTTAAAGCTGAAGAGGAAAGCGTCAAAATTTTCACACACAAAAAAAAATAAAGTTACATACAAAGGAATAAATAAATACACACTACTCACCTAACTACTCCTACTCATCTGGAACTCAAAAGATACATACATGTAGTCCCAAACTTAGGATAGGATACCGTTCTGACAACTCCATCCAAAGTTTGTTCTAACATAAGTCAAATACCTCTTTTTTTTTTTTTTT
>NW_006921592.1:7801988-7803058 GCF_000298275.1 Orycteropus afer afer | reverse complement strand
TATGGGGAGGAAGTGGGAGGGGAGCTGTTGCATTGTGGTAAACTGTGGTCAATGACATGAGACAAAGTATATGAGAACTGCTGTATGGAAAGTGAATTTGCTCTGTAAATCTTCACCCAAATAAAAATAAATAAATTAGAAAAAAAAAAAAAGATCACTGGTGATGTAAAAGGAACAGCTTAAGGGTTGAAACAAGAGTAAAGTGAATTTATAAGTGAATGGAAGTGAGGAAAAGAAAATAGTGAGTGTAGACACTTCTTTGACACTTAGCTGTGGAGCGAAGCAGGGAAGTAGAATGAATACTGAAAAGAAACGGGGCATAAAGGAAAGATAGTTTTATGTCTTAAACATACTAGACCATGAATTTAAGGAGTTCATGGGTGTGTGCAGAGACTGGTGAGGGATGGAATGAGGAGTTTTGAGACAGGTAGGAGAGGGATATGAGGAAGAGAGGAGAGAAATCCCAGCAAAGTAGCAAGAGACCAAAGTTTACAGAAAGAATGTTCAGTGGAGATTCTCCATAGAAGGACTGGTGAATTTTTAGAAAATAATGGTGTCTAATCATCTATTTTCAACTGTTGTTCACACTGTGCAGGGCTGGACCTTCCATTACCGTAAACCTTCAGTACAGTCTGCTGTACACAACTTGGCCTTGTAAAGTGATACTTTGAGTTAAGGAGGACAGGCCCGGAGTGAGTGGAGAAGGAGACTATAGGGTGCAGAGTGGGGATTGGGGATAAGCAGGGAATTACAGCAAGTTGTGACCTGAAGAAACATAAGCTTCTGGTAATCACTGGAGATAATGGGGCGGAAAAGGGATTTCCAACAGCATATGGGACTAAGTGAGAAATTCTACTAAATATTAAAGGGAGAGGCAGTCTCCTAAAACCAGAGGATGTAAGGATACCCAGACAACTTGGTGGATTTGAAATAGCTAAAAAGTATTTGAGTTTACAATTTTTTTTTACTATGGGAGCTCTGGTAGCATAGTGGCTAAAGCACTTGACTGCTAACCAGAAGGTTGGCGGTTCAAACCCACCAGCCACTCCTCGGAAGGAAGGTTGGGCAAT
>NW_006921592.1:7797006-7801888 GCF_000298275.1 Orycteropus afer afer | reverse complement strand
ATATATATATATATATACATAAAAATACACAAATCATGAAAAAAAGGACAGTTATAAGTATGGTGTGCTGTAACTTAAATACATCATAAATCAGGGACTACCTGTATACAGAGTTAAGAAAGAAAAAATATTTAGAAGCTAAAATGCTGTATCCAAGCAAATTATCACTTCCATAAGGACAAAAATGAGGATATTTTTAGATGTCACTTATGCCTTTTTTGAAATAACTGTTAAAAGATGTACTTCAGTGGAAAAAATAAATAAATAAAACTGAACTCCAAAAGAAAAGTGGTGTGCAAGAAACATTATTGAGCATATTGATAATATAGCCTAAATCAAAATAAATACTGACTGGGTGTTTAAGTAAGGCAGACTGTGTCCTATTCTTTTGCTATTTAGTGTGCTTCAGCTGAGAAGTAACTCACTTCCTGAGGTTATTCTGATCCAGGAGAAGTAATGCATCCCATCTTGCACTGTTTTTAGAGTTCCCATAAGCAGGAGAAAACACATTAGATTAAGAGTTTAATCTACTTTAAGAGATAGTTCTTTAGGGAATAAATGCCAGATTTCCAATACTTAAGAGACCTTGGTGGGTTCTGGTTCCACTGGAAATTAATGTCAAGTGAAACTCCTCTTCCCCCTATCCAGCCCCATCTGGAGGAAAGGGGACCTTTTGTTCCAGCTAGCTCACTGACAGACAATCTGGAAGAAGATCCCTCAGTCAGTCATTTGAAGTATCATTTTTATCTCTGAATAAAAATGTAAATAAAAATGACTAATATTGGAGTATAAGAAGAAAGGAACTAAAACACTAGACAATAATATCATGTAAGAAAAGAGGAAGATTATTGGAGTTAAAAAATTCAAAGATCATTGTTGTTGTTGTTGTTACGTGCTGTTGAGTCAGACCTGATTCATAGCGACCCCTCCTTGGGTTTCCGAGGCAGTATCTCTGCGGAAATAGATTGCCCAACCTTCCTTCCAAGGAGTGGTGGTGGGTTTGAACCTCCAGCCTTCTGGTTAGCAGTCAAGTGCCTTAGGCACTATGCTACCAGAGCTCCCTTCAAAGATCATTAGGAAGAAGGTAAAGATATCAATGAACTTTTTTGTTGTTGTTAAGTGACGTCAAGTCAGGTCCAACTCATATCAACCCTATGTACAACAGAACAAAACACTGCCCAGTACTGTTCTAACCTCACAATTCTTGCTATCCCTGAGCCCATCACTGCAGCCATTGTATCAATCCATCTAGTTGAGGGCCTTCTCCTCTTTTGTTGACCCTCCACTTTACCAAGCATGATATCCTTCTCCAGGGAATGGTCCCTTTTGACAACATGACCAAAGTAGGTGAGACGAAGTCTGGCCATTCTTGCTTCCAAAGAGCATTCTGGCTGTACTTCTTCCAGGACAGATTTGTTTGTTCTTTTGGCAGTCCAGGGCACTTTCAGTGTTCTTGCCAACACCACAACTCAAAAGCATCAACTTTTCTTTGGTCTTCCTTGTTCATTGTCAAGCTCTCACATGCATATGAGGTGATTGAAAATACCATGACTTGTGTCAGACGCACCTTAGTCTTCAAGGAGATATATTTGCTCTTCAGCACTTGAAAGAGGTCTTTTGCAGCAGATTTTCCCAGTGCAATACATCTTCTGATGTCTTGACTGCTGCTTCCATTGGTACTGATTGTGGAACCAAGTAATATGAAATCTTTAACAACTTCAATCTTTTCTCCATTTATTGTGGTGCTGCTTATTGGTCCTGTTGTGAGCATTTTCATTTTCTTTATGTTGAGATGTAATCCATACTGCAGACTGTAGTCTTCAATCTTCATCAGTAAGTGCTTCAAGTCATCCTCACTTTCAGCAAGAAAGGTTGTGTTATCAGTGTATCATAGGTTGTTAATTACTCTTCCTATAATCCTAATGCCACATTCTTCTTCATATAGTCCAGTTTCTCAGTTATTTACCCAGCATACAGATTGAATAAGTATGGTGAAAGGATACAACCCTGACACACTCCCTTCCTGATTTTAAATCATGCAGTATCCCCTTGTTCTGTTCAAACGACAGCCTCCTGGTCTATGTACAGGTTCCTGATGAGCACAATCAAGTGCTCTGGAATTGCCATTCTTCTCAATGTTATCCATAATTTGTTATGATCCACACAATCTAATGCTTTTATATAGTCAATAAAACACAAGTAAATAAACATCTTTCTGGTATTCTTTGCTTTGAACCAAGATCCATCTGACATCAGCAATGATATCATATCCCTCATTCCACATGCTCTTCTGAATCCAGCTTGCATTTCTGGAAGTTCTCTGGTTACTGCTGCAACCATTTTTAAATTATCTTCAGTAAGATTTTACTTGAGTGTGATTTATGATATTGTTGAATAATTTCCACATTCTGTGGGATCAACTTTCTTTGGAATGGGTACAAATATGGATCTTTTCCAGTCAGTTGGCTAGGTCAAAACTAAAAAAACTCACTGCTGTTAAGGTGGATCTGACTCACAGCTGTCTTCCAAATCTCTTGGCATAACCCAGTGAGTGCCTCCAGCATGGCATCCATTTGTCGAAACATCTCAATGGGTATTCCATCAATTTCTGGGGCTTTATTTTCCACCAATTCCTTCAGTGTATCTTCAACTTCTTCCTTCAATACTATTGGTTCCTGATCATATGCTACCTCCTGAAATGGATGAACATCGACCAGGTCTTTTAGGTACAGTGACTCTGTGTATTCCTTCCATCTTCTTTTGATATTTCCTGAATCATTCAATATTTTGCCCATAAAATCTTTCAATATAGAAACTTGAGGCTTGACTTTTTTTGTCAGTTCTTTTAGCTTGAGAAATGCTGAGGATATTCTTCCCTTTTGGTTTTCTAACTCCAGGTCTTTGCACATTTCATTTTAATAATTGACTTTGACTTCTCTAGGCTGCTCTTTGAAATCTTCTGTTCAGCTCTTTTATCTTGTCATTTCTTCCATTTGCTATAGCTATTCTCCATTCAAGGGCAAGTTGCAGAGTCTCTTCTGACATCCATTTTGGTCTTTTCTTCTCTTCCTGTCTTTTTAATGACCTCTTGTTTTCTTTGTGGATGATGTTCTTGATGTCATCCTACAATTCCTCTGGTTTTCGGCCATTGGTGTTCAATGCATCAAATCTATTCTTTGCTCTTTAGATAGTCTCAAAATTCAGAAGGGATATAATCAAGTTCATATTTTGGCTCTCGTGGACTTGTTTTAATTGTCTTCTGCTTCAACTCGAACTTGCATATGGTCTGTTGCACAGTCAGCTCCTGGCCTTGTTTTGTTTTATTTTATCAGCCAAAACAATGAACTTTAGATTTTTTTTTCATCAGCCAAAACAATGAACTTTAGATTTTGTTAAATCAATTAAGCATTTACAGTTTAAGAATAATCACCAAAACAATGAAATGGAATATGTAACTTCCAAACTATTAAATGAGAGAAAAAGTAAAAAGGTAACTTGATCAATCCAATAGAATGCAAGAAAAGGATGTGAATGTGCAAATACATCAGTAATCGCAATAAAACACATAAAAGAAACTTATTAATTAAGAGAGAAATACTCTAAAAAAGGATTTCCCTTCTTTCTAAAAAAAGGAATT
The DNA here is from genome assembly GCF_000298275.1 of Orycteropus afer afer. NCBI lineage: Eukaryota > Metazoa > Chordata > Mammalia > Tubulidentata > Orycteropodidae > Orycteropus > Orycteropus afer. The sequence continues at coordinate 7,798,251 of NW_006921592.1, read as the reverse complement.
TTCTGAAAAAGTATACATATATACCCTCCTAAATAGATTTTTATAAAGCACAATAGCACCAAAAGGATGAAGGACAGGATGAGAAAAGACATACTAACCAAAGGAAAGCTAATGTAACTATATTAATAGCAGACAAAGGACTTTGGGATAAAACTCCTTTAGGAATAAAGAGGCTCATTATATAATGATTAAATAATTAATTCACCATAATGATATAAGAGCTTTTAAGTTATATGTGCTTAATAGCATGGCCTTAAAATATATAAAGCAAAAATTGAGAGAATTATAAAATGAATTTGATAAATCCATAATTACATGGGAAGTATCAACATACCTCTATCAGTAATTGATAGGTCAAGTAGACCAAAAAATATTAATCTTGATGTAATAATTATTATATAAGGAAAAACCTGTAACAATGAGAAAGTACACATCATTTCCAAGTATGTATGGAATATTTACAAAAAATTACCTCATATTAGTCCACCAGGTAATGTCATGAACAGGGATGACCCCTTCTAGGGAAAAGAAGCCTGAGAAGAAGCAGGAGGAAAAAAAAAAGAATATTTAAGAGGAAAAGAATGAACATCAAGGGGGAAAAAAAACCTCAGATTCTCCAGGTGGCACAGCAGTTAAGGGCTTAACTATCAGCCAAAAGGTCTGTGGTTTGAACCCATCCAGTGACATCTTGGAAGGTAGGCCTGGTGATCTGCTTCTGAAAGGTCACAGACCTGAAAATCCTACGGGAAAGTTCTACTCTGCACACATGGATGGCCATGGGTTTCAATAGACTCAACAGCACTAACAGCATAACAACATAGTATCCTCAAATGTCCCTAGGTGGCACAAACATCTGTGCTCAACAGCTAACCTGAAGGTTGCTGGTTCAAATCCACCCAGTGGAACCATGGAATAAAAGGACTGGTGATCTGCTTCTGTAAAGACTACAGCCAAGGAAATTCTATGGAGGAGTTCTACTCTAGAATACATGGGGTCACCATGAGTCTGGATTGACTTGATGGCAACTAACATCAACATAATACACTCAAACCAAAGCCAGCATACCTACCCAAAATACCTATGCTCTTCAAGGTCTTATGACTATTTTTACCTGTCACCTAAGCTAGCTTAGTCATATCTTTGTTTCTTCTATTGAAGTCCACTCACTAATATGGGTTGAGTCCAGCTCAGAGATAGGGAAAAAGAGTAAAGACAGGAAATGGTCTGTGAGTTTTGCAAGATGAA
>NW_006921592.1:7783385-7792067 GCF_000298275.1 Orycteropus afer afer | reverse complement strand
CCCACCAGCCACTCCTCGGAAGGAAGGTTGGGCAATCCTACTTCCGTAGTGATACTGCCTCGGAAACCCAAGGAGGGGTCGCTATGAGTCGGGGCCGACTAGATGGCAAATAACAACAACAACAACTTGTAAATTATAATTGTCTTGATATTCCTATAATAATATCACTTTCCTTCATTGCATTTAATACTCTTCATTGATTGAAAAGGAGGCAGTTAGAGCTAGCCAGAGGGTGATAGAAACTGACCACAGGTGTGTGCTATACTGGTGAATATTAGTCATTATATGTGTCACAATGGAAAAAAAAATCAAGATGATCTATTCCATGGGTTTAGCTCAAGGAACCTATCTAGACAATTTAGCTTATATATTGTTCACAATCCTCCAGGTGAGACAAGTTTAACTAGGATGTGGCCCTCGCTTATCTGAATGAGCTTTAAGGAGCTCTGGTGATGCTGTGGTTAAAGTGTTAGACTGCTAAAGAAAAGGCCTACAGTTTGAACCCACCAGATGCTCCTTCAGAGAAAGATGAGGCAGTCTGCTTCACAAACCTATGGGGGCAGTTATACTCTGTCCTATAGGGTTGCTATGAGCCGGAATTGATTCATTGGCAGTGGGTTTTATCTGATCAACCAGAGTAATTAAGCATTAATAAAGAAGAAGAAAAAAAGATCATTCCTATAGTACTGGTGGGAGCTTTGGAGATATAGTGCCCAAGGCATTGGACTGCTAACCAGAAGGCTGGTGGTTCAAACCCACCAGCCACTCCTTGGAAGGAAGATTGGGCAATCTACTTCTGTAGAGATACCACCTCAGAAACCCAAGGAGTCCCTATGAATCGAATCGACTAGATGGCAGTGAGTTTGGGTTTTCTTTATAGTACTCGTGGACTCCCTTAGTAGTGCAAAAGATTAATGCACTTGGCTCCTAACCAAAATGTTGGAGGGTTGAATTCATCTATAGGTACTTTGGAAAAAAGGCCTGGCAAGCTTTTTCTGAAAAATTAGCCATTTAAAACTCTGTGGAACTTCTGTGGCTTCAAGCCAAACAAAAGACAGGCATATGAGCTGAACATTTACATTAGGTAGATACTCCTTGGAGAGATCAATCATGGGAGAGTAGAAGGGCTGTGTATGCACAGGGAGACAGGGAGACAGCTTGTGGGACAGGAGTGCATGGGAGGGAAGGAGACAGGGAAGAGGTTATCTATGGGGAGGAAGAGGGAGGGGAGCTGTTGCATTGTGGGAAATTTCAGTCAATGTCATGAGACAAAGTGTGTGTGAGCTCCTGTATGGAAAGTGAATTTGCCCTGTAAAGTTTCACCCAGGTCACTATAAAAATTGAAAAAAAAAAAAAAAAAAAACCTCTGTGGAAAAGTTCTCCTCTGACACACATGGTGTTGCCATGAGCTGGAATCTACTCCATGGCAAATGATTTGATTTGTTTGTTTTACAATGCCCTCAAGCCAAGTCTGCATACCTACCTGAAATAGCCCTAACATCTATGTTCCTCAAGGTGTTACACCTGATTTTAAATTTTCTGTCAGGTAGGCTTACTCATATTTTTTTCCCTGCTACAAAAGGAGCCCTCGGAGTGCAATGGTTAGGCACTTAGCTGCTAACAGAGAGGTCAGCAATTCGAACTCACCAGACTCTCCACAGGAAAAAGATGTGGCAATCTGCTTCTGTGAAGATTATAACCTTGGAAATTCTATGGGACAGTTCTACTCTGTCCTGGAGGATCACTATAAGTTGGAAACAAAGGCAATAGGGTAGTGTTTTTGTTTTAAAGTCCCCATCAAATATCACCAAGACACATAGATTTATTAATTTCCTATACTAATGAGTCGGGTCTGACTCCATGGCATATGACAACAACATAGCAATGGGGAGGGCACATCATGAGAATTGTAGCACATCACAAACTAAGGCAGTTAGGGAAGGGAACTTACAGGGTTTGGGGGTCAGGGTTTGTCATACAGTGGTTTGGGGGCAGAAGATAATGAGTAAGGGCTGGGTAGGGATTAGTCAGAATCTAAACTACATGAGTTGCTGGAATAATCAACAGTCTTGTCTGAAAGATGTAAGTCTATGTTCATGTTTGTGGTTTTAACTCAAACATATCAGAGCTTTAATAGTTTGTCTTGCATGTCATGGCTTGGATCAGTTTATCTGTTTTGCAAGTTATCGTTCAGCTTTGCAAGTTGTAGTTTCTGTTTCTTTTCTTATTACTCAGAACCTCTTTGTGCTTACCTCAATGACCTCAGAAGATAAGTGAACACTGTGACAATTTAGGATGACAATAAAAACTATCTTCAAATTCCAGTAATTACTAGAAGTCAGTAAAGAGTGACTATGCTTACTTTCTTGGTAATTCCAAAATCTTTTATCTATTTACAAACACCATTATCCTAAAACTAAAAAGAGGCCTTGGGACAACTGAGAAACTAGGGTCACACAAATTTACTTCTCATGTTAACTGAAATTCTAACTGTGGAATTACATTAACAATTTAGGTCAGGGGTTAAAAGCAAGGTTCTGGAGTCACATGGATTTGATTCAGTTCTCCTCTTGCTGGCTTGTTAGTTCTAGGATCTTGGGAAAATTATTTAACAAGTTTGGATTAATTTCTTCACAAGAAAAATGGCATAAATAATGGTACCTGCCTCATAGAGTTACTATGAAAATAAGTGAATTCTCGTAATCTGCTTATCTTTTGCAAAATTTAGTGGCTTAAAACAACAATTGCTTTTGCTCATGACTTTGTGGGTCAAGAATTCGGCAAGAGTTCATCTCTGCTCTACAAATCATCAGCTGAGGTGATTCCACTGGGGCCGAAGGATCCATTTTAAAGATGGCTCACTCTCAAAACTGGCAAGTTGGTGTTGGCTCTGAGCAGGGAGATCAGCCAGAGCATACACCAGATGCATAGATTCCTCTCTACATAGGCCTGTCCTCAGGGCTCCCTGACAACCTGGCAATTGGGTTCTAAGAGTACTCATTCCACGAAGCCTGAACATTGCACCTCTTAAGTTCCAAAGTGTCATCTCCATTGCATTCCACTGGTGAAGGATGTCACGAAATGCAACCCAGATTCAAGAAGAAGAGAATTAAATCTACCTTTTCACTGGATGGGGTGATAAAGAATTGTGGCCATTGTTGATCGGCTGACGGCTGCCAAACTCCTTGAGCTATTACTATCTTTAAAGTTATTACTGGACAAAGCAAGATACCTTTAACTTCTTAAAACCATCATAGGAATGTAAAGTAAATAAATATTTTTTATTTCCTAATAGAACTTTGGGAGCTCTGGTAGCGTAGTGGCTAAGACACTTCCCTGCTAACCAGACGGCTGGCGGTTCAAACCCACCAGCCACTCCTCGGAAGGAAGGTTGGGCAATCCTACTTCCGTAGTGATGTTGTTGTTGTTGTTGTTATGTGCCCTCGAGTCGGCCCCCACTCATACCGACCCCTCCTTGGGTTTCCGAGGCAGTATCACTACAGAAGTAGGATTGCCCAACCTTCCTTCCGAGGAGTGGCTGGTGGGTTTGAACCGCCAGCCGTCTGGTTAGCAGGCAAGTGTCTTAGCCACTATGCTACCAGAGCTCCGTAGTGATACTGCCTCGGAAACCCAAGGAGGGGTCGCTATGAGTTGGGGCCGACTCAACGGCACATAACAACAACAACAACAATAGAACTTTATGGAGCTCTAGTAGCATAGTGCCTAAGGCATTTGCTAACCAGAAGGCTGCCAATTCAAACCCACCACCCACTCCCCGGAAGGAAGATTGAGTGTGGTGGTTAAGTTTGTGTGTCAACTTGGCTGGGCCTGATTGACTGGCTGGGCAGCTGAATATATTTTTTCCCCATGGTAAGACTGGTAATTAACTCCATGGCAGAATCTATTGGAGCAGCTGAGTAGCTGCTTTGGGTATGTGGTCTGCTTCCCACATAAAAGAAACAGCTTTGGGAATGGTCTCTAGCTTATGGCATGCTCAACCCTGCATGTAGCTGAGTCGTTGTTCAGCAGCCTGTCATGCTCTGCCAATCTTGGGACTTTTAATGGACTTGAATTAACTGTCTGCCATGTGGTTTGGTAATACCAGGACTGTACCTTATTACTTGTCAACCTTGGGCTTATCAGCCTCTGCAGCCAGCAGCTGAGTGAAGAAAAGCCTCCAGCTTCAGTGGGCCGGAAGCAGGAGGCAGAGCTGAAACCCAAGGTTGAGGGGCTTTCACCCAGACCGTAGAGCCTGGCACTTTGAACTTGGACCTACAGCCTCCAAAATGTAAGATAATAAATTCCTGTTTCTTCAAGCCATGCCACTTGTGGTGTATTTCTGTTAGAGTGGCACTTGGTAACCAAAACACTGGGCAATCTACTTCCATGGTGATACCACCTCGGAAACCCAAGGAGGGGTCGCAATGAGTCAGATCCGACTCGATGGCACTAAGTTTGGTTTTTTGTTTTAATAGAACTTTTGTCATTTTTATTAACTCCATATTTTTCTCCAAGAATGTTCTCCCAGGCTTCTTTAATACTCGTAGCCACCATAAGTACTAATGGTAATTTCCCATACATTATGAATTCAGCTTCACTATTACATTTTGTTAAAACATTGTTTTAATAATCACTTGTCTCCAGATTACTCAAGAAGTCCATTGTGAATCATTCTGGGAGCCAACTCTCTCTTGCAATGGCTGCTAAGCAGAGGGTGGGAAAGAGCTTCCAACATTAAATTAAATTAAACTCTTCCTCCCTCACAGCCCCTACCTAGTGCTCTGACTTCCAGGGAATAAAGGTAGATGACCAAAAAACTAAGTGCCTGAAAGAGGAGGGTGGTGGGTGTCCTGTCTTGAGAGAACAGAATCTACCTTGATCTAAAACAGGTAACCTTTTATTTTTTCCCCCAGCCCTATTTTTGAAATGAGAGGAGAAAAGATTTGCGGTGAAAATAAAAACTATCCTCAAACATTTGTTAACACAGTTGTTGTTAGTTGCTATGGAGTCAGCAGGTGACCCCATGTACCACAGAATGAAATGTTGCCTAGTCCTGCACCATCTTCACAATCATTGGTGTTGTGGCCCAGCCACTGTGTATTCTGAGTGACTTCCAACGTAGGGGGCTCATCTTCCACCTCTATATGAGACAATATTCTGTTGTGATCCATAGGGTTTTCATAGGCTAACTTTCAGGGTAGATCGCCAGGCCTTTCTTCCTAGTCTTAGTCTAGAAGCTCTGCTGAAACCTGTTTACCATGAGTGACCCTGATATTTGAAATACCAGTGACATAGCTATAGCTTCCAGCATCATAGCAACACACAAGCTACTATAGTACGACAAAGTGGCAGATGAGTGGCGATCAAATATCTGAAGCACTGTCATATAGAAGCAGTAGACTTAATCCAATATGAGAAAACATTGAAACACTGCATAGAAGTCATAGGAAAGTAGACTTTAATTCAATAAAAATGAACATTTTTTTCTTAGAGGTGTTCAAAAACAGAAAAGACTGCCTTAGGAAGCAGAACTTTTTATCCCTTGGAGGGCATGTAGCAGGATCTGGATTTTAGTGGGGGATGTTTCAGAGAGGACTCCAACACTCTTGTTCAGGAACCAGTTGCTCATAGGCTGTTCAAGTATCCTCTGACTCTGGGATTATACAGTTTCAAGTCTGAATAAAGCTCAGTACCTGTTCTCCAGACTTCTTTTACATTCTACATATGCAAAACTGTACTAGTAGACACTCTATTAATCACTTCTTCCCAGGTGAGCAAGAGTTGGGAGGTTCAACAGACCTATCCAGCAGAAGATGGGAGAGAAACAACTTGTACCAGCAATTACAATATGTGCACCTGAGTAGTAATTACTAGAAGGATACTCCTGCAGGACCTCCACTTCAGTATTTAGGTAGAAAGTCTAAAGGTGTCATACAAACTCAAATGAAGCTACATAGGAATTGGAAAGATGTGACACCAATTGGTTTAGGGTATAGGAAAGTTGATGCACATCTTCTACACAACATTGATTACAATCCACACCACATAACAGCACTGTTCCCACTTCCTGCTGTGTTTACCATTTCCCTTTGTCCGTCTTTCTAATCCTTCCTGTCCTCTAAGCTTTATCTCTAGGGAAATGCTGCTCTTTAGATATTGTATGGTTGGTTGTTCTAAGGAGTGTGTACCTCCTTGGTATTATTGTTCATCTTTTAGGCTGGACTATTGTTTGGCTGAAAGCTGTGCCTCAGAGGTGAGTTCAGTACCAAGCTCGAGGGATTTCTAAGGGCCATAGTATCAGGGGTTCCACCAGTCTCTATCAGACCGGTAAGCCTGGTCTTTTTTTATGATTTTGAATTTTGGCCCACATTTTTCTCTCACTCTAGCTAGGACTTCCTATTGTGATTCCTTTCAGAGTCATTAACAGTGGAAGCTGGGCACCATCTAGTTCTTCTGATCTCATGTTCATGGAGGCTGAGGTTCACATGGTCCATTAGTCCTTTGACTAATTGTTTCCACCTATCTTTGATTTTCTTCTTATTTGCTTTGAAGGGGAGAGGCAAATAGTTGCACCTTAGATGGCTGCTCAAAAGCTTTTGAGTTCCTCATCACTACTCACCACAATAGGATGTAGAACATTATCTTTCTGGACTATGTTATGCCAGTTGACCTTGATGTCCCCCAAGACTATGGTCTGGAGCCCCCAGGCCCAGGAACTCAAGGTGTTTGGTTATGGCTAAGAAGTTTTCATAACTTTGCCCCTGTGTGCTCTACTGTATTAATGGATATATTTGCAGCACATATAAATACATATGTGAAAACACTCTGTAATAACTATATAAATTTGTGGGGTACTCCCATTCACCTTCCCACTCTTGTTCAGCTTGAGTGTCTATCTATATATGCACTCATGGATTATTGTTATTACTGTTATTGCAGGATTGTATATGTAACAGTGTTTAGCTTTGTTGCCTTTAAATCTTGTATTCTTCCCAGTGTCTTCCTTTGACTTGACCATTTTGTGCTGACCTCTTCCTCATTGTATTGCCTTTCCCTTCATCCAAGTTAATATGTATCTACCCTTTATTTAGTGACTTACCCTTCCTTTTCCTCGCATCCTTGGTAACCTGAAAAGAGTCTTTCTGTGAGTAAATTTTTCTTGACTTTCCTAGTAGTGGTGTCATACAGTACTTGTCCTTTTGTGATTGATTAATTTCACTAAGCATAATGTCCTTCAGGTTCATACATGTTATGAGGTATTACACAGATTCATCATTATTCTTTAATGTTGCATAGTTGTTGTGAGTATGGACCATAGTTTATTTATCTATTTATCCATTAATGGGCCCTAAGGTTGTGTTCTGGTTACCTAGTGCCATTCTGGCAAGAATATACTACAAATGGGATGGCTTGAAAAAACAGGAGTTTATTCTCTTACAGTTCAGGAGTCAGTAAGTCCAAGTCCAAAGTGCCAGGCTCTAGGGGCTGTGTGAAAGCCCCTCGACCTTGGGCTTCAGCTCTGCCTCTTGCTCCCAGCCCACTGAAGCTAGAGGCATCTCTTCACTCAGGCAGCTACTGGATGCTGAAGCTAACAAGCCCAAGGTCGAGAAATAAAATGGCACAGTCCCAATGTTACCAAACCACACGGCAGGCCATTAGTTCAAGTCCATTGGAAGTCCCAAGGTCAGCAGAGCATGGCAGGCAGGCTGCTGAACAACGACATGGCTACATGCAGGGTCCAAGCGTGCCATAAGTTAGAGACCATCCCCAAGGCTTTTTCTTATATACAGGAAGCAGACCACATCCCAAAGGCAGCTACTCAGCTGCTTGTGGTAGATCCCACCATGGAGGTGATTGTCAGTCTCATCGTGGGGAATAACTACCAACAGCTGCCCAGCCCCTCAACCAGGCCCAGGCAAGTTGACATACAAATTTAACTACCACAGGTTGTTTTCATCTTTTTGCTATTGTGAATAATGCTGCTATAGGTGTGCATCTATCTGTTCATGTCATGGCTCTTATTTCTCTAAGATATATACCTAGTAATGGGATTGCTGGACCATATAGTATTTTTATTTCCAGTTTTTCAAGGAGCATCGTATCATTTCCCACAATAGCTGCACCATATCATAGTCCCACCAGCAGTGTATGAGGGGTTCATTCTCTCCACACCCTCACCAGCATTTTTTTTTTTTGAACTTTGCTATTAACGCTAGAATGAAATCTCATTGTTTTGATTTGCATGTCAGTCGGGGCCGACTCGACGGCACACAACAACAGCAACAAATGACTAATGATCACAAACACTTCCTCATGTGCTGGTTGGCTGCCTAAATGTCTTCTTTAGTAATGTTTCTATTCATGTCCTCTGCCCATTACTTAATTGAATCGTCTTTTTGTTGTTGAGATATTGAAGTTTTCTATACATTTTAGAGCTCAGTCCCTTGTCCAATATATCACTGCCAAAAATTCTTCTCAGTCCGCAGGTTCTCTTTTCACTCTTTTGGTGAGGTCTTTTGAAACAAAAAATATTTAATTTCTGGGATGTTCCAGTCATCTAGTTTGTCTTCTGCTGTTTGTGCATTTTTATCTATGTTTGATAGTGTATTTATGCCATAATTGTTGTTATGTGCCGTCGAGTCAGACCTGACTCATAGCGACCCCTCCTTGGGTTTCCGAGGC
>NW_006921592.1:7781466-7782734 GCF_000298275.1 Orycteropus afer afer | reverse complement strand
GCCAGCCTTCTGTTTAGCAGTCATATGCCTTAGGCTCTACACCACCAGAGCTCCTTTAGTTACTAAAGAAGAGGCAATTACAAGACTGACTATCACCATTTCCACATAGACTACCTTACAGGGAAAGTACTCACTTTTTACAGGAAGAATAATTAGAATGACCTATTTGAATTAATTCAAAATTATTATACAATGACACAACCATCTGCCATTAACTGACCTTAACAGTGCAAAAGAAAAATGATCCCTAATCTCTTCTATCTTATTGTATAACTTTACAAATATTTGTTTACATTTGCATTTAATTCAGATAATTTAATTAATCTACAGGGATCGATATTTTATAGTTAATATTTAAAACAGCACAAGGTGTGTGAGGAAGGGGTGGTAGAGAAGAATGAACACAAGGGTATTTTGTTTGTTGTTTCATTGCAGTTTTGTTTTACTTTGTCTTTTATTTATTGGTCATTGTATAATAACTATATAAAGACAGGTCAACTAAAAAAAAGTATCTCTAGGCATGTAAGAATTCTCAAAACCTTTGTTGAGAAAAGGACTTAAGAGCAGGTGGTGCCCTAGCTAACTACTCTGAAAACATGAAACACAATTTAGTTTCCTTCCCTGCCATTATACTGAAGAAATTCAATTACATGGTATATATACAGTGAATATTTCCCAAGATACAACCATCCACGTTTGAAAAACATTAAATAAGATATTAGGAAATCCTCAATTCAGGGAGTGGGGATGAAAAGGAAGTGTAGGAGATAAACTGTAGAAGCTTCAAAACCAAAGCTAAAATAATCTAAGACTGAGATTTCAAAATCTCCAATCAAGTAACAAAAGGAGTTGGAGAACAAGGAGATAGTGCTTCCTTGAATGTCTAAATTTCCTTCTCCCAGGTAGGAATGAGGGAGAGGAAAGTGTTTGCCCCTAAACCCTTCCTCAGAGCCTAGAAAAGTCAAGCTTTTCTCAGGCTTCCAATATCTAAGAGGCTCCACCATAAGTTGTTGTTAGTTGCCATGATGTTGAGTTTGACTCATGGTGATGTCATGTGTTACACAGAAATGCTTCATAGGGTTTTCAAGAGTATGACCTTTTGGAAGCAAATCACCAGGCCTGTCTTCAAGGCACCTCTAGGTGAGTTCCAACCACCAACCATTCAGCTATCATTTGCGTCACCCAGACAAAAAAAAAAAAAAAAAAAAAACCTCACTGCCGTCGAGTCATATCCGACTCATAGCGACCCCTCCTTGGGTTTCCGAGGC
>NW_006921592.1:7776218-7781366 GCF_000298275.1 Orycteropus afer afer | reverse complement strand
TCAATCTTCCTTCTGAGGAGTAGCTGGTGGGTTTGAACCACCAGCCTTCTGGTTAACAGTCAAACACTTTAGGCACTACCACCACAGCTCCTTGCATTACCCAGGGACCCCACCAAAAGTACATCCTTCCAAAAGAAATATTAACTAACCTGATGCTTCGTTTAAAGGTTTGTTGTTTGTCTTCCCTCCTCCAGATGGTAAACTTTCTTAGGGGAGAGATTTTCTCTCAAATTCACCTTGTAACTCAGCTAGAACATTCCCACAAATATAAAAAATGAATGGATTTGTTGAGTAAATGAATAAATGATTGTAACTCAGCTAGAACATTCCCATAAATATAAAAGTGGGTCAATAAATATTTGCTGAGTAAATGAATAAATGATTTCATGCACATGATGAATACAATTCTGTTCACATCAAACATAAATGGAGTCAAATTTCATAGAATGCTTTGCACTAAATGTCAAGGAGAAGATAGCTGAAAAGATTAAGCATAGCTCCTGTTCTTCATGAATTTACAGTATAATGGAAGGATCAAACATGTACACTAAAAGAAGAATGTGAGCAGATATATATTCTGGGGATATCTGCCTATTAGTGGGGGACTATATTTATTTAGGAGTCCCTGGGTAGTGCTAAAGGTTTGTGAAAAGTTGGCATTTCAAGCCCACTCAGTTGCACCATGATAGAAAGGCCTTCTATACAGATTACAGCCAAGAAAACCCTACTATAACACACGGCATCACCATGAGTTGGAATTGACTTGATAGCAACTTTTTTTTTTAATATTCATTTGTTCATTACTTATTTAACTAGCATTTCCCGAAGATCCTCTGTGGCCTGAACTCTGTGTTGATGCTCTGTTCAACAAACGTTAAAACAAAGTCCTTGACCTCAAGGAACTCACAATCCAGTAGGAGAGTCAGACAGGTCAACTGGTAACCATGATAAATCCAGGGATAAATGTCAACTTGGAATGCTGAGCAGTACACAACCTAATTGAGAGTAGATGAGGTAAAACTGAAAAGGGTCAAAATGTTCCAGAAGGAATAGGTTTTGCAAAGGTCTGCAGGTGAGAAAAAACATGGAGATCAGTAGAGAAGCTGTTAGTGGTTAAGGAAGGCTAGAACAGAGTTGGTGGGAGCGGCAGTTATTGAGGGGTTATGAGAGACGAAATTAAAGAGATAAGCAAAGACTGAACTAAACTACGTGGAGAAGTCCTGTGTCTTATTACCCATTGCTGTTGGGTTGATTCCAACTCATGGCAACCCCATGTGTTACAGAGTAGTAATGTCCTCTAGGGTTTTCTTAGCTATAATCTTTACAGAAATAGATTGTCAGGTCTTTCTCCCATGGAGCAGCTGAGTGTGTTTGAACCTCCAACCCTTAGGTTAGCAACAGATTGCAAACTGCTTGCACCACCCAGGGACCTTTCTTATCCTTTACAGAAGTCATTTCAGGATTTTAAGCAAGGCAGTGATACAGTCATGGTTGACTCTACACAGAATGAGGAATTCAGGCACTTCAATGAGTTTGAGAGAAAAATCTTTGGGAGACAGAAGAACCTATCAGCAATGCCCTGAAATCATAAAATGTTTGATAAATGCTATGGTGGCATAGTGCTGAAAGCACGTGCAGTATAGTAAATTACTTAGTATGGCTTTTCTACCCATAAGTCATTGTAAACTCAGTGGTAGAATGAGCAACTGAGGAGCTCCTGATTGTAAATGTTATCCACCTGGGTTATTTCTGTTGGGCATGGCACAATACAATGTTCTGGGAGGTTCCCACTCTCTCTCAGGTGCTTAGAGTTCTGATGCTATGATTGGTTGGTTTGGCCACCCTTCCAGGCTCAAAAGGAGGCCTCCTGGAGGCAGAACTCTCTCTGACTGCTGGTTGAGGAAGATATGCTGCTAAAAGAGACAGGCGCTACTGAAAGAGACATGAGCTGCTGGGAAAGAGATGCAAGAGACAGGCATTGCTGAGTAAGACACAAGGGACATACACTGCTGGGGGAGAGACTGTGAGAGACTTGGCTGAGAGATGGTGGGCTGGGAGAGAGACTGAGTGTTTTTCCTGAACTTGAACTGTAGCCTGGTGCTTCTCTAATAAATCCCATAATCTGTGAGCTCTGTGTGGCCACTGCAGGGAATTATTGAACCCAGGAGAGAGGTGGTGTTGCTTCGGGGGGAACAGCTGGTGAGAGGGCTGGAGGGAGGCAGCATGTCTGGCCTTAGTAATAGGCCTTGGGTTACTGCTGGTAATCCTGTCCTCCTCTTGTAGGGTTAGAGGAGGTCGGAACATGTGGCCTCCTTGCTGTTTTTGTAGCACTTGACTGCTAACCAGAAGGCTGGTGGTTCAAATGCACCAGCCACTCCTCAGAAGGAAGGTTGGGCAATCAACTTCCCCAGTGATCCGGCCTCGGAAACCCAAGGAGGGATCACTATGAGTCAGTTGGGGCCGACTCAACACACATAACAACAACAACATGTTGGCAAAGATTTGGGGAAACAGGTATCCTTATACATTGCTAAAAAAACCCTCCAAAACCAAACTCAATGCTGTCAAGTCAATTCCGACTCATAGTGACCCCCATTGAGTTTCCAAGGTGGTAAATCTTTACCAAAGTAGATTGCCCCATCTTCCTTCTGCGGAGCAGCTGGTAGGTTTGAACCGCGAATTTTCTGGTGAGCAGTCAAATGCCTTAGGCCCTGCACCACCAGAGCTCCTTTATACACTGCTGATGCAGGATAATTGCCTTATGAGGGTGATATGACAATATTTATGGGCATATATGTACATAATCAGCAATTCCTAGACGAATTTATACTACAGATACGTGTGAAATGGCACACATACAGTGTGATTTATCACTGCATTGTTTGCCATTGTAAAGATTGAAAATGACCCAAATGCCCATCAGTTGCAAGTTGGTCAAATAAATTAGAGTACAAGCATAGACTGAAATAATATTTGATAATAAAAAAGAAGTGATAAAGTTCTCCATGTACAGATATAGAATACTTCTCAAGATAAATTTTTAAATAATAACAAGAACATAAAAACAAACAGAAAGATGATCTTTTAAGCAATAACAAAAATACAAACAAACAAGGACTAATCATGTTCCTGTTTGTGTGAAAACAAAAGAAAGATCGCAAATTTAAAGAGAAAAAAGTTATAAAGAACATTAGAGACAATCAGGGAAATAATACAAAAATGTTAAATTTCCTGGGTGTCTTAATTGAATTTTAATTATGTAAGAGAATGTCCTACTTTTCCAGAAACTAATTGTTTTGTAATTCATTCTATAATTTGGTAGTGATTATTGCAAAGCCCATTGACCTATAGTTTCTAAAATTCAACTATATATTCCCTACTTTTTAAAATAAGAATGTTTGCTACCTTCAAAACCAGGCCTTTCAGAGAGATAATAAGGCCCTTTGGGCAACTGAGTTCCAGTCATGTCAGTTGCTCAAGACCCAGTTCTAAATTTCTACCTGAAGGTCCCTAGGTGGCAGAAACTATTTGTGCTTGGCTGGTAACCAAAAGGTTGGCGGTACAAACTCCCCACCTCCCATCCCCACCCGTCAGTGGCACCGCAGAAGAAACAGGCCTGGAGATGTGCTTCTGTAAAGATTACAGCCAAAAAAAACCCTGTGGAGCAGTTCTCCTCTGTAACACATAGGGTCTCCTAAGTCACAAATCAACAACAAAAATAAAATCAACAATAAATTTCCATCTGTCTCACACATGGATTGGAATTCTGTGGTTTTCCCATCTTCTCTGTGATTTAGGAACATACTAAAGAACTAATTTTAAAAGTAGATTCCAGATAAAAAAAAAATTTAAAAATGTATAGAGCAGTTGGAATCTTTGAGTGTAAAGTAGATATCTGAATATCACATTATTCCTTAATTAACCATTGAGTCGACTCTGCCCCACGGCAACCTCAGGTTGTCAAAGCAGAACTGAAATCCACAGGGTTTTCAGTGGCTGATTTTGGGAAGTAGAACACTGTTCCTGAATTAGTATCAAATACAGTCCTTATTTTGGAACCCTAGCTCACTATGTCTAACTGCCCCCCTCCCAAATTAACTTCAAATAAAAAATTAAAATTTTATTCTTGATTATTAACTGTAGGTCAAACTGGAGTATAAAATGGGATGTAGGACATGATATTTTGCTTACCTATCTAGAAATCTGTGTGTTTAGAAGATGCGCCTGTTCACAATTCACCCAATCACACACACACAAAACCCAGAGCTGGAAAGATTTTGGAATCATTGGCCCTAACCCTGCATTTTAAAGACAAGGAAGTTGAAGCTCAGAGAAAGAAAGAAGTAAGGAATCTAACATTTTTGAGTGAATAATAAGTGCCAAGCACTTTATATGCCTGATGTCTTGAACTCTTCATAAGTACTTATCTGATAGCTAAGAGTATCCTCAATTTAGAGATGAGGAAACTGAAGCACAGAGATGTTAAGTGACTTGCCTGAAGCAATTCAGCTAATTTTTTAATTAATCCAAAGCTAGAATTTAACTGGCCCTAAAAGCAAATGAAATTTTCAGTAACACATTCTGCCTTCTGTTAGTAAAAGGGAAAATCAGACTGTCTTGCACTATTTTGCATTTTCTGAGAATGTCTATAGTAACAATTTCTTAAGAAATCTATATTTAAAGTGCTTTGAATTTCTGAATAATGGGGAATTTGTCAACAACATAAACTGACATTTTGGACCTTTTGCAAGTATTACATAAATAGTTAATTTTACATAAATCACAAACAAATCTCCATGTGTTTCCTTGATTTGAAGTGCCAAGCCTCTGTTTGGAAGCAATTATTTGATATCAGAATCAAAATAATATTGATTGCATTTCACTCACACCCACAACTTATCAGAAGAAATCCTGTAACTTTTCTTAATATCTGAAAGAAAATTGTTTGTATGTCTACTTAGAACTACTCACTATATATGTGTGTGTGTGTGTGTGTGTGTTGTTGTTGTTATGTGCCATCGTGTCGGTCCCGACTCATAGCGACCCCTCCTTGAGTTTCCGAGGCAGTATCACTATGGAAGTAGGATTGCCCAACCTTCCTTCTGAGGAGTGGCTGGTGGGTTTGAACCTCCAGCCTTCTGGTTAGCA
>NW_006921592.1:7773345-7776118 GCF_000298275.1 Orycteropus afer afer | reverse complement strand
CTAATATAATCTGCTATATATAATCTGTATATATATACACACACAGTATTCCTATGCAAAAAACAGATATTCTGATTGTTTGCCAACCATGCCCTCTCCCCACCTCTGAGGTATTTTTGTAAGCACACTATGTAAAAAAAAAAAAAAAAAAGGATTTTTCTGTGAACCTATCACAGGTTTTGTTTACGTAGGGGCAGTCCATAGGACTAAGTACTTAAATTGATCCTGATCATTTATTTATCTGTCCATTCAAAAAGCACTTCCTAAACAAATGCTTATAGCAGTTTTATTCAGAACTGGAAACAATCCAAATGTCCAACAACTAACATTATGTCCAATGGAATATTACTCATCAATAAAGAGGAAGAAACTCTTGATACATGCATCAAACCTGGATGAACTTCAAGGCATTATGTCAAGTGAAAGAAGACAGTCTCAAAATTTTGTTTCAGTTCATTTATGAGACATTCTGGAAAAGTATAGGGATAGCGAATGATCAGTGATTGCCAGGGGTGGGGTGGAGGAAAGGTGTGACAGCAAAGGGACAGTACAGGGAGTTTCCTGGCATGATGATCATGATTACACAAATCTATACATGTGTCAGAGGACTGGCAGCGTAGTGGTTAAAGCATTCGGCTGCTAAACAAAAACAAACCCACCAGCTGAGAAAGGTGACACAGACTGCTTCTGTGAAGATTTACACCCTTGGAAACGCTATAGGGCAGTTCTACTTTGTCCTACTTTGTCAGAAGCAACTAAATAGCATTGGGTTTGGCTTGGTTTTTATATCTGTTCAAATTCAAAGAAGAGCACATAGAAAGAAAAAGAGCCATTTTTACTGTTTAATTTTTTAAAGATTTTTGTAAAAAGCACTTACTCAATGCCAGGCACTGTGCTATCATTAGGCAAAGGAAATAGATTCTATACTCAAAGAGCTCAGTGAAATAAGAGAATATAAACACAAAGTAGCTAGGGTACAAATATCTGAACTACAATAACTGAAAAGTAAAAATAGTTATAGGATTTTAGAGGAGATAATCTTTCGCTTAAGTAAATAGAAAATGCTTCAGGAAAGATCTGGTTTCAAGATCTTGGTTTCAAGAGGCAGAGAAGGCAGATTATTTCATACGGAAGATGATAATCTGGAAAGATTATTTTGTCAATATGGGGGCATTGTTTGTTCAGTGGTAGAATTCTCACCTTCCATATAGGAGATTTGGGTTTGATTCTCGGCCAGTACACCTCATGTACGGTCACCACTCATCTGTTAGTGAATCTTGTTGCTATGATACTGCATAGGTCTCCATGGAGCTTCCAGACTAAGACAGACTAGGAAGAAAGGCTTGGCAATCTACTTCAGAAAGTCAGCCAATGAAAACCTTAGGGATTATAATGATCCAATCTACAGCCATGGAGATGGTACAGAACTGGGGAGCATTTTGTTCTATCGTGCATGGAGTCAGTACGAGTCATGACTGATTGACGGAAGTTAACAACATCTTGTCAATGGTGTGCAGGAAGGAATGTAACAGAAAAGGCCAGATTAGCTAGATGTTGTTGTTGTTGTTGTTATGTGCCGTCGAGTCGGACCCAACTCATAGCAACCCCTCCTTGGGTTTCCAAGGCAGTATCACTATGGAAGTAGATTGCCCAACCTTCCTTCCGAGGAGTGGCTGGTGGGTTTGAACCGCCAGCCTTCTGGTTAGCTGTCAAGTGCCTTAGGCACCATGCTCCCAGAGCTCCCAGATTAGCTAGATAGAAGGTTAAAAAAAAAAAAAAAAATTGGAGTGAGCCTGAGCCATCTGGCAAGGTACAGCCATTTTAGGCATCTGGACCTACTCCTGCATGGTGCTCTGGGCAACATATAGAAGAAAGGCTGGCTCATCCATTTCTTCCTTTTATCCCCACCAATTTATTATTCCTAGCAATTAAGTTTTTGCCTCATTTGCAAATGTGGGGCACATATTCATCTTCCTTGCTACAGCTTTCGCTGTTTCTAGCTACAATTTTGCTATCTCTTCTCTGCAGCTTATTCTTAAATCTCCAATACCCTTTTCACAGCTTATTTCATTTTTCAGATGGTGCCCCAAGAACAGGGGCACATACTCCCCTTTGGGATCCAGGCAGTAGTAGTACAGATGGAAAGGACAGATTTTACAGCCATCATTATGGAAACAGGATTTACAAAACAGGGTTGTAGATTAGGGAGGAAGGAATAAGAAAAAGGATAGGCTTAGAGACAAAGCTTTAACGGGACGAATATTGCTAGTAATAATTTTATTCTTCGCCAATAGTTTCCTTTAAACATTAGTTTGCTTTAGTCAATATTTATAAATGAAACTACTTTTTCTTTATTAAAAATAACACACATGGGGCAATAAAACAATGCTTTAAATCAGACCATCCCAACTTAAAAAGTCTTTTTTGCTTGCAGTTGTTTTGATTGCGTTATAAATTTTTATATAGTAGTTGGGTTTTCAGGGTTTGTCCTGAAAAGAAGGCCCATCTAATCTGTAAGTCACTAAAACAGAGTCATCCTGAAAGTGCTCCATTTGCAACTATTGATCAAGGCAAATGGAAGTCTGATTGAAATCGCTAGACAGCAATTAAATATGAGTGAGTCACATTTTCCCTTTTGGAGATTCTCACTTTGGGCAGCAATTTCAAACATTCAGTCCTATTGACTGCTCCACACAGATATCCAGGGCCCAGACTCATCCACTGATTTGTTGTTGTTATGTGCCATTGAGTCACACCCGACTCATAGAGACCC
>NW_006921592.1:7766822-7772570 GCF_000298275.1 Orycteropus afer afer | reverse complement strand
ATTTCCTAGTTCACCGATGAAGAAACTAAGCTTCAGAAATTACTAACCCCTCAATACACTGCAAATAAATGGAAAAGCAAAATTAAAACTCAGTTCTAACCAGAAATAATGTGCAAAATCTTTTTACACAGAGGAATGTCATGGTGAATTTCTAGAAAATGGAACCCCTGCTTCTACCATTTAAAGGGAGGCCTGGCCTAATTCAAGCCAAGCTTTCAGAGTCCAGCATCAAGTCTGACACCAGGTTACATTTACTCTGCTTAGGTTAAAACACTGGGTTGCTAACCAAAAGGTTGGCAGTTTGAACCCACTAGCAGCTCTGTGAAAGAAAGATGAGGCAATCTGCTTCCGTGAACATTTAGATCCTTGGAAACCCTATGGGGGCAGTTCTACTCTGTCCTACAGAGCTGCTATGAGTCAGAGTCGACTCAGTGGCAGTGAGTAATAGTACTTTGGAAGCTGATGCAGGCATCTCAGTCCTTAACAGATCTTAGGAAAAGGTTAACACACTCAGCTGCTAACCAAAAGGTTTGAAGTTTGAGTCCACCAAAAAGCACCTCAGAAGAAAGGCCTGGTGATCTACTTATGAAAATAAGCCAACAAATGGAGCTCAGTTCTACTCAGACACACACAGGGGTCGCCATGAGTTGAAATCAGCTTGACAACTAGTTTAGGATGCCGTTACCACCAAGACTGTCCAAAAGAGAACTGTACACAAGCAACATTAGTGTGTTGTTGTTGTTATGTGCCGTCGAGTCAGACCTGACTCATAGAGACCCCTCCTTGGGTTTCCGAGGCACTATCACTACGGAAGTAGATTGCCCAACCTTCCTTCCGAGGAGTGGCTGGTGGGTTTGAACCGCCAGCCTTCTGCTTAGCAGTAGTGCCTTTGGCACTATGCTACCAGAGCTCCTAACATTAGTGTAGCAGATGTTTAATCTTGTTGAACAATGTGATGTCCTGAGGTTGCAGCTTCAGCTTCTGCATCTTCCATACCGATCCCAGCCATAGCCAGCAAGATGGAAAAAATCCTAGTGTCAGCTCTGTCCATATTTCCCATGTTACCTTTCAGGCAAGGGTTCCCTTTCTGGCATTTCTTCAGGAGCCGGGACCTATCAGGGAATGCCAGGCCTTAGTATATAAGTACTCACTCCCTCATACATTCATTCACTTATGCATGAATTATTGAGGAGTTTTCCTTCCCAAGGTACTGTGCTATATACACTAGGAACACAGTGTTGTTGTTGTTGTTGTTGTTATGCGCCGTCAAGTCGGACCTGACTCATAGTGACCCCTCCTTGGGTTTCCGAGGCAGTTTCACTACGAAAGTAGATTACCCCATCTTCCTTCCGAGGAGTGGCTAGTGGGTTTGAACTGCCAGCCTTCTGGTTAGTAGTCAAGTGCCTCAGGCACTATGCTACCAGACCTACAGTAGTAAACAAAAAAGACAGACTCTTCATCCCATTGGGGAAGAGAGAGAGAAAAAAGAAATACATGTAATTACCATTTTTGATATATGTACTGAAGGAAATAATCAGTGCTCAAACAGAATCATAGGGAAGGCCTGTCTGAAGAGGTGATATTCAAACTGACACCTGAAGAATGAGAAGTCAGCTGAAGCAAGAGCAAAGAAAAGCTCCAGGCATTTGAGGAAGAGTAGCACTAAAGGACCTGAAACAGGACAGTGCCTGATATGCTCATGAAACTGAGGAGAGACCAACATGGTAGAAACACAGTAAGGAAGGAAACAGCAAGACACGGGTTGGATTGGGTTACGGTGGGCTTTTTAAAAAAAAAAAAAAAAATTATTGTGGTTTGGGTGAAAGTTTACAGAGCAAATTCCTTTTCCATACAGCAGTTCATACACATTTTATTTTAGGACATTGACAGCAGTACCCCACAATGTAACAACAGCTTTCTTCCCACTTTCTCCCTGTAGTCACTTCTTCCCTGTGCCCTTCTTTCATATCCATTACTGCCCCCTGAGCTATCTCTCTGTGCAAATATTGCCCTTTTGTTCTCCTACGATTAATTGTTCTAAGCAATGTATCAGGAGCTCTGGTAGCATAGTGTGTAAGGCACTTGACTGCTAACCAGAAGGCTGGCGGTTCAAACCCACCAGCCACTCCTCGGAAGGAAGGTTGGGCAATCCTACTTCTATAGTGATAATGCCTCGGAAACCCAATGAAGGGTCACCATGAGTCGGGGCCTACTCGACGGCACATAACAACAACAACAAGGAATGTATCTACCTGGTATAAAGGTTCACCCTATAAGCCTATTGTTTAGCTGGAAGCCAGAGGAGTGAGTTCAGTTTCAGGCCTGAAGGGTAACTAGGGGCCACACTCTCAGGGGTCTCCGCAGGCTCTATCAGACCTGTAAGCCTGGTCTTTTTTTTTTTTTTCAAATCATTTTGAGTTTTGTTCTACATGGATAGAGTTCTCCTACTCTGTCCATGGTGGGCTTTTTGATCTATGGTAAGGAGTCTGAATTTTGTTCTGAGAGCGAAGGGAAACTTTCAAGTATTTTAAGCAGCACCATGATGTAATCTAATATTTTAAAAGATAAAATAATAATCTCTCAAATCACAATGGAAAAGTTATTATTAGAGTACAGATAAGGAAAGAATTTACATGGATTTTATAAAATAGAGAAAACAACAGATTGAAGAAATTCTTAAAATATACGTATTGATGGTTTTTCTTAAAGCCATTAATATTTACTCAACATTAAAGAGATTGTTAAAAGAGAAATAACAATGACTTATATAGAGAATAAGGTTTATTACATAGCTTGGGTTAAAAGGAAAATTTGATAGTATTGGATATATATTATTACAACTTTAATATTAAGCCGAAATTGCATGCAACAGAAGAGATTCACAAACTAATCTGAACACAATGAGATTTTTCCCACTGGTATGAATTTATAATGACATCATTAGTAACAATGCCATTAAAAAAAAAAGTGCAAACCCCTAAAATAAGAAAGGCATATCAATGAAGACTGGGGAAATGAAACAGCCTAGTATTCTTACTCAGTTGAAGTCATTACAAAGTTTACTAGGCTCTTGGTTCAAAGAAAAACATAACACCCACAGCGTTTACTGAAATGTTACCTATTTACCAAGCTTCAATCTAAAGATTCTTCAGTGAGTCTAAACAACAATGCTGTTTAGATTTAGTTTCTATTGTTCAACTTAAAAAAGAAACATGTTAAGATAAAAATGTCAATGAGTATATTTGCTGATTGCTGAAAGAAACCACAGTGAACATGTCCATTTGGTGACTGGACATACTCATGGACTTAAGTAATCCTGTTATTGTTGTGACTCACACACCATGAAAATTGGACACAATGGCTTCAGCCTGTGTCTGTCTAGCTTGGGTTAGCAAAGAATAGCCACGAAAGAAAAATAAACTCCATCCTCTCAGATTTCACTTTGGTTAGTATTTTGATTTTTTTCCATATTAATCTTTAACCAGGAGAAAAAAGTTAAGGAAGGGGGGAAAAAAAAAAAGTTAATTTGATCATAGTCTTCCCATTCCTCTGTGTGTAACTGAACTGCAGCTGAAAAAAGAAAAGGAGGTTGGGAGAAAGCTGAATATAAAGGATATGGAAAATTCACTAAAGGAAAAAACACCTACAGTGGCCGATGATCTCTCGCACAACACGATCCAGAAAGAAACATCCAATCCCTCCCATCTTATTGTTCACAGGTGATCAGCTCTGTCATTAACATACACTGTTTCTAAAAGCAAGTCACTCAGCCTCAGACTTCATCTATTCAAAGAAAAACAAAAAGGCGGGAGGGGCCCAAGGCACTGGAATGTATAAATAACCTCTAAGGACAGTTCAAGGACAAAACATAAGAACAATTTCTCTGTTAACCAAACGAAAACCAAACTCACTGCTGTTGAGTTGAATCCAACTCATAGCTACCTCTCCTTGGGTTTCTGAGGCCGTTATCTCTATGGAAGTAGATTGCTCAGTCTTCCTTTCGAGGAGTGGCTGCTGGGTTTGAACACCAGCCTTCTGGCTGGCAGTCAAATGCTTTAGGCTCTATGCCACTATAAACCAAAAACCAAACTCACTGCTGTGGAGTTGGATCTGACTCATAGTGACCCCTCCTTGGATTTCCAAGGCACTATCACTACGGAAGTAGATTGCCCGACCAACCTTCCTTCCGAGGAGTGGCTGGTGGGTTTGAACCACCAGCCTCCTGGTTAGCAGTCACATGCCTTAGGCATTATGCCACCAGAGCTTCCAAACTAGAAGTGAAAATTATCTTGCTGAAATTTCCTTCTTTAAAAGTATATTTTTATTTTTTGCAGTTGCTAAGTGGATTCTAACTCAGAGAGACACCATGTGTGTCAGAGTATAACTGTGCTCCGCAAGGTTCTCAGAGGTGATTTTTCAGAAGTAGATCTCCAGAGCTTTCTTCTGAGGAGCCTCTGCATGGACTCAAACTCCAACTTTTCAGCTAACAGCTGAGCACCTTAACCTTTGCACCACCCAGTGACTCTTGAAATTTCCTAGTGGAGAATATATGCTTCACAAACGCTGTAGTGTTAGAGGTGTATTGAACCTTAAATTCTAAAGCACTTGGTTTGTGGAATGCTGTGGTCTAGTGGGAGCCCTGATTCCACGTCGAGTCTTGACATAAGTTCAGATGCGATTTGAGTTCTTTCTGATCATTAAACCAGCAATGTGGGTATGCACAGACAAGTCCTGCAGAAACTTGTCCTCAGGAAGAGTGTGGCTGAAAGTAGATTTTGCTCAAAGAATTAGGGACCTGCTCAATGATTAAGGAAACTGCCCTTAATGATTTACTGAAAATAGCCATGTTATCTAATTTAAGAGTTGGGCTCCTGGTATTGTCTTGTTACTTTGTGGCTATGACTGAGGGCTGCATGGTCATGAGTCATACCCAGACCACCACATGACCAGGTGGTCAAGCCCCAGAACCAATCCTGTAACCCTTTTAATCTTCAATTGCATATGTATCCTAATCATGGTCCTTTCTGCAATAATTAATTTGCCTTCAATCTTGATTTCCTTTATTTTCTATCATATACAATTAGCCCCAGAGCCATGACTTAGTGGACTCCATTTGGTTTCTGTACTGGGTACATGCTAATGGTTTCACTCATCCTAAATGATTGTCTTTGCCTAATGCTTAATAAAAGGGTCTCTATAGAGCATGTTAGGAGGCTCTGGTGGCATAGTGCCTAAGGCATTTGACTGCTAACCAGAAGGTTGGCAGTTCGAATCCACCAGCCACTCCCTGGAAAGAAGACTAAGCAATCTACTTTTGTAGAGATACTGCCCCAGAAACCCAAGGAGGGGTTCCTATGAGTCTGATCTGGCTCGATGGCAGTGAGTTTGGTTTGGTTTATAGAACATGTTTGAATCTGGGGTCTTTTTTCCCCTACCACAGAGTAGCTAAATTACCTAACACTACAGAAGAAACTACTGCTAACTAATAATGGAAAATAGAGAGGGATGATGAGGTATAATGTCTATTTCTCAAAGAGAGAAGGCAGACATTCACACACTTTGTTGGGTTCCCCCCACGGCAGGGCTTCCCCAACCCAAGTCAGGGATAACGCCACCCGAAATCACTCACGAAAGACGTCTCTTGATGCAAAAGCAGGAGGAGTTTATTCGGTGTTCCAGCGCGCTGGGGCTCGACTCATATCCCACGCAGGGGCAGAGGAGTAGAGCCCCCAGCTTCCAACACACATA
>NW_006921592.1:7761795-7766717 GCF_000298275.1 Orycteropus afer afer | reverse complement strand
GAATACAAAATACAAGTGATTGGTTATTTTAACATAGTTTTACAGGTCATTGGTGGGTTCATACTTTGGTTTTCTGGTGGGAGTGTGGACGACTGATGTAATTTTCCAGGAACTGGGGCCCGCCTTTTTACTGGTCTTAATGGTGGCCTCTCTTTGTCATGTTGAAACATTAAATTTTAATTCCACAACTTCAAACAGTATCTGTTAAGTGATGGCCAAAACACGTATGAAAAGCACAGAAGAGCAATAATTACAGCCCTGCTGATTGCAGATCTAGATATACCATAAAATCTTCTCTGACTAAACCACGCCAGACTCATATTCTGAAGTTGAGGTCCCTTAATGCCCTTTCAGTACAGGGGTTCTTTATGTATCCTGTTAAACAGAAAGGGTATCTCATCTGTGATGAGGGTGTCACAGGCTGGGAAGGTGGTACAGCAACCACTCTGGATTGTGCTATAATCTGCAGTTTCTCAAAACTCAGGTGCTTGATGGAAGTCCTCTAAAAAACTGATACATCAATGACACCTTGAACTCACAAAGAAGGAACCAACACCAGCTGGTCCTCATTACAAAGGCATGTCAAAGGGATCTATGGCCTGGTAAATATCACAGTGTGAAGAAATGATGGGATGAAGGCTGTAGGCTGCACCTTCCTTGGTGTCACTTGACACTTCCTCTCCACCTGAAAGCTTTTCAGGTGATGGATTTCTCTGAAGCTATTTCCAATCTTAGTCAAGGACCGCCTTTGGCTGATTCTTCAAGGCCAACTTGTGTCCAAGCAGGACTCACTTCTGTATCTTAGGTTTCATCCTAATATAAGAAGGCATTTTTTTGTGTGGCTTCAGGTGTTTCCCTTCTGAAGAGGGGAATGATGAAATGTTCCATTTAGTTCTTACTCTTTTGCCCTCTTGTTTAGAGTTAGTGAGGACTGTATAACATTTAATTTCTAAATGTCTTAGCTTCTTCTCTATGTCACTGATACTGTGAGTCAATTCTTGAAACTTCAACTTTTAGGGGAAATATATGAACTTGAAAAGCTTATTAATTTGACTAAATTGTTTCAACTTAGGGGGTAAGAGTGAGATGGTAATACAAATACCCTTTCAATTTCAAATCATCACATAACAAATATTGGACCCATGACCTTTCAAACTTCTCAAATCACTCCAAAGCAAGTACGTAAAACCGAACAGTTGTTAAAGCAGTTCCCCACTAGACCTCTAAATTATTTTAATAATTAACAATAATAACCAGGCCTTTTCTACTCATATACCTCTTTCCAGTAAGTTGCAAAAAAGTAAATTTTTATGAAAAAATACTACCAAATGCAAACACACCTCAGTGACTGGGGAGGAAACAGCATTGTCCTCTGTTCATTTTTCAAGTATTTTAAGAAATCCCACTCTTCACAGTAATGGCTGTGCCTTTCAAAAACACATATTGACATAAGTCACATACCTACATCCACATCCAGACCCACATCTTTTCTTTTAATGAAAACTTCTAAATTTAGGCTTATGACTATGTTGCTGTTTGCCACTGAATCAAACTGTAATGGACTTTTCAGAAGTAGATCAACAAGCCTTTCTTACCAGTCCGTCTTAGTCAGGAAGCTCATCTGAAACCTGTACAGCAGCACCACAGCAACACACAACTCTACCAATGAACCACCAATGTAGAGAGAGAGAGAGACGATTATAACCAATATTTATTGATCAACTATTGTGTCAGGCACTATTCTAATGATTTCCATAATCCTCCTAACTCCAGGTGGTAGGTACTATGACTTCTCCCATTTTACAGATAAAGAATCTGAGTGCTTAGGTAATCTGCCCAAAGTCACTAAGCAATTAGCAGCAGAGCCAAACTTGACCCAGAGAGTTTGACTCCAAAGCTCATACTCTTAGCCACTTAGTGAAACCATTTGATTTCATACTAAAACTCGGTATAACATAGAAGGGTCCCCATTTCTTCTTTGCTATTCAGCCTCTGTCCTCCTCATTTCTACTATCCTTCCTGCTTCCTCTCAAGCTAATTCACACCATTGGATTTCCTCGGTTTTCATTTCCATCTACACACTGAAACCTGACCCTTCCCAATGAACACAATTATTTTCATGATTACATGGAAATACACAAGCAGCACTCAGACTGTCTGAAGAAACTACTGAACTTAGCAATGTAAACTCAGGATAAGGGAAACCAGTACCCAGCTGCCACTGAGTCGATTCTAACTCACGGTGCCCCTTGGGTGTCAGAGTAGAACTGAGCTCCGTGGGGTTTTCAATGGTTGATTTCTCAGAAATTGAACACCAGGCCTTTCTTCTAAACACTTCTGGATGGACTCGAACCTCCAACCTTTTCATTAGCAGCTGAGCATGTTAACCATTTGTACCACCCAATGACTCCCTGGATGAAGAGAACAGTAGCTAATTCAGATTTTCCTTCTTAAATACTAATTCATGGTCTAATTGCATAGAGTAGGAAATTTTGTAAACCTGGAGGTGAAACCTGCTTTATTAAATCATTCATTGTCAGGGCTACTGATAATCAAAAATAAAGACCCTTTAAAAGAGCTCTTTGGGTTGCTTTAACTAACATGTTTAATTAATTAGCAAATAGGTTGAAGTTATTAGATGCTTACATCCAGGGCTTCTCTTGGTAAAGAAGCTGGGCTGTCCATACACTTTTCTGATAGAATAAGGATAGTGTCATCTGACAGGTGCATCAGTGGGCAGCAGGTGCGTATGTGCTTGGTATTCTGCCAATCCCATCCTTTACCTTCAAGCTGTGTGACCTTGAGCTAGTTACTTAACTTCTTCAAGCCTATGCTTCTCTGTAAAAAGACAGGGGTATTAATGTTCACCATTTGGGGTTATTGTAAAGATCAATGACATTATGTCTATGGAACTGAGTAGCCTAGGAACTGGCAGAGCAGGCACGTAATAAATGGTAATTTTATTTAATTTTATGTCATTTCAAAGGCGGGAAAGATGTAAAGACTTGTTATTAAGAAATAAGAAGATGCAAATCATAAATTTGTGGCCTGTAATTTTTCCTTCACTTTAATAAAACTGTTTACCAAAGCTGTATTTTCAGCTAAAATAGGGATAGCAGAATGTTTTACAAACTTCTCTGACTGAAATCTCAGCTTTTAGGAATGAAGCCATTGCTCATGTATAATGCACTGCTGCTCCGTGGATTACTGTTTTCTACTGATCTGCAATATGAAAATCAAGAGAACAAAGCCCAAATTAAAGTTGATAGAAAAACGCTGATGATCAGATGTAAATATCAGACTTTACAGCCTATCAGAGAAGAAATGATCATTTATTAAGATGAGAGACAGTGCTCAGAATAAATCAAATCAAGTAAATCAGAAATTCTATCACTAAAGAAAATTATGAAGAAAGCTTACATGAATAAATTACATTTTCCTCTATCTAAAATTACCTGTGATGACATTTCCAGCATTATATCCAATTTGTTTTTTAAGATTAAAAAAAAAATGAAAGGATTGCAGCTTCTTTGTTCAACATTTCCTTTCAGGTAATAGCACAGCTAATCTAGTGAAAAAAGGAGCCATCAAAGAAATGCAGAAGTTGACACTATAGTGCATGACAGTCCAACGACAAAAATTTGCAACAGCTCAGTCCCAGAAAGGAAATAAAAACCACAACAGAAGCGTTTTTGCATGAGGTGATCAAGTTAAGTACCTCACTGCCCAAGGAGCTGGGATGCATTTTCTACCTAAAGGATAAGAAGGCTGGAGAGATGTTCAGACCATGCACACTGCCAGAAAGCTCAGGTTACAGCGAAACCTCCAGAGTCATTTCCAGAACTCTCCCTTGCCCTTTGGAAAGTTGCTGCTGCAGCAGAGTCAGAACAGTGGCAAGTAACTAGAACCCGATCTTTGTTGCTGAGTTCAGCATGAATCTCTGAGAAAACTCAGCTCATTTGGCATCCTGAAAAGCTGAATAAGCAAGACGCAAACATAAAATTTCCCACAGAGATTCAACCACAACTAAATGAGTTGTCATGTTCCACCCAAACTCAGGCATATCCCTAAGCCTTTACCCTAACCAAAAAAAGCAACTACAGTCAGCCAGCCATCTGGAATTCAAGTAAGTTCAATAAATAATAGTACATGCAATGACAATGAGGTCCCGTTATTTTTTTTTCCTCAAATACTTAAATAATGTATTTAAATCAGGCACATAATATTCTAATTAAAATGACCTATTTCACAAACACTGTGCTCTCTCTGTTGTTGTTAAAAAATTAAGAGGGTTTAGTTGCCTTCTACTCTAATGACCCCAGGCCCAAATATATCAGAACAAAAAGTTATAGGGTCTCCAGAAGTTCTTTGTTGAGCCACAAGCCCATTTTAAAGCATGAATCTTATATCCCCTTTTATTAGTTCCAGAATTTTTACTCATCCTTGGCTGTATCACTACTTGTACAGATTCCTTTTCTACTAAAATTTAGATAGAGCATTAGAAAGACCTCAACAGTATTGTCAAGGTATTCTTTCTCAAGGTACGCCTAGGGGGGAAAAAAAAAGTCACAGAGCAAACTCTTAAGAGGCAGCTATTCCATCATGGCAGGATACAAGATCAACATCCAAAAATCAGTTGGATTCTTCTATACCAGTAAAGAGATTGCTGAAAAAGAAATAAGGAAATCAATACCATTACAATAGCTACCAAAAAAATAAAATACTTGGGAACAAATCTTAACAGGAACACAAAAGACCAGTACAAAGAAAACTGTAAAAAACTACTTCAAGAAACCATAAGAGACATACATAAATGGAAGAACATATCATGTTCGTGGATAGGAAGATTGAACATTGTGAAAATGTCAATTCTACCCAAAGCAATCTATACATTCAATGCAATCCCAATCCAGATCCCATCA
>NW_006921592.1:7759875-7760780 GCF_000298275.1 Orycteropus afer afer | reverse complement strand
AGCCATTCCATTACTAGGTATATATCCTAAAGAAGTGAGAGCCATGACAAGAACAGACATATGCACACCCATGTTCATCGCAGCACTATTTATAAAAGCCAAAAGATGGAAACAACCTAGGTGTCCATCAACTGAGGAATGGATAACCAACTATGGTACACACACACAATGAAATATTATGCAACCCTAAAGAATAATGTAGCATCTGCAAAACACCACATAACGTGGATGAACTTGGAAGAGATTATGCTGAGTGAAATAAGTCAATCACAGAAGGACAAATATTGTATTAGTCTGTTATTGTAAAAGTCAAGGAAAAGGTTTATATATGGAAGGAAATTTTCTTTATTGGTTACCAGGGGTGGGAGGGTAGAGTAGGGAACACTGATAGGTAGAGAAAAGTATTGATTTAGGTGAAGAGAAGGGCAATGTACCAAATGTGAGTGATCAACATGGTGGCACTGATGAAGAGGGAGAGAGAGAGAGAGGTATATGGGAGGTACAGACAACAAAGACGAACCCTTATGCACATACAGTACTGCATTGTCAGTGAAGGCAAATATGGGTACACAGGTGGATAGATGGGTAGACAGGCTCAACTATTAGGTAAGTCTATGTAGTGGGGAGTGTACCCAAGACCATGTATAGGTTTGGTAGACAGTTCTACAAGTGTATTTGTATGTTCTGTAAGAATTCCTAGGTGTATAGTAGAGCCGACAAGGGACAAGGTTGTAGTCACTTCTTGGTTACAGTCAGCTACCCAGAGGGACCAAGTAGTTGAATCGGTGGGCTCAGGACCATGGTTGCAGGGGACATCAAGCTCAATTGGCATAACATACTACACAAAACATTGTTCCACCTCCTACTCTGCCAAGTAGCGACTGGGATCTTAAAAGCTTGCAAGC
>NW_006921592.1:7754612-7759180 GCF_000298275.1 Orycteropus afer afer | reverse complement strand
AAAAAGGAAAGGGAAAGAAAAAAAGAGGCAGCTATTCATTTCCTGAGCTAACCCATTCTTCAAGCATTCCCTTCTTTTCACCAACATTTTTTGAAATCAGCATCAAAATCTTCTTACAAAATATACTTCTGGGCCTAGGACCTGGAATCTAGACAAATTCCAAAGACCATACTATTTGTAATATCACCATTGAAGAGATGCAAAATTAAAACCTCAAATTAAATGTTCTTTGGTATCCAAGAAGGCTCCCTATAGTGCCAGTTGATGTTTCAGTAAAAGTAGCCTAATTATGAACTAGATCCATGCTTTGAAATGCAAATGTTATCAGAGCTGACAACTGAACACAAGAAATATTTATGGTTCCTGGCTACTCCACATGGAAAACTGGCATCTTTGGAAATCATTATTTTTAACCTTACAAACCTTAATAGAAGTTTCTTCATATTAACTATATAACCTTGGAGATAAAACCGGAAGTCTTAGGATAACTATTAAAATTATACATTTTATTAGAAATATATGTTCCCAGTGACTACTGTCTTAACTGTAATCAAAGCATAAGTAGGAAATTGAAAAAAATTTGGATATTGTGATTCTTCTGTGCTAATAAATTTAATTTAAATAACAAATAAAGTCCTTACCTAAATCTAAATATTAAGAAAAACACCTCACTACCATTGAGTTGATTCAAACTCATAGTGACCCCCATTAGGTTTCCAAGGCTGTAAATTTTTACGGAACCAGACTGTTCCATCTTTCTTCCATGGAGCAGCTGGTGGTTTTGAACCAGTGACCTTTTGGTTAGCAGCCAAATACACTATCAGTGCTCCTTAAATGTAAACATCATAAACTTTATTTATTTACCAGCAATAAGTGATAACACAAAAGCATACAAACAGAACAAAGTCTCTTAAAATGTTTATTTTTTTCAGAATGGCTGACGATTTTCTGAAAATATTTTGGTTTATAATCATAATAAGCACTTCCCCCTTTAATAATCCATTCAAAACATCTCAATCCTTGAGGTAAGGAACTTAAACTAAAACAAAAACAAAATCTTAAAATTCTTTTAACTTGATAAATAGAAATAATCTCTTCTTGTCTACTCTTGTGAACATAAAGTACTTTATATAGTAAAGTATCCAGTCACTTATTGGCAAACCGAAGGTGAGACCTACTCATTTACATGTTCTACTCAAACACAGTGCAATACTGCCATCTTCATATATATATATATATATATTTTTTTCCTAGACAGTTACCAACACTCTTCTGGGAAAGACAAGATTTTGGAATGGCAAAAGCAACAGAAATTTTAGATCTCAAAGCTCTGGAAGGGAATTAATCGGAGTCTTCATCATCAAGATACTCCTCGGCATTGCTTAATGTCCGAACCACATCTAAAAAGAACAGGGTGAGAAAAAGCAAGAGAAAAAAATTACAAAAATTGCTTGAATTTTTCCCACTTTCAGAGTTTTTGATGATTCAACAAATCAAATCTTCCCTCTGACCCAGGGATTGTACTTTCCCTGAGATCTTTTTCTTTTCAGCCTGTTCAGTTTTCACTGCCACAGGAGTTGACAGATATATTTTTGTCTGCATATTCATCAGACAGGCAGAGAAACAAAGAACATGGTGCTAGGATACCATGATTGCATTTCCAACAGAAAATGACCGCATGCACCCTGATCAATGTGTAACACACCAGAAGCCACTCCACTATGACCACTGTGCTTGCAACCTCCTCTCCACCAGTGACAAGTGCACTCGTGGCTTCCGCCGGTCCACAGCCTGCCGCCTTATCTGAAGGCAAGGTCACTGGGTAGAAAGATAACTAATAGGGGGAAAAGGAAAAGAAAGACAATGAAAACAAAGAAGCTTCAGTTTGATTTTAGAAAACACTATTAAATAAAGTATACTCAGAAGCAAAAGACTGAAATTAAAAGAAAAGAAAAACTGAATGGCAATCACCCCAACACTGAACAGGACTCCAAAGACAATGTCTCATTCATTGTTTACTTATTCAACTATGTAGTCAAATTCCCATAGCAACAAGTTGCCCTAGGTATAATTTTAGGGGAGAAAGTGGAATACAAATGTAGGCATGTGGTGAAAGCTCAATAAATGTCATAGTACCCAAATCATGGTCTTAATGATTTTATGATCTTCTTCTTTTTTTTTTTTTATTAGGATTTGGGTGAAGATTTACAGAGTAAATTCACTTTTCATACAGCAGTTCACATATACTTTGTCTCATGTCATTGACCAAAATTGATTTTATGATCTTTATGATCTTATGACTCATTGGAGATCTAATTCCAGGTCTAGGGTAAAATATGTAAAAGTGGGGGAAAAAAAAAAGGAAATGCAAAATATGGGTGTGAATTGTCTTGCCATGCCATAAAGTAAGGATCACAAAAGAGAGAGAAAGAAAATATAAGATAAGAATAAATGAACATAAAGCAGAATATAAAGCTTCAGCAATTTCATACCAGTTTCCAAGCTACTAAGTCTCTAGGATGATGAAGTAGAAATCTTCTCCATGCTTCTCAAGAAAAGTTCCGGAGAACTAAGGGGAGTATGTTTTGTTCTTCCCAACAGATACCTAGGAACTTCAGGACTGGCTGTAACTTGGTGAAAGGTGGCTTTTCAAACTAATACCAAAAACACGAATAGCAAAGCTTTTTGTCCTGCCCTTCTATCACAATTCTGCAGTTTGCCCATTCAAAATACCCTTTTTTCTCCACTGTTTACTTCTGCTGTTTATTTTAATCTTGTCGCTCTTGTTAAAAGAGAAATACAACTTGCCATATTGTATAAATTTTGAATGATAACCAAGAGACAGCAATGAGCTAGGCAAATAAATTCCTTCTTCTTTCTTCTGCTGGACTGCTCTGAGGTACAGTTTCTCTGGGAATTTCCCATGTGGCCAGGTAGTGAATGACCAGTTATATCTGTCATTGCTCATCTTGGGTAGTGGCCAGCAGGGTAACTCATTTCCTCGTAGCACTTCCCCTCTTCCCATACTTCACTTCCACACTTCCTCAATCCTACTGCCCTGGGTGTACCCCTTCCAAATAAAGTATCAGAACTCAAGCGAGCAACAAACCAACCACACGTAAATAAATAATGCAGGGATAAATGCCATGACATGGATGACTCTCACAGACATTATGTTAAGTGAAGGAAGTTAAGGACGAAAAAAAGTATATACTGTATGATCCCATGTATATAAAGTTCAAGAAAAGGCAAAATTAAACTATGGTGATGAAAGTCAAAATAATGGCTATCCTGCAGAGGATACTGAGGGAGGCTTTAAGGGTGTAGCAAATGTTCTCTATCTTCATCTGGATTGTGGTGTACAGGTGTAAGCACAGTAAAAAAAATCACTGGGCTAAACACTAAAATTTGTGTACTTTACTTAATGTAAATTATACTCTAATTTTTTAAAATATTTAAGGGCTCTCAAATATAGCCCTGCTCCTCTCTCCCAATATCCCAAAGTTTTTTGGTAACTGCAACATGTGAATTACTTTACTAGAAATCCAAGATGTTGCTTTTTAAAGGGGGCAGCTGGCAGTAAGCTATGTGGCCAAATGCACCAACCTCAGTCAAATGAGGATCAAATTATTGATTTAAAATTTTATTAACTTTATTAACTAGGCAGTTAGGGCAATGAAGCCCTATATGAAAAAAATATATAGAGAAAAAGTGCAACAAGTGACCTATGAAAACATATTTCTTGGCTTTGCTGGGCCCTGTGATTATCTCATTTAATGAATCGGTTTTCTACTCAGTACATGTTTAGGTGGGTGGACTAAAGACACTTGGAGTGAATGGAGAAGAAGAGTCCCCACCTCCCAGCCCTAGTCCAGACAGACTGCAGAGAAATGAGGGAGAAATGCTGACTGCCTACTCATCCACCTCTAGCTCTCACATTTAGGCTGCCGGGAGTAAGTGCAGCTCTTCTGGGGTCTGAGCATGTTTGGTATTTTCACTGACCAAGCATATCATGACCAAGCATATAATTCGTACAAGACACTGACAACTCTGAGCTCATACAAAAGCATATTTTTCGGCCAGGGCATTCTGAAGGAGTCTATACAGCTACAGGAAATCGGTGGCAGAGAAAGGAAGTTAGGCCATACTCCTGCTTCCTGGCCTAACACAGGCAGCAACAAGTAGAAGGCAGACCTCAAGCAAAGTGTCTTTCCTACCAGGAAGCCATATTTGTCTGGCTACAAATGTGGCTCCCGGTCAAAACGCAGTTGGGGCAATTGCTTAGCTCATAAATATTTCCTCAGTTAGTAGAACCTGTATGAGTAGTTACTTTTAAGAAAGATTTATTCTGCCTTTCAACATTCTTGGTTTAAAAAATTAAGGAATCTCAAACTGATTACTGGTTTATCTGAACGGAAGTTGATAAAAAGAAAAATCTAGGGGGAGCTCTGGTAGCATAGTGGCTAAGACAGTTGCCTGCTAACCAGACGGCTGGCGGTTCAAACCCACCAGCCACTCCTCGGAAGGAAGGTTGGGCAATCCTACTTCCGTAGTGATAACTGCCTCGG
>NW_006921592.1:7739202-7754512 GCF_000298275.1 Orycteropus afer afer | reverse complement strand
TAGTGATAACTGCCTCGGAAACCCAAGGAGGGGTCGCTATGAGTCGGGGCCGACTCGACGGCACATAACAACAACAACAACAACAGGGGGAAAAAAAGAACAAAGGACAAAAAGGATGATAAAGTTCTGAGGAGAGCTGTGGCTGTGGTGGGAATTTGATGATGGAATTTGATCCTTAGGTGAAGGACTCTGGGACGCTCAATCAGAGAGGAAGACTTTATTATTTTTGAATGACTAAAGCAGTGCACTGATTTTATTTTGCTGGATCTGCTAGAAATGGAATAAGGACAGGATCCCATTACTTAGTCCCATAAAACAACAAGACATTTCTGAGGGTCCAAAAATTAATGGGAATTCAATTAAAATGATAAAAACAGAAAAGTAACTGAAGAGGATCCCATTATACAATTTTGATAACTCTCAAAGAAGGAATACCCTCAAGTTAAAATGGAAATAAATGCACTTAGGCTCTATAATGGAGAACTTCAGACTTTGGAATGATGAACGGCAATGCAAAAGACCAGACCTACAAAGCATGAGCCTTTCTTTCTTCTTATTTCTTTCTAGAAAATGGTTTAAAAATAAAGAAAAGTACCAATTATTAGTCTATACTTCAAAATCCTATTAATAAACTGACAAACACAAGATAATGAAGTAGGGTAAGGCTTAAGAAGCCAAACCTTCTTCTACCTTTTTTTTCTGCCTTCCTGGGCTTATCATATCCACTGCCACCAAGCTGATTCCAACTCATAGTGACCCCCACTGGGTTTCCAAGGCAGGAAATCTTTACAGAAATAGATTACCCAGGCTGGTGGGTTTGAACTGACAACCTTTTGGTTAGCAGTCAAATGCCTTAGGCACTGTGCCACCAGAGCTCCTTATCATGGGAGGGGAAAAAGGAGAGGAGGATGGAAGGAACAAGAAAGCAGAGTTCAAGGCACACTCTCCCAACACTTCTTTCAGGAATGACCAGAGTAGAATGAATGAATATATTGGGAACATATTCAATAGGCCATCTGAAGAGGCTCTAGCTTAGACCCAAAGATCAAATAAACAGCCAGTCTCTCAATAGCAATCGTGATTGATACAAGTGTGTTTAACATCTTTTCTTTCAAAACAACTATACAAACTTTCCATTTTTAAAAATTTATTCTTCTATGTCAGTAGATATTTTTGTCTTTAAGAATGTACATACACCTAGGTGGGATAATTCAGAAAAGGACAGTGAGAATGATTAAACACAGTCAATTCCACTGAATCATATATGTAAAAACTGTTGAATTGACAAGTGTTTTTTTATGAATATTTTTACCACACACACAGAAAAATGTACCCATAAATTTTATTTTTTAAAAAAGTTATGATACTATAAACAGATTCTAAAATGTTTAGAAAAATTTAGAATTTTGATGACAGCTTAATGATACCTTCATTTTCAATTAAAAAAAAATAATAATCATGGTACTGTTGAATGCTTAATATAAAAATAATTAGAGAGAACCCCTTATCATATGAATCTGAAACAAAGAAATGGACATGTTGGTTCTCTGACAAGGACTGTAATGGCAATCACAGTAATTAGAACTTGATTGCAAGGAACAAAAGAAATGTACAGAAATTAGCTAAGATCTATGTCTCTTCAAATTGCTTCTCTTTTGGAGGTTCCAATTTAGATCAAGGATATAAAATAAAACTTCAGAATCACCAGAACAGTTGATCAAAAGCTGTTTCCCCAATACTATATTGCTAAATCTCCGTCACAGAGGCAGCAGAGGAAGAAGGAGGATTAACCCTAAATACCTGTTCCTTGTTTCTTCTTAAGGAGAGATGCACAGGCAGCATTAGTAGCCATGTCCAGGGCCAGCTTCTTCTCATTGTTTCTTAAGTCTGTTCTAGCACCTTTCTCAACACAAGAAAAGTAAATTAGATGTCAGTCAGCCAATCCTCTGCCTGCCAAAAAATTACTTTTGGCAAAACAGAATTAATTCTGGCCCAGAAGTAAACTGTCTCAAACCAGTAACACAGGAGTCTGTAATAGTATATCTGTCATCTTGAATCAGGTAGCTGGTTGTCATACGTGACAATTATGGTCAATTAAAGCATAGCATTTCCCTTAGAATCCCTGTAGGATTGCATGTGAACTCTTCAATGAGGAGTTTCCAAGTCCCCTTCCATGGTAAATCCTAAATCATCAGACCCTGGTGGTTATAATGAGTGTTTCAATATTAAATTCCATATGACCTTTGCTTCTGCTCAACAGGGTCTTCAGAAAAGACCACAGGAATTGAATTGGAAGGACTTTCTATATATAAGCATACTCGAATGCAAATCAGCAGAATCTCAACATAATAAAACCCAGAGGTAATTCATTGTTCCCCCTTCACCCATCTCCCACTCACTTCTTTCTTCTTTCTTGTGTTAAAATTTACAGAAGCAATGAGTGAACGTATTCATATGGTAAAGACTCAAAAAATACAGAAGTATGCTGAACAAAAAGCATAAGCCCCATTTCATTCCCAACTTGCCACCTTATCCAGAGGGAACATTCTCAACAGGTGGGTGTGATTTCCTGCCTCTCTAATGCGTATCCATGCATCCATAGACATATATGCACATAGACATGAATGATTCCATATGTATTGTTCTGTAATTTAATTTTTTTAAAATTTTAACAATATATAACAGTACTCATTTTTCATCAGTATTTAAAAAAAAAACAAAAACACACTGCTGTTGAGGTGATTTGACTTACAGCGACCACTTCTTGGGTTTCTGAGAAGGTGTTTCTACAGAAGTAGATTGCCCAATTTTCCTTCCAAGGGGTGCCTGGTGGGTTTGAACCACCAGCCTTCTAGTTAGCCGTCACCAGGAAGTGGCTGGTGAGTTTGAACTGCCAGCCTTGTGGTTAGGAGTCAAATGCCTTAGGCACTATACCATCAGAGCTTACCATTCATCAGTATATACCCTATAATTCATTATTTTTAACCATTTATGAGTATTTCATTTGTGGATATTCCAAAACATAGTATTCGATCATCCCTCTATTAAGAAGGAAGGTTGGGCAATCCTACTTCCGTAGTGATACTGCCTCGGAAACCCAAGGAGGGATTGCTATGAGTCTGGGCCGACTCGACAGCAAACAACAACAACAACAACAACAACAACAAGTGGTGTAGTGGTTAAGGCACTGGGCTGCTAACCGAAAGAATGGTGGATTGAACCCACCAGCCGCTCCACTGAAGAAAGATGAGGTAGTCTGCTTCCATAAAGATTTACAGCCTTGGAGACCCAGTGAGGGTTGCTATGAGTTAGAATTGACTTGATGGCTGTGAGTTTGGCTTTTTGGTCTACTAAAAGGCACAGTCTCTGGGTTTAAGGTTAAGTGCTTAACTACTAGCTAAAAAGTTGGCAGAAGTGGGAGGGAAGCTATTGCATTGTGGTAAATTGTGGTCAATTTGTTGTCAAATTGTTGTCATGAGACAAAGTGTATGTGAACTGCTGTATGGAAAGTGAATTTGCTCTGTAAATTTTCACCCAAATAACAATAAAAAAAAATTAAATTAAAAAAATAATAAAAATAAAAATAAAGTAAATAAAAAGTTGGCAAGTTTGAACCTACTTAGAGATGCCTCAGGAGCTCTGCTAGTGTAGTGCCTAAGGCACTTGACTGCTAACCAAAAGGCTGGCGGTTCAAACCCACCAGCCACTCCTCGGAAGGAAAGTTGGGCAATCTACTTCTGTAGTCATAGTGCCTCAGAAACCCAAGGAGGGGTCGCTATGAGTTGGGTCTGACTCAACAGCACATAACAACAACAACAGAGATGCCTTGGGAAACAGGTCTGGAGATCTTCCTGAAAGATCACAGGCTTGAAAACTTAACGGAGTACAGCTCTACTCTGTTTTAGAATTTACTCCATGGCAACTAACAACAATCATTAATGGGTATTTAGGCTGTTTCCAATTTTCATGATTACAAACAAAACTGCAGTGCACATGCTTGAGCAACATGTTTGTTCACTTGCATTTCTAAAGAACAGTTTCCTATTAGTGATGCTGAGTGTAAGAATATGTACATTTTTAATTCTGGTAGTTATTCTCAGATTCCTTTCAAAAAGGCTTCACAAATTTACACTTTTTGCACAGTATATGAGAGTGCTATTTTCTCTGTAACTACCCCCTTCCTACTTAACAAAAAAAATAAACGTCCCCAAACTTAAAGGAACAAAAATATTCTGAGTCAAGAATAAAATATGATATGAAATAGTGTACAAAAATAGTATAACATACAGCATACGAAATGCATACGGTAACCAGTATACGACTAAACTCACTGCTATCGAGTTGATTCCAACTCATAGCAATCCCCTTTGGGTTTCCAAGGTGGTAAATCTTTACGGAAATAGATTGCCCAGTTTTCCTTCCGTGGACCGGCTGGTGGATTTGAACCACCAGCCTTCTGGTTAGCAGCCAAATGCCTTAGGCACTATGTCATCAGAGCTCCTTAGTATATGACTAGTAAATATACTAAATAGTATTTGAAAAACAACATGGAAATATTATGATTTTAGGTCAAAATCTCTCTAACCTGGACACATTCCAATCTATCCCCAGCTAGAGTTACATGTGAAATTTCATTCTTTTACTGTATACAGGTCACAGATGCCTGAAGGTTAACATCTCTGTGACTACTCAGATATACATGATGAGAGCATATATACATAATTTCTATCAGGACAG
The DNA here is from genome assembly GCF_000298275.1 of Orycteropus afer afer. Taxonomy (NCBI): domain Eukaryota; kingdom Metazoa; phylum Chordata; class Mammalia; order Tubulidentata; family Orycteropodidae; genus Orycteropus; species Orycteropus afer. The sequence continues at coordinate 7,749,775 of NW_006921592.1, read as the reverse complement.
GAAATGCTCAGATACATTTAAAACACAGAAGAAACAATCATTTCCTGTCCCTTAGCACTGCCCAACAGAAGTACAACATGTCCCACAAATGTGAACGATACATATAAAATCTGGTAGCATAGTGGCTAAGACACTTGCCTGCTAACCAGACGGCTGGCGGTTCAAACCCACCAGCCACTCCTCGGAAGGAAGGTTGGGCAATCCTACTTCCGTAGTGATACTGCCTCGGAAACCCAAGGAGGGGTCGCTATGAGTCGGGGCCGACTCGACGGCACATAACAACAACAACAACAACAGTAGTCACATTTGCAAAAAGTGAATTTTAATAATTCTTTGCATTTAACTAAGCATATCCAAAATGTTATCCCTTTAACAAGCAATCAATATAAAAAGTACTGTCATATATTACTTTTCTTTCCACTAAATTTTTGTTCACCTCAATTCAGGTGAGCCTCATTTCAAGGGCTCAGTAGCACATTGGCCAGTGGCAGCCATATTAGTACTGTTGTAGGCATAGCCTTTTTGGTATGCCCAGTGATGATGACTAGACATCAAAATGATGACTTACTTATATCATTAACATACTAAAATCAAACACATTTTCTCTCATGTACCATGACATTGCTCAGAGGATCCCTAACAGTCCAGCCAAATAAAGTGTGGCTTGGGTCTCAAACTCTTTGCTCATAGACTTCTGGATCAGTATGTGGCATGGGGTCAGGTGTTCCCTAAAATATGTCCAATCCATTGTAAGGGTGAATTAATACTTGTGGGGTCAAATGGATGGATGAATTGTCAATCCATAACTTTACTTTTTACCAAGTCTTCTGACTTGGTGTGAAAACAGAGAATTTTGGTGTTCTTGTTCATTCCTTACACATCTAGGACCTCAGCTCACTACTTTACAGCTACAGCATTCTTTCTTATCTATCAAGACTTTCTTGTGAGAACAGGGCCCTTAACAACTTTATCCATACAGCTCTCTCAGAGAAGATCTCTCCCTATACACCCCCCCACATGCAACTTCCTTCTAAAATCCTTTAATCCTGCAGAAATGTACAGTGAGTCCTTACTAATGTTATATATTCAACCACTCATCTGTCAGTTTGTCATACTATGGTGCGTGCATGTTACTGTGATGCTGGACACTATTTAAAAAAAAAAACAAAAAAAAAGCCTCACTGTCGTCAAGTAAATTGCGACTCATAGCGACTACTCCTTGGGTTTCCGAGGCGGTATCACTACAGAAGTAAATTGCCCAATCTTCCTTCCGAGGGAGAAGTGGATGGTGGGTTTGAACTGCCAGCCTTCTGGTTAGCAGTCAAATGCCTTAAGCACACCACCAGAGTTCCTAGTAAGTAGTGCTAGAAGCTATGCCTCTGATTTTTCAAATACCAGCAGGGTCACCCGTGTGGTTTTAGTGGAGGTTCCTGACTAAGACAACCTAGGAAGAAGGACATGGCAATCTACTTATGAAAGACCTGGCCACTGAAAACCTGAAGAACAGCAGTGAAACCATGGCACTGACCGGGAGGTGTTTTGTTCTGTTGTACATTGGATCGCTATGAGTCAGAACTGATTTGATGGCAACTAACAACAACAATGTTATATCTGTAATTTTAAATTTGCCAAGGTTTTAATTTATAACTAAACACTTACACAAATCAACCCCAAGCCTCTCGTCTTATTGTTATACTGACAGATTGGAGGTTAAATTCCAGTTTAAAGAAAAAGATCCTATTTTTCTTCCTACTGTTTAAAATGCTATAATTGGATGCAGTCTCTTTTTTACGTTAAGCAAAGGCCAGATAAGCGCAGCAGAAACTTTACCTTTTGCCAGAAGCAACTGGACAATATCTGCATAACCTTTCCAGGCGGCAGCATGCAAAGCTGTATCACCCAACTTGTTCTATGGTGATAAAAAGAGAAAGTAATAATTTAAAAACAGAGAGTGGATTTTAAAGACACAGTAATTAGATTTAATCTGGTTAAACCTAAAATACAAATAAATTTATTAAACTACATGAAATTCCAAGAAGCACAGGAAAGGAGACTCAAGTGCTAAGAGTCATTTTCAGAAGACAGAATGAGATGGAGGAAAAGAAACAGACTACAGAGCGCAAGGTGAAACGCAGATGCCTGCAGAGGAAGACCCAGGAAGACGCAAGCAGGTCCGCCCCACAGAAACCTGGCAAGAACCAGGAAGGAAGATTCCTGCAAACACCAGGGCAGGAAGGAGGCATGATGGTGAAACAGGGATGCTGGGGTTATAAGAAGTAGTCAGAATCCCAGAGCACCTTCCTCTGTCCTTGATGTCAGATGAACCAGTTAAGATGATAGAGTTACTCTGCCAAGAAGTTAACCTGATAGGTTCCAAACTCATGAATATTACTTACAAGAGAAGGTAGCAATAAGACAAAGAACTAAAAACGGGATTAGGTAGAAACCTGTAACCCAAATTGTAAAATCTCCTCTCTCGGACCCCTTTCCTTGTCCTACTGCCCCAATGTGTGCAGTCAAATATATACCCCCAGGCAGAATACTAGCTGATACTTCTTTGAAAAGCAAACAACTTACACAGGGGGAAAGGGACTACATACACTGGCATTTGGGTGCTGCCAGCGAAACAGCCAGGAGCTCACCACTTCACCCTCCAGAGAAGTCCATTAGCCACCAAGCCCCACCGAGCACACAAAGATCTTCCAATTACCCTTAAAAATGAATAGATAGGTAAAGAAATAGGTATTTGAAGAAGCTTCCAATATACAAGAAAAGATTAAAATAAATGCAACACAGAGGAAAAAGAAATAGTACAGTTAACAAAATAAAATATTTTTAAAAAAGCTGCAATTAAGATAACAGAGATAAGATGGCATTCAACATGAAACAAGAGAAAGATGCTATTTGTAAAGAATAATTGAAGTGAAAGAAAGAGCTTGTGATAGAATTCTAAAATGGTCCTTGAGATTTCTAGACCTGGTATACATGCCCTGTATAACTCCCTCCCCCTGAGTGTGGGCAGGGCCAGTGAATATAATAGGATATTATTCCCATGATTAGGTTTCTAATCAGTTGAATCTGAATTCATCAAAAGGGAGATTATTCTGGGTGGGCCTGACGTGATCAGGTGAGTCCTGTTAAAGATGGTGAAGAGAAATGTTCTGCTGCTGGCCTTGAGGAAGAATGCAGATAGCTGTGTTGTAAACTGCCTGCTGAGGGGGCAGCCTTAGAAGCCAAGGGCCTCAGTCCCATAGGCATAAGAATTCTGCCAATAACCTGAATGAGCTTGGAAGAGGACTCAAGCTCCACAAAAGAACTTGGCCCCAGTCAACACTTTGATTTCAGCCTGTGGAATACTGAGCATATAATCCAGCTATATCGTTACTGGAATTCTGACCTACAAAAACTTTGAAATAAATGAGTATTGTTTGAAGTCACTAAGTTTGTGGTAATCTGCTGTGTAGCAATAGAAAACTAAAACAGAGCTCACAGGAGTTAAAAAGATAGCCAAGACAAAGCATAAAGTTAGGAAAAACTTAGAAAGTTGAAAGTTCAATACAAGAGGACCAGCATTCTACTAATGGACATTCCAAAAACAAAGAATGAAGAAAATGATCAAATAAAAAATATAAAAGAAATAATACAAGATACTTTTATAGGCTGAAAGAATTCATTCTAATTATTGGAAAAACACCCACAGTAAGGCATGTCACTGTGAAATTTTACAACACCCAGGATACAGTGAAGATTCTTAGAGAGAAGCACATCACACATCAAAATGGCATCAAAATTCTCAAAAGCAACCCTGAAAACCAGATCACCATGGAGTCATGCTGCCAAAATTCTGAAGGGGATGATTTTCCAACTTGAATTTTGATCAATCAAATAATCATCCCAAGCTCCCTTTTCTTGGGACTCTACTTGAAGATGTGCTCTTAAAAGAAGAGAGTAAACCAAAAGGAAGACACAGGATCAGGAGGAGATTCAACACAAGAAGTAAAGGGCAATAGAGTCTAACTTGTGTAGACGAGAAAGTAAGGGTGGAGGAATCTAAAAAGTATGATTCTAAGGGGTAGAAGGGAAGAAAGTAATCAATTATCTTACACATTTCGGAAAAGCACATTAAGAGAGGATAAAAAGTATAGGAACAGGGAGTTTTTGCTTAGGGAGCATTGAGTTTAACATAAACTCAACGGCAGTCAAAAGATTTGGAAAAAGATGTTGAGAATGGCTATACAACTTGAATATGTAATAAATATTAGTGAATTACACATGTAGAAATTGTGGAGATGGCATATATTTTGTTATGTATATTTTTACCAAAATAAAATAAAATTGTTTGAGAGTCTTAGTGTTATAGATTAAATTGTGTCCCCCCAAAATATGTATCAGTTTGGCTGGGCCATGATTCTTAGTATTATGTAATTAGCCTTCATTTTGTGATCTGATATAATTATATTATGTGTCATAAATTATCATCTCTATGATGTTAATGAGGCAGGATGTAATCTACAGGATTAGGCTGTATCTTGAGTCAATCTCTTTTGAGATATAAAAGGAATTAAACAATTAAACAGAGATCAAAGGGACCTCAGTTCCACCAAGAAAGATGAGACATGAGTGGAACATGGTCCTTTGGACCCTGGATCCCTGTACTGTGAACCTCCTAGACCCATGGAAAGACTGATGCCAAAACACATGGAGATCTCCAAGGAATGCAGGGCCCAAATACATTGAAAGGAGATAAGGACCTTTCCCCAGAGCTGACAGAGAGAGAAAACCTTCCCCTAGAGCTAGCACCCTGAATCTCGACTTCTAGCCTCCTAAATTGTTAGAGAATGTACTTCTGTTTGTTAAAGCCACTCATTTATGGTATTATCTGCAGTAGCACTAAATAACTGAGACAGTGAGATACACATAAAAAGTTAAATAAAAGTCAATAGTTAAATACAGAAACAAAAAGTTATTTAAGGAAGGAGCATAATACATCAGTTGTTTTAGCAGTGAGCAACAGTTAAATGGTCATAATAATATAAGTATTATATAGTAATATAACCCAAAACTGTCATATGATCACATACAAAGACCAGTGAAAAAAGCCTGAGTGCTAGGATGCTAAAGAGTTGAATGTCAGTGAGGGTAGCTGACAAGCTAAAATCTTTACCTTCCAAGTAGGAAGCCAAGCTGACATCTCAAATCAATGAATTACTGTGAATTACAGCTCCCTAAGCATATTCTTTAGTAACATGGAGGTAAATAAACATATGAAGAAATAACTAAAAGCTCAAAGTGGGCTATGAAGAAGGGTGAGATAGGCATTCTGGGCTTTGTACGATTTGAATTTTAGTGCAACAGTAATTTTTTAAAGTATGTATTTCCAATATTTTGGAGTTTTTTTTGAAAAATAATAAATAGGAAAAGTTCAGTTCCAAACACCAAGACAGGTTTTTACGTGCCCATAAACTGCACTGTATTGACGACAAGGTAGATGTGTTTAATGACAGCAGGGTTAGCACACTCACCTGTTGGTTCAGTTCAATACCTGGTTGAGTAAATAGCATTTCCACTATATCTGAAATTCAAATAGAAAAGATATATATATATACATATTTAAGAAAAAGCCTGACAAAATTAGGCATAATAGTTTTAAAAGAGACAACTCTAAAGGATTCAACTTTAGTCATTAAGGGAAGATTCTTACTACAAAACTTCCAAGAGAGCTATGTAAACAGAAAAACTTAAAAGATCTAAAAAGTACAATTATTTAGGGGAAAAGCTCTTTCTCTCCAAGAGTACTGGCTTCTGCCCTTCCACATGACAGCCATTACATAAATATTTCTACATTTACCGTGACATTTAGTATTCATGTAATAAACTTGTTTTATAGTCCCTAAAATAGGCTTCTTCTGGGAGGTGCTAATAAATTTTCTTTGGCTCTGCTATTTAATTTGTTGGGCTCCTGGTGTTGCATTGTTAATAAGTTTATTTTCTTGGGTTGCAAGGTTAGGTGAAAGTGAGTGGGTGGTAGATTTTTGGGCAAGATGAAAGACATCTAGAAATTTATTTGTAATTATTATTAAGCATAAACAGAATCACTAACTTAAGCAAATAGAAACAATCAATCTTCCTGCCCAATAGTTTGCCTCAGCTTAAAATATAAATCATAAAATTGTATCTCCTAAAAACCTAAGGTAGAAGAGCCAATCTTGACCCTTTTTGCTGTAAGATTAGATAGGAGTTTTGTTTTTATACTCCTGTTGTTTTCCTGTAGCTTTTCTAAGCCTGAGAGAGGAAAAGAAGTTTCCAGTCTTTCAAGCGGGAGAGGTCCCTGTAGTGAGGCTGACTGGCCACATTTATACCCACTGTTTCACAGACTTCCAGGAACAAAGTCTCTGGCTGATGTTCTAAAGGATTCAAAAGAATAACTGAAGTCTTTCTTATTTTTAAAATTTGGTGCCTTAAGTGAGGTACATTTTCAGCAGCATAGAGATTTCTGAAAGCAAACAAAATTTAATACCTTTGTGACCCCCATGGCAAGCCCAGTACAAGGCAGTGCTTCCAGCTTTGTCTAAGCCATTAACACCAACTCGGTTGTCCAGGCACTCTCTCAACCAGCTCAAGTTACCTGAAAGAATTTTACATTTATAAAAACAAGAAAAAGATATTTATTTTTGTTTTGCTTTTAAATCAATTTCATCCTCCAAAAATCTTCATTTGCAATGGGTTTATCAGCAAATCTTAAATTACGACATGCCTGCTAATGCTTTCATTATGGTATATTCTGACTTGCAGTTTATTAATGGAAACCATTAATATCAATTTTTAATGGTAGGTTAACGGGAAAAGTTGTCTAAATGGGTCTGTTGAAAACGTTTGTGCTCTGTAAAAAAAAAAAAATTTTTGAGTTTTCGTCGTGAAATTCTGCAATTTAGTGAAAAAAACAGTCAAAGCTAAAAATAAACAGGCACTACTGTGCCTAAGGCACTTGATTGCTAACCAGAAGGCTGGTGGTTCAAACCCACCAGCCGACCACTCCTCAGAAGGAAGGTTGGGTAATCTACTTCCATAGTGATACTGCCTCAAAAACCCAAGGAGGGATCGCTATGAGTTGGGTCTGACTCTATGGCACATAACAACACCACTCATATTCATATCTAAAATGCATTTCAGTTCTTACAAGAAAAGAAACACTAAATAACCCACTGAAGCCTGCTGCTCTTAAATGCCAAATTGTAACTATTAATTTAAAATCTTCTGCCCTAAATACCTATTTTATAAAAAAAATTTAAATATCAGTTTAGTAGTTATACTTAGGCCACAATCTAAACCAGTCATTTCTTTTTGCATATTCCTATTTCAAAAATAACTAAAGTAGAATGAAATATTGCTCACTGAGACCTTACAATGCCCCATTATCTACCAACAAGGTTTCTCAGTAGCAGCACTATTGATACTTGGCGTTAGATAATTTTTGTTAAGGAGCTCTGGTGGCACCGTGGTTAAAGCACTGGGCTGTTAACCAAAAGGTCGGCGGTACAAACCAATCAGTTGCTCCACAGGGGAAAGATGAGGCAGCCTGCTTCTGTAAAGATTTACAGCCTGGAAATCCTCTGTGGTGTTTCTATTCTGTCCTATAAAGTCCTGTTGTTGTTGTTGTTATGTGCCGTCTAATTGGACCCAACTTATAGTGACCCCTCCTTGGGTTTCCGAGGCAGTATCACTATGGAAGTAGACTGCCCAACCTTCCTTCCGAGGAGTGGCTGGTGGATTTGAACCTCCAACCTTCTGGTTAGCAGTCAAGTGCCTTAGGCACTATGCTACCAGAGCTCCTACACAGAGTCACCATGAGTCAGAAATGATCCAACAGCAATAAGTATTTCTTTGTTGAAAGGGGCTGTGCTGTGCACTGTTGGCTATTTAGCAACAACCTTAGCTTCTACCCTAGAGATGCCAGTAACACCCCCCTAGTCATGACAGTCAAAATGTCTCCAGATATTGCCAAATATCCCCCAGGTTTGGTGGGGGACAAATATCCAGATATTGCCAAATATCCCCCAGGTCAGTGGTTGAGAACCACTGACGTACAGGATAAAGCGCAATGTACAGGCTCATCATGACTTACTTATTTAACCACTTCAGGCTCCTCCCTGTTGTTCACCACGGGCCCCACTTTCTCCTCCCCACATAAACACTTACACAACACCAACCACTCTCCTAAATGCTGCACCCACAGGAAGCCTGCACCTCTGCCCTCTAGAGACTGTTTAACTTAAACATACTTCAATTGTTGGGCTTATCACGCCATATTGTAATGATCCGTAATACATCTCTTTCCGTTGCCAGACTTTGAGCCCATGGAGTCACAGTCCATATCTTTCCACTAGCTTCTCCTCACTACAGGTAGAACTCTCAGTGTTCAAAAGTGTTTGTTGACTGACATTTAAAAATTAAAATCACACTTACCTCTCTATGTTGACATAAGTCACAACAGAGACTGCTTCCAGAGGAGGCAGGAATTAATTGGGAAAAGGTGTGAGGGAACTTTCAGGGATGACATAAATGTTCCAGATTTTGATTTCGGTGTTGGTTACATGGGTGTATACAATTTGTCCAAACTCATCAAGCTATATACTTAAAAGGTGTGCATTTAGAAAGAATCCCACCTACCTCTTTTTGCAGCTTCATGCAATGGATTGTCAATGGATTCTGCCTGCTCAGCCACTAGATTGAAAAGAAAAAGTGCACAGCCAACGGTAAGAGTGCCAACCTGCAGTGCAGTGAATGATTTATTTATTTAATTAATTTCTATTGTGATTTGGGTGAAAGTTTACAGAGCAAATTCATTTTCCATATAGCCATTCACATACATTTTGTTACAGGACATTGATTAAAATTTCCCCACAATATAACAGCTTCCTTCCTACTTCCTCCCTGTAGTTACCTCTTCCTTGTGTCCTTTCCATATGCATTCCTGAGCCCTGAGCTATCTCCCTGTGCAAATACTGCCTTTCTACTCTCCCATGATTGCTCATTCTAAGGAGAATATCCACCTAGTGTAAATGTTCACCCTACATGTCTGTCTATTATTTGGCTGGAAGCCACAGGAGTGAGTTTAATTCTAGGCCTGAAGGATAACTAGGGGAATTATTTAATATGGTCCTTCTAGCCATGGACTTTTTGACTCCTACCAGATGACTGGGTGGGACTATGCAAATGTGAGGTGCTTGTGGCCCTCCAAAGAGATTGCACAGCTTGGTAATAATGTAAATAAGGTATATGACACCTTTGTGGGGGTGAGACCATGCAAATAAGGTGTATGGAACTCTAATGTGGGGGCTGGTTAGTTTTGTCACTTGCTAGGCTTAAAATGAAGGAGCTCTGGTGATGCAGCAGTTAAGGCATTGGGCTGCTAACCAAAAGGTAAGCAGTTTGAACCCACCAGCCACTCCTCAGGAGGAAGATGAGGCAATCTACTCCTGTAAAGTTATAGCCTTGGAAACCTGATGGGGGTTGCTGTGAGTCGGAATTGACTTGATGTCAGTGCATCTAGCTTGGTAGGCTTAAAATCAGCCATCTCAGAGGTGGAGAGAAGGGATGTCACTATCACCAAGAAAGAAGAGCCAGAGTGGAATACTTCCTCTGGACCTGAGATCCCTGCACTGAATCTCCTCGACCCAAGACACAGAGAGAGAGCTGTAATATTTTGCTGGGATGGTCAAAAGTGGCAGCAGACAAACGGTGGCAACAGAGGTAGCAGAACCAACAGACTGGCACGAGATAGAGTAGTAAGATTACCAGCCCATGGAGTGAAAAAGCTGAGTGCCTGTGGTGAGATACTTATCTGGGCACTATCAGCAGAGCTAACAGAGCCTGCCCAAGCAGGCACTACAGTGCCGAAAGGCCAGACAAGAGGTGTGCTGTAGCACAGTTAAGAAGGTATCCTAACTGAAGAATTTTAGCCTGAATTGTTTCCAATCCAGAATTGTAGCTTCAGGATTGCTATTTCTCATAAATCCCATAATCATAAATTTTGTCAGTGAGTTCTGTGTGCCTGTCGCAATGGCTTATCAAAGCCAGCAGAGAAGTAGAGTGCTGTGGGAGAAATAGCTGGTGTAAGAATTGGTAAAAAGGCTAGAGGGTGGTGGCATGTCTGCTTCACTGGAATCAGCCTAGGGCTGCTGACCTTGATACTGCCTCGCCCTTGTGAAGGTAGAGGAGGTCAAATGCTGCCCTCACGCCATTTTTGTACAACCTAATGGTTTCTCTGAAGTCACTCACTGGCCAGGAGGTGACAGGCCCTTCAACACTGCAGCTTCTCAAACATTACTTTCTTAAAAAATAGCAGAAAAATCAAACTGACATTCCTTGCTTTAAAAGAAGCTGAAATAATTGTTATATGACACAAACCAAGTAATAAGGCAATATAACAATACAGCAATTCACTGGAAGGTAAACAACAACAGATCTGATTGCCAGTTAACTTAAGTGTCTTTAAAGAACAAGTATATGTGGACAAAAACACAAAAGAAAGCATTTGGTGTGCACTCTGTAAAACATACTACTTTTTTTTTTT
>NW_006921592.1:7731512-7738707 GCF_000298275.1 Orycteropus afer afer | reverse complement strand
CTCTATCCAGGGTCTCCTACATAGATCTCCCTCCAAGGGGTTGACATTGGTAGCCAGACATCATCTAGTTCTTCTGGTCTCATAGTTGTATAGGCTGTGGATCGCATGGTGTACCAGTCGCTAGGACTAATTCTTTCCATGAATCTTTGGTTTTCTTCATTCTTCTTTTCTCTGGATGAGGAGAGACCCATCATTGCATCTAGATAGCTGCCTGCAAGCTTTTAAGATCCCAGTCACTATTCGCCAAAGTAGGAGGTGGAACAATGTTTTGTATACTAAAACATATTACTTTTCAGATACCTGAAAATAACTGTTTTCTTATGTGTGTGCATTTAGGGGAGGGAGAGTGTTAAGGGGAGGAGGACACTGTATTCAGAAAGGACAACCAGCATCTCTAAGGAAGGTGTATTTACTGCTGTCCAAACACTGCTCTTCAAATGCTACTTCAGCCCACCCCGTCCCCACTATCAAAGGGCTCATAAGGAGACAATTCCTTGAATATAGGAAAGGGTAGTGGTGGTTTAAGGAACGCTGGTGGTACAGTGGTTAAAGTATTTATTTGGCTGCTAACTGAAAAGTCATCAGTTCGACCCCACTAGCTGCTCTGTGGGACAAAGAGGTGGCAGTCTGCTTCCCTAAAGATTTATAGCTCTGAAAATCCTATACGGCAGTTCTACTTTGTCTTGTAGGGTTGTTATGATTGGAATCAACTTACTAGCAATGGGTTTGGCTTTTTGATTTGAATGGTGGTTCAGTGGGAGAATTTTTGCCTTAAATGAAGGAGACAAGGAGCTCTGGTAGCGTAGTGCCTAAGGCACTTGACTGCTAACCAGAAGGCTTGGGTTCAAATCCACCAGCCACTCCTCAGAAGGAAGATTGAGCAATCTATTTCTGTAGTGATACTGCCTTGGAAAGCCAAGGAGGGGGCGCAAGGAGTCAGATCTGACTCGCCAGCAGTGAGTGTGAAGGAGACAAGCTCCACTTACCACCCCGCCCCATGCGCCCCATACAGAGCCACAACCCATCTCTCAATGGAGGCTTGTGTGCTGCTAGGATGCTGGACAGGTCTCAGTGGGGCTTCCAGACTAAGACAGACCGGGAAGAAGAGTCAGGCAATCTACTTCCAAATGTCAGCCAGTTAAAACCCTACGGATCACAACAGTTTGATTCCATATGTGTGGAGTCGCCACAAACTGGGGGCCAACTCGATGACAATTAACAACAAAGCAGCAGAGGTTCCACACCCAGTGTCCATGACCAAGGCTGGGAGTGGAATGTCTGCTAAAGTATACTTTGGATTTCAAAGACTCAGAAGAGTGTAGAAATATTTTAAGTTTTCTTTGTTGAAGAACAGTACTGTCTTCCGACCAGGGCAGGTGAGTCCCCTGTGCTCTGAAGTGCTTTCTTTGAGATCTTCTAAATCCTCTCTAATGCTTGGGACTAGTGCCAATTCCAACACTGGCCTAAGGAGTCATCCAATGCTAAAGTTGAAAGGAATCTTAGTAGTGATGTAAATCCAGCCATCTCATTATGCAGATGGGAAAACGGTTGCAAAGGTGGCAGTCACAGGTCTTAACCAAGGTCCTCTGTTGTTAGGAAGTGGCAGAAAAAAGATCCAAACCTAAATCCTTTGTGTATCAATGTCATGCTCTTTATATTTTATTTTATCTGCTGTAAGTAATTTTACTTTACCCTGTATTTTTTGTTTGTTTTATCTTCCAGCTGGAAGCAGCTTCAGGGCAGAGGCCAAGCTCCCCAAGTTGCCATAATAAGCATCTAATGAACATCGCTACTTCAACATTAATTGACAAGGCTGGTTTCCTTCATCACAGAAGAAAGGGCTATTTAAAGAAACAATCTTTTAGTTTTGATTTAACAGTAGGAAGAAGAAATTAGGTCTAAGAGATGAATGGAGGAAAATCATAAACATTTTGTCGTCAACTCTGTGCTTCTTTCAAGATTGCTACATTCCTGAGACTGTGACTTTTACAAGCCAAAGAGTCAGTCAAAGAACCTGGAGACCATGGCTACTTATTTAAGATGAGACTCATGAAAGGGGAAATGTTTTGGACTGGCAAGGCCTCCCCTGAACTCTCAGCCACAGCAGCAAGCAGAAGAGCCTCAGGAACTAGATCCATTAAAGTGAATGAAATCCAGCCAAAGCAAAGGCTTGGCAATGCTTACCATAGTTGCTTGGAATTAGCCCAGTCCTTCCTTTGCAGGTGCCTTTCCACCAATTGGTATCACTCTGGTGAAAAAAGAGTTAAGTGGTATTAGATCCAGTTCATGTTCACCGTGTTGTGAAATCATTACCCAACACACTTCCAAATGTTTTTCACCACCCTAAACAGAAACTCAGTATCCCTTAAGAAGTAATTCCCCTTTCTCTCTCCCTCTAATTCTCCTAACAAACTTTTGTTTCTACGTATTTGCCTGTTACAGATATTTCATGTGAGTGAGGTCATACAATATTTGTTCTTTTGCATCACAGCATGTATCAGAAGAACTTCATTTCTCTTTATGGCTAAGTAATATTCCACTGTATAGATATAGCACATTTTGTTTATCCATTCACCCAGACACTTGGGTTATTTCCAACTTTTGTGCATTTTGAATAACGCAGTAATGAATGTTAGTGTATATAGTAACCTTTTACTATAGAAAAATTCAAACCTATGCAAAAATAAAAAGAACAGTGTAAATCTACATATACCTCTTATTTACACATTGCCAACTTGTTTCACATATACGACCATCCACAGCTTCCCTCCCCTCCTGGATTATTCTGAAAAAAATTCTAGACATTGCAGTCATTCAACTGTAATACGGTCATGTGCCACAGAATGTTCCTGTACATACAATGGTTCGTAATAACAAATGGATGCTACTCTGTGACATGCATGAAAACATTGTGATTACTGTATTATTACATTAAAGATGCTTTTGTGCATCTGGAAGTGTTTCCTTAAATTTTTTTTAATGCATAGAAAGGTACAGCATATACTATATACAAAGACAAACATTTAACTAACTGATGTTAGATACGAACCAACTTTACTATTCCAACTCACATACACATTTGACTTACAAAACAATTTTAGGAACAGAATTTGTTTGTAATTCAGGGACTGCTTGTACACAGTGTTCACACACCATCCAAATCACGTAACAGCCTATTTCACAGAACATATTGTGATGACTGATTTGTCTGTTATCTTTTTTAATATATAGGTTTCCCCTCCAACTCTCTTTTTACCCCTTACAATGTATCTGTTGAAGAAATCTGTTAGTTTGTCCTATAAAGTCTCCAACAGTCTGGATTTTACCCATTGCATCCTTCTGTTGTCATTAAACATGTTCCCTAACATCTATGAATTGGTCCTTAGTGTGAGAGGCTTAATAAGATTCAGACTCAAGCTTGTGTGTGTGTGTGTGACTAGTTCATAGGTACTATTAATTTCTTCCATGAGGAGACACATAATGTCTGGTGGTCTCTCTTTTTGAAACGTTAGTAGCCACTGATAAATGTCTGTACCCATTATTTCATAATGGTTGCAAAATGGTGACATTCTAATTCTATTACTCTTTCTTCATTTAAATAACTGCAATATCTCTTCAAAGAGAAACCTTCTTATAAACACTCAGGTTATCCAAAGAAACAATTCACAGAGAAAAGGCAGGATAAATGTTGATGCTTTACCTTATTAGTTTTCAAAAAACAATATAAAAGTTTACAGGATTTCAAACTCAAATCTCCAAAACCAGGTATATATTCTTTAAAAAATCTATTTCCTATCTATACATCTTTTTAAGTTCCTTCTGTCTATGGCCCCCTTCCCTCATACATGTGGAACACCATTGTTTAAATTTTATTTTATGGTTTAATCCTTTGATTTTTTTGTTTTAAATTCAGTCATCTAGGTATGTGTCTATTCACATCATCTCACCTTTTCTTAGCTAAGTGAAAGCATGATACTTTTTTTCCACCTTACTTTTCCACTTAGCAAAATATACTGATGGTTTGTCTACAGTAGTTTACAGATATTCCTCATTTCTTTTTATATAGCTGCATAATACTCTATTCATTAATACACCAAATTTTATTTAACTATTTTCCTACTGATGAATATATGGGCTACTTCCGATCTTATGCTATTACAAATTATGTAGAAATGAAAACTTGTGCATACATACTTGTACATATTTGCCAGTAAAAACCCACATTTAAATAATATATAATGTTACGGCTACAACCACTCAGAAATGGATCAAAACTGGAGATCCTGGATAGAACGGAAGGAAAAATGTGGAATAAAATTCAGAAACACAAAAATGACCAGAATTACTGGTCAGACAGAGTCTGGTGGAACCCCCAAGACTCTGGTCCCGGGTTACTCTTTGGGCCTAGAACTGGACTCTCTCCCATGGATTGGCTCTCATCCCAACAGCAGAAAGACCTACATGCAGAACATCTATCCCAAGGCGATGCACCCACCCCCTCAACTGCATTAGAGCAATTGGCCATGGGGCACCAGAGGGACAGCATTCACATAGAGTGAAACGTGGACAGACGGGAATGCATAATTAAGAAGGGCACAGGGAGCGAGTGGTCACAGGGACGGGAGGGGAGGAAGGTTTGTTATGATCAGGGATGGTAATCAGGGTATGAAATCAAATGTACATCAACTGTTGAATGTAAAACAAATTTTCCTCTGTAAATTTGTACAAAGCACAATAAAAGTTTTTTAAAGTAAATAAATAAATTATATGAAATTTTAAAAAAAGTTATGGCTACATGAAAGTCTTATTTTGGATAATTTGCTCATATGTGATATTACAAAATGTTACCTGGGCTTACCATGTCAGTAATGTAGATAATATCCCCTTCTTCAAAGTATAATTCATCCGGCTGAAAGAGAAAAAACGTTTGACTCCATGTGATTTTTCATGAATTAGAATATAATGGTTATGACAGTAATTATACATATTTCAAATCATAAAGTATTTCTTTATAGAAAATGTATTTTTGTATACTTAAACCAGCACATAAAACATATAACAAAACAATGTATTTACAAGAAGAAAAACAAGACTGTTGCCATTTTACAGCGACTCTGACCCATGATGACCTGTGTGTCAGAGAAGAACTTTGCTCCAAAAGATTTTCAATGGCTGTTTTTTTAGGAGTAAATCACCAAACCTTTCTTCTAATGCACCTCTGTTGTTGTTGTTATGTGCCATCGAGTCGAACCTGACTCATAGTGACCCCTCCTTCGGTTTCCAAGGCAGTATCACTACGGAAGTAGATTGCCCCATCTTTCTTCTGAGGAGTGGCTGGTGGGTTTGAACCACCAGCCTTCTGGTTAGCAGTCAAGTGCCTTAGGCACTACGCTACCAGAGCTCCTAAGAGTTATTGCATTTGCCGGGAAATGAACCGGGGTCAACTGCTTGGAAGGCAGCTATGCTCACCACTATACCACCAACGCTCCCCAATGCACCTCTAACTGGACTCAAACAGCCGGCCTTCCAGTTAGCAGCTGAGCATGTTAACTATGTACACCAAGGGATAAAACATGCACAGAAAGGTGACTTTTCCTTTGATGAACTTCAAAGAATTACATGTATAACAAATAAGGACCACCATCACCCCCCCACACCACCTGTACCTTATACTCTTCCACAGTGAAAGAAAAGTGTTTTTATATCAAAATATCAATAAAGCTTCTTCTTATTACAAATTCCAAAACGTAGTATGTATCTACTTTTTAGAAAAGAATAATCATCTAGAATTACAACTATGAAAAACCGTCAGAAATTTGGCTCTCTCACAAATGATTAGGCCTTAATCCTGCAACTTTTTAAATCAACATCTGCTATCTGCTTATTTTGAGACAGTCATCATCTTATTTCTTCATGGTCAGAGAGAAGGAAGATTTCATGAGGGGAGTGATTAATCCATAATTGAACCATTAATAAGGATAAAGAACTGAAAGGTACAAAGCAGTAACTCTAAACCGTCTGGTGGCATAGTGCCTAAGGCATTTGACTGCTAACCAGAAGGCTGTCGGTTCACCAGCTATTCCTCAGAAGGAAGGTTGTGCAATCTACTTCCGTAGTGATACTGCCTCGGAAACCCAAGAAGGGGTCGCTGTGAGTCAGGTCCGACTCGATGGCAGTGTTTTTTTTTTTTTTTCCCCCCTAAACCGTCTAGAGACCATCAACAATTCCAAGAGGTTAGTTAATTAAGTCAGTTACGCACTCAGCCTTGGACCAGCCAAATGACCTACAAACTCTGAATAAAGTCAGACAATTTAATTAAATTTCTTTTTCCCATCAGCAGATAATGATTACCAGCATGACTTTGTGAGGAAATAGGACGATGCTTACTGATAGCAAATTTCAGATATGTGGAAATATTTATGTTGTCATGTTTAATGAAAAATATAGGGCACAACATTTCACAAGGGATAAAACCACAGTGATGGATGAAATATGCTTGGAAGAACTAGATGGTGCCAGGCTACCAATGCCAACCACTCAGGAAAGGATCAAATCTGGAGATCCTGGATAGAGTGGGAGGGAAAACGTGGAACAAAATCCAAAAACTCAATAATGACCAGAATTACTGGTCAGATGAAATCTGGCGAGACTCCCAATACTATGGCCCTAGGATACATTCTGTGCCTGGAATAAAACTCACCCCCAGGGGCGGGCTCTCAGTCCAATAGTTAACAAGATGTACACGCAGACCACTCAAACAAGGATGACGCACCCACACACTCTATGGTAATACATCTCTTAGAGCAATAGACCATGGGACACCAGAGAACAAACATTCAAACTGAGGAAATGCAGGACACACAGGAGGGCATAAATATGAGGGGCACAAGGGGAGGGTTACAGGGTACGGAGGGGAGGAGACTGGGGTAGGGTTGGACACGGTGAATGGGGAATGAAACTAAATATATACATTAAGTTGAATGTAAAACAAGCTCTTAAATAAAAAAAAAAAGGAAAAAAAAGAAATATGCTTGGAAATTTTCCCAATTTTTCTATCATCAGCATATATTATTTTCATAATTTTTGTGAGGAAAAATTTTTTTTTTTTAGGATTTGGGTGAAGATTTACAGAGTAAATTCACTTTTCATACAGCAGTTCACATATACTTTGTCTCATGTCATTGACCAAAATTTA
>NW_006921592.1:7715423-7730967 GCF_000298275.1 Orycteropus afer afer | reverse complement strand
GCCAATTGAGCTTGATGTCCCCTGCGACTATGGTCCCAAGCCCGCAGGATCAACTACTCGGTCCCTCTGGGTAGCTGGCTGTGACCAAGTAATGACCATTTTTCTATTAATATTTAAAAATATTTTTTTAAAAAAACCTTTGCTATCTTCTGATTATAGTTACTGTTCCATATAAGTAAAAATTATGTTTGTAAAATCAGTTTTTTCACTTATTCATTCTTCTATTTGTTTACACCTTCTCAGTGCAGAACTGAGCAATAAAAATGACTCTGCATTGTAACTTATTCAGCTTCAAAGCTAGTCTACAATATTATTATTGTAATTATTGTCCCTGAATATAAATGAAGGCTTTACCAGCTATATCGCATGTTTCAAGCAACCACAATACGTGAATATTCAGACACATTATGCGCTCAAAAAAAAAAATTTAGCAAATGATTATTAATGATACCCAAAACAGGTTGTGTTTCTTTAAAAGGCAAGTTCCTGAAGCACTTGTCTCATCTACAATTTGATTTACAGAGATGAGACCTACATGGGAATCCCTGGGTGGTACCAATGGGTTAACACTTGGCTGTAACTAAAAAGTTGGAGGTTCAAGTCCACCCAGACATGCCTTAGAAAAAAAGCCTTGCAATCTTCTTCTAAGAAATCAGTTCTACTCTGACATATATGGGGACTGCCATGAGATGGAACTGATGTGTCTGCAAGTGGTAGACTGGCACATAGCACAAACTACACAATGTAGTTAAACTCTCAGAGACATGTTGACTGACATACATTTATTATTGTCTGAAACAGACAGACAGGTGAAAAAAAAAGTAAAGACCTCTAAGATTGTCTCTAACCTTACTCTAAAGTGTTCTGATGATCTATAATCTATATTATCACCAGTATGTGATGGATATAGAAAGTGATTAGAGAAACAAACTATTTCCTTGATATTTCCCTACTGCAAACTCAACAACACTCAAGAGAGCCCAGAAAGAAGATTCACTCTCTGCCACCACAGCATCCCAGGTAGGGAGAGTGGCCAGTCCCCTTAACAGGAAGGTTGGCAATTTTAACATTTTTTGACTATCTATCCTTTAGATGGCACTAAGGGATGTGTTAAGTGTTCACCTGCTAACTGAAAGGCTAGCAGTTCGAACCCACCAGTTGCTCAGCCAGAGGAAAGACCTGGCAATCTGTTCCCATAAAACATCACAGCCTAAGAAACCCTACGAGGCATCTCTACTCTGTCCTATGGGGTCTCTGTAAGTTGGAACTCATTTGATGGCACACAACAAGAGCAAGGATGGGAGGGGGACGGCAGTAGTTCAGTGTAGAATTCTTGCCTTCTAAGCAGGAGACCGAGTGTCAATTCCTGACTGATGCACCTTGCTCAGCCACCACCTTGTGTGCTACTGTGATTCTGAACAGGTTTCAGTGGAACTTTCAAGCTAAGATAGACTAAGGAGAAAGACCTGGAGATCTACTGTTGAAAAATCAGCCAAGGAAAACCCTATGGGTGACAATTAACCAATCCAGTTGGGCAAGGGGCTGTGATGGGCAGGGGCTGACTCAATGGCAGCTAACAACAAGGGATGGGAGGAAAGAAAGAAAGAGGTAGAATAGTATAAGGAAAATAAAACATATGTGACCAACAATATTTTTTTCTTGAGTGACTCTGAGTTCCCTGGAGTTTTGAAAGAATTCAATGTGTTGGAAAGATCTTTCCTATTAGCACCATCATGGGCCACCCTTATTCTGCATGTCCCCAAGAACTACCCTCACCCGCTTACATCTTACAATGAATCTTCTTCAATCATTGCCTTCACAGAAGTTAAGGAATCATCTCTCTTCAAAGTTTTAGCCTCCTCCTAAAGTCAAGTTTGCCTAAATTTCCACAGTGAATAAGATCATTCACCCTTGAAACAAAAAGGCACATTATGAAAAAGTAGCTTAAATAACAAATGAACATATTCACATACCCGGTAATTTCTCTTTCTCATAAAAAAGTAATAAAGTCAAGAACAGTTAAAACTCTTAATGTCTTAAGTAATTCTTGTCCTTTGTGGTTTAGTAAAGTGCATCATTTGGGAAATGTCACTTTGATACTTCTCAGTGCTGTTTTGGTTTCTAATTTAATGGCTGGTGCTCAATAGTGGTGTCTGCCACAAGCCACCATTAGGTCAGACTTGTTTTTCAGCTAAGACAACAATAGCAAGGTGGTCGATATCAGTCAGGTAAAAAGAGGTCTGGCTATTTCTTCATCCTAAGAAACAACAGTGGAGATTTTATTCTTTTTAATCAGTAGCTCCCAAACACACAATGCCATTACCTGTAAAAACATCTTCCAAAGAAACCAGGGGTTTCTTTGTACTGACCTAGCCAGGGAGGTAGTCTACCAAATCCTTCAGACAGTTGGTGGCAGTATAGAAGATAAGGTAATCTCATGATTATGATAAACTTAGATTTTACCTATAATACTCAGATTTTCCATTAAGAAACCACTAGCAGGACACTTAATGCAAATTGTTCAATGTGGTCTAGTTTAAATTCTTGGCCTCATACTCATGGAAAAGAAATGGGAAAACAGTGACATAATCAAGGAAGCACTTCTTTATTTCCAGCTTGTTCTTTGGGGTTTAACCACATTTCTGCTTTCTTCTCTCCCAGAACAAATAAGCTGGTGGCCACTGGGAGGTTACAATGATGAGTACAAACTTAAGTCACCTTATAGTCCATTATAAGGTAGGAATTTTGCTGCGTTAGGCAAACACTGCTTTAAAAAGGCTTTTACAAAAATTGTGATATAGTTCTGAAAGTCTTCAGATTCGTCCATCTGGAGTCCAAAAAATTAATTAAAAGAAAAAAACAAAATAGAAGTTTTTAATGGACACTTTTGCAGTGTTTCATTTTATGTCAGGCACTGGTCTGGACACTTATATAAATATCTAATTTAATCCTCCTCAACAATTCTACGAAAAACAACTGTTTGCTACTGAGTCAGTTTCAACTCATGGTAATCCCAAGGGTGGGATTAGAACTGTGCTCTATAGGTTTCCAGTGGCTGATTTTTCAAAAGCAACTCAACAGGGCTTTCTTGTCAGGACTGAAACCGCCAACCGTTCATTCCGCAGCCACGCATGTTAACCCTGTGTACCATCCAGGGACCCTACAATCCTATGAAGGGGATACTATTCCCATCACCATGTTATAGATGAGAAACTCACCAAAGGCCATACAACAGGTATGTGGGAGAGCGTGTACTTCAACCAAGACCACCGTCTATGCTATATTTCTCATACAGAAGGGTGGTGCAAACTCATTAACTGGTGGCCATGGCATATAGCCAGGTTAAAAGCTGGTGGCTGTGGAAAATATGTTCCTCTCTCATGGATTGCAGTAAAAGAAAAACAACAGCAGCACCTCACACTTGCAAAGCATGACTGACCTTCTTTGATCCACACAACAACCCATTAGGCAGGGCTGGGTCATGTACATTACCTCCATTTCACAACCAGGCTCAGAGAGGTTGCAGAACTTCTCCCAGATTACACAGTTAGTGGGTGGAGGGCTGGGCTCCTCCCTGAGCCTTTGGATTCCCAATCCAGAGCGCCTTTCTTTACACATGGTGCTAAAAACCTAGCGATGCTCAGTGAACATTCCAGCAAAGTCCAGGTGGCTTTTCTTTGGAGCTCAATATGCCTTAGGACACAGGAAATCTTGTTCTCTCCCCATCAGAGCATCTTCACTGGTGTATCCAGTCCACCCAGGTCTCTCTATAGGATGTTGTTATTGGATGGGCTGTGTGCAGGGGTATCAAAACTAAACAGGGCTGGGCTGTGCCAGGACTACTTCACCCTCAAACAAAAGGGATGCAAAATCAGTTGGCAGAAAGAACCAGGAACCACGGCTGCCCAGTGTTCTATCTGCTTAGTGGATCACCAAGGCTGAGGTCAGCATTGCTGTCTCCACCTCTTCAGGGCAGAACAGTACCTGAAAACTGAGCCTGGGACTCCCTGGGGATTCTATACCTGTCAGCCACAGTCCCTCTGAGTCCAGCTCAGCCCTTCATCTTTCCTGGTGCCAATTACTTAAAAGAGGCCAGGTCAGTTTAGGATGCACTGTGCTGTATTTATCCCTCTGGAGAAGATGGCCAGTAGTTGGTACAAAGAAAGACCAAACAGCCCCCAGCACTGTCCAACTGAAATCCTCATTCAGAAAAGGAATTTATCACTAACCCAGTTCTGGGATGATATTCAAAATACTGAACAACTGGTACAACATGGGCACTAACCAGTCAGGATGTCCCATGGGAGATAGAGACTGCTTGCTCTTCCCAGTACTACCCCTGTATAACGGGGACAGAAGGGGGCACAGTGTGGGGCAGTGGGCTTGAGTACATACAGGATGTACGACTACCAGGTACACATAGGATGAATTAGCAGCATTGCTCAGCAGCCTAGGATCCTTGGGACTAGAGGTATTAAAAAACACAATTCAAGTTTAAATACTGAATATTCAAACATGTAATGAATGAAATCTCTCTTCTCTTTTCTTGTGCACTCAATAAGTAAGATAACAAAACAATGGAGAGACTCTATGCTGGAACAGAATTGCAGTAAACTCATCAATGTATCAACCAACTAAAAATATTTGTTAAAAGTCAATAGATCAACCTCTTCTTCTTCTAACAGTAATCAATAGTCCTTAATAGTAGTGCTGTTGTTGTAAGTTGCTGAGCCTGACTCATGGCAACCCCATATGTGCAGAGAACTACTCCATAGGGTGAGCAAAGGTAGACTTTTCAGAAGCAGATCAATAGCTTGTCTTCTGAGGTGTGGGTTCAAACCACCAACCTGGCTAGCAGTCAAGCAATTAACTGTACCACCCAGGGACTCCTCAATAGTAATAGCAGCTTTAGTCAATTAATCTCATTTAATTTTCATTAAAACCCTATCAGATTATTATTCTCATTATAGAGACTAAAAAAAAAAAAAAAACTGAGGCATAAAGAGAAGTTAGGAAATTCCCTCAATGTCACACAGTTGCTGGTCCTAAAATCTAGTATAGTCTCAGAACCCCTGTGCTCTGCTGCTTCCCTAGATATCATGCTAGTAAATAGAACCAAAATACCAATTGTAGTTCAGAGATAAGCCAGGGATACCACTTCTGGCTGGAGTGGTTGGAGAAGTCTTTACAGAACAGGAAGTATTTAAGCGTAGAGGGGGACTCAGTGTCATGAGTCCAGAAAGGGTTCTGAGATGGGTTGCACTGTAAATCAGATCCACAGAAGATGGTCCAAGAAGGGAACAGGAGAAAACACCGGTGGGAATATGGGCTGGATTGTGGTGTACATATCCTTACTCGATTAAGTTAAACCAGTATTTTAGAGAAATCCGTCTGGCTGGAGTCAGTCTGCTCGAAGCTACTAAAGACACAAGGTGGTAAGGGACCAAAGAGGAACAGGGTAGTGAGAAAGGACAAAGGGGATAACCATAAGATACTGGGGGAAGAGAGAAGAAAGAGTCAAGAGTAACCTCAAGTCTCAAAACTGAGTAAAAGCAGGACCCATTCTAGAGTTAGGGAGGCAGGAGGTAATGGTCTACTCAGTGACCTGCCCAACAGGAGAGCTGAAGACTCAAATCTCCCCCAGTCCTATTCCTTCTCAGGGGTCATGCAATCTACGAAACAATTGAGAAAGACAATCTTATCAATGAAATGATAGCCCTCCCTGTGAGCAGGGCACACTATCAACAACTGGGGGACCACACACTTCCCATTTCTCCCCCAACCTCACCAACACAGCAGAGATGTGCTTGGAACCTCTTGGTGAGAAGAACAGAAAAGCTAAGAGACATTCACCCAATCCCTTTCTTGTTCCAGAAACATTTTGGGTATGAAGTCTTGGAAGAGCACATCTGAATACACAAATCCCCCTTATTAGCTGTATTATTGCTACCATTTAGGGGATCACTAAATGGCAGGCTTTAAGTATTTATCTCATTCCAGTCTCATAGCAGAAGAGTTAATTATTAATCTCATTTTAAAATGAGAAAGAGGACAAGTAAATTTATAGTGCAATTAATTGGCAGACTTGGGATCTCAAGGCAGGTCCTGGCCTGATTCCATGAAATCAATCAGTGCCTCTTGTCTGTGCCACCTTCTGGGTGCCTTTTACTTTAGTGGACAACACGGTCCAGTGCAAGCCCAGATGATGCTGACAGCAAATTGGCTGCCACAGAGAAAAGGTTATACCCTCTAGTGGGTTCAGAGAAGTCATTGAGAGCAGGTTTCTCATCTTGTTTTCTTTCTTTTCTGTCCACTAACTGGACACCCTGCTTCCACTCTTGTTCTCCTAGATGGTTTTTCACACCTCAGGTAGAGTCAATCTTCTAAAACTTATCTGATGATTCCTACACTCAAAATTTTCCAAGAGCTTCCTACCTTACCCAGAGCATAATCCAAATGAGATTATTAGGCCCTTCATGACTGGCCCTTCCTCTCTGCCTTCTTCTCCCTGAATTCATTTCCTTCCTTCTTCTCCCTTGTTCACTACTTTATAAGCCATTCTGTCCTTCTTACTATTTCTGGGACCCACAAAAGATGTTCCTAGCATATTGTTTTCCCAGATACACACAAGACTCCTTCTCTCACTTCCTTCAGGTCCCTATACAAATGTAACCTTTATAGGAAGGCCATCCCTAAACATTTATTAAAAAGAACACTCTTAACAATTCTAGGCTGTCACCCTCCTTATCTGACTACCTCCGCTTCAGGTGATCAGGTAGGAAAATTTTCACTGCACTCTGTGCAGTGAAATATAAAACTCCTGGAATATAAAACCAGGTTGGGGCAGATCCATAGGGTCCTTTGTACATGGTACAAAGACAGGAGGTGTGCATGGATGTTTTCTACGCACCCAGACCACTCGTGTTGGAACTTTTCCTGTTGTACACTATCTTTCGTCTGTGAGTAATTAAATGGTTTTCATTACTGTCAAAACAATAATAACACTCTTCCTTCCCTTCACTGACCTTTTTGTCTCTTACCTTCTTCATAGCACGTATCAGCCCAAGAGTCATCTTCCTTTCTCTTTTTGCTGCCATTCTCTTCCCATTGGGATATAAGGCCCATGAAACTGTCCATTGTATAGTTCCCTGCACTATCCCCAACACCAGTGTCTGGCACATACTAAAGTTAAACCAAACTCACTGCTGTAGAGTCAATTCCAACTCATAACAACCCTGTAGGACAAAGTAGAACTTCCCCAGAGGGTTTCCAAGGCTATAATCTTTATAGACGCAGATTGCCACATCTTTCTCCTATGGAACAACTGGTGAGTTTGAACCATCAACCTTTGCATCAGCAGTCAAAGGCTTAACCACTGTGCCATCAGGGCTCCCTATCTGGCACGTAGTAGGTGTTGCCTGAAGAATGGATAAATGGGTGGCATTATGGACTGGTGACAGAAACTATACCAATGGGAAGGACATGCAGCAGAGCCACAAAAGGGCTCTGGAAGGTTGGCAGAGGTACCATTATGTCAACTTGAGGCACAGGGTCAGAAGGTGAACCAGGGAAGGTTAGAATATGACTCAAAAAGAAGAGGACTAAGACACAGTTGGGAGCTCTGGTAGCATAGTGCCTAAGGCATCTGACTGATAACCAGAAGGCTGGTGGTTCATACACACCAGCCACTCCTTGGAAGGAAGATGGGGCGATCTACTTCTGCAGTGATACTGCCTCAGAAACCCAAGGAGGGGTCTCTATGAGTCGTGTCCAACTCGACGGCACATAACAACAACAAGACATGGTCACTGTGCATTACATGGAGGTCACTTGGTGACCAAAAGAGGACGGTGACATGACACTGGGTGAATCAGCAAAAGGTAGACACATGACTTTGAGGTGGAGGATGAGCAAATTATTTGTAGCTTAGCTTTTAGGCCTCTGTACTGCAGTGGGAAAGGATCAGACAGTCACTTGATAGCAACTGGCTTTTAGGAGGCCCTGGTTGGTGCTAATGGTTAATTCACTCAGCTGCTAACCAAAAGGTTGGGGGTTTAGGCTTGGTGACATACTTCCACCGAAAACCCCATGAAGCACAGTTCTGACACATATGGGTCACCAGGAGTCAAAGTCCACTCAAGAGCAATGGGTTTTATCAAAGATAAAGATGACCATTTAGGCCAGAGGAAGTATCTAAAAGAAATCCTTAGGTTTTGACATCAGTTTAAAAGTTAAAAACTGAATACTTACAGTTCTGGGTTCAAATGTATACAGAGCTCTGAAGACTTTAACTTGCCCTAAAAGACAAGGAAAAAAAACACACACACACAATCAATTCTTCCATTTTTAAATTTACTCTAAAAGGCATTATCCATTACACCCCTCAGAATTCCCTAATTAAAACCCCATGTGAGAAATTTATTTTAAAATGGAGTGCTCTTTCTGCATAGGAGGCATTTTGAAAATTTTGCTAAGTGAACACACACCTCTGGGAGCGCCTTTACTTCCACCTTTCTAGTAGCAGGAGCTACAGAATATATTATACTTAACTTCTTGTCCCACACAGAATCCTTCTAATCCTAATTTTTAAATATAAAGGTGAGTGTCTTAACAGAAATTATATTAATGTGATGATCTACAGTAATTTAATACTCTTAAATTAACAGCTTAGGATTTTATTTTATTGTTTTTTCTAAAAGAAAGAAAATGGCATGGAGGAAAAAGTACCTATGGGAGAAACATGTGACCCCATAAAGTCCCAAAACAGAGAAGAGGGTGCATTAACTAAGCAAAGAGGAAGTTATATTCACGAGTATTGGTCCCTGTTCTGTCAACCCATGCCTTTCTTTACATGTCCCTCTTCTGAGTTTCCAAAACACCCTGTATTACAGTCACTGAGTGCCAGGAACCTCATTCAATTTCCCAGCACCTACCTGGCATATGCTATAAACTTAATATTTGCTAAATAAATACATAAATAAATGAACAAATCCAAAAATGACAGGAAAAAGTCTATAGTTAACAAGAAATGACCTTTTATGAAAGAAATAGATGCTAATATAGAGAGACTACCTATTTAAAAGGGGGTAACAGTTCACAGTTTTGGCACTGGACAGAACTTCAGAGACCATCATGTATACCACGTCATTCAAAACAGTGGCCTGCCTCCAAAGTGGGATTCAAGAAGAGCAATTCAGAAATTATTTATATTTTTATCCTTTCACACCTATATTTTAATATGTTTTATGATATTTTAAAATCCCTGGGTGGCACAGTTAAGTGCCTGACTACTTATCAAAAGGCTGAAGGTTCAAACCCACTCAGAGGCACCTTGGAAAGCCAGTCTGTTGATCAGTTTCCAAAAGGTCACAGCCTTGAAAACCCTGTGGAACAGTTCTACACTGCTTACATGGGGTCACCATAGGTCAGAATCAACTTGAGGAGAACAAACAACATGATATATTAGCATGACATCATATATATATACACACACACACACACACACACACACTATGCTCTGGTAGCATAGTGCCTAAAGGCACTTGACTGCTCACCAGAAGGCTGGCGGTTCAAACCCACCAACCACTCCTCGGAAGGAAGGTTGGGCAATCCTACTTCTGTAGTGATACTGCCTCGGAAACCCAAGGAGGGGTCGCTATGAGTTGGGGCCGACTCGATGGCAAACAACAACAACAACAACATACACATACATACACATACACACACACACACACATATACATATGCATATATATATATACATGTATATGTGTATATGTTTATATACACACAACTTATAAAGAGTGAGTAGTGTATTTTTTTGCAAATAACACATACCTTGTGCGTTTGTTTGCCAACTGCTCCCACTCCCTGGGAAGTATTTTTATAAGCACTGCTATACCAATTTTTTTTAAATGTTGCTGTAAAAATAATAATAATAATAGCATAGTGCTTTTACAAAAGTAACAGGAGAGGGAAGGATAGGAGCTGTTAGCAGACAAATGTAGAAAGCTCACATTATTTACCAAAATATACGGCACTCAAAACCTTTAGCTAATAGAATGTAAACGTTATGAAGAAAGGCATTATTGCTGTTTTGTGAGTGATATCCCCAAGTACCTAGAGCACACTGTCTAGCACATTGACGCACCCAATAACTCACTGAATGAATGAATTGTGGCTAAATAAAGGAATTGCAGAAAGGCTATCATGCAAGCAAAGTCTGAAGACCATTAGCTTAGACCAGTG
Organism: Orycteropus afer afer; assembly: GCF_000298275.1. Taxonomy (NCBI): domain Eukaryota; kingdom Metazoa; phylum Chordata; class Mammalia; order Tubulidentata; family Orycteropodidae; genus Orycteropus; species Orycteropus afer. Next base: position 7,720,720 of record NW_006921592.1, on the reverse strand, counting down.
CTATCCAATATAACTTTATGTGATGATGCAAAAGTTCTATATCTGCACTAGTCACATGCAGCTCTTGAGCACCTATAATGTGAGTAGTGTGCTAGTGTGCCTGAGGAATTAGATTTTAGTAGTTTTTAATTTTAATTCATTTAAACAGTCACATGTGCCTGGTGGTTAGTGTGTTAAGTGGTGTAGGTTTAGAACATCAAAAAACGGAAAATGACTTAATATCCATTAAGAAGGACTATGTAAATCAACTCTGATTTTCCTAATCATCACATAATATATAGTCATTTACAAAGGATGCTGGACAGAACAGAATTTCAAATCCTCATCGACTCCAGACTTTCTGAAGCAATGGAGGATGGATGAACCCCTGAAATGATTACCCTGAAAACATCTTTAAACCTTAAAGCAAAAATATCCCCTGAAATCTTCTTAAAACAGTTTAGCTTAACAAAGTAAAAATGTCTGCCTTGAGCATAATGCCCTTTTAAGAACTATCTATCTGGGATCAAATTGACAACAGCAACTCAAAGATTAGATGGAACCTTAGGGCGGAGTGAGAGAGCTTACATTAATGGAGAAGGAACACTTAGAAAAGGAGGGTGAGCATGTTACACAACTCAAAGAATGTAATCAGTATTACTGAATTGTGTAGGTAAAAACTGCTGAATTGCTGTGTTTTACTGTATATACCTCCAATAATAACAACAAAATAAACTTAACAAAAAGAAAAAGAAAAAAGGATACTGCAGACATATCCACAAACATTGATGTAGAAAAAAGCCTACAAAATATTTCGTGAAAAATGTGATAGAGGAGTATTTCAAGTACCATCCCAAGCATGTTAATAAAACACACTGACACACCCCATGAATGTTGTCACCGCTTAGGGGGATTTTCACATTCCACTTTACAGGTACTGTTTATATCCACTACATTAATTTTATAATCCGTGAAAACAGTAAAGCTACTGGATGGGCAGGGGTACATCATTCTCTTTCTTCTAAACTTCCTAATATAGAAGCACAGTTCAGTGTGGAGTGTCTACACAAAAAACTATTTTTGAAATCTCAATTCCAGTGTTAGATCTCTCTCCTGCTTCATGAGGGCAGAGTTAAAGAGAGAAGAAAACGTGAAACCTTTTTTTGTTGTTAAGAGTTTGTTTTCAGCCACACCCACGTAGCAGAGAGAAAGGACACATCAAACAGAAGGAGGAGAAGCCAGGAGAAACATTTTCTGCTGACCCAGATTTTCTCTCTGGAAGTGGAGATTAGTTATCTTGATTACTCCATATTCTTCCAAGAAGGCATTCCACAAGGAAGCAGTCCACTCTTGAACAAAAGAAACTTTCTTGTTTCCTTAAAGAAAAGGCAGTTATGTGATATGCTGTTGCTAATTTTGGAAATATCAACTTAAAGAGTTTAGATACAATTCGACATAAAGAACTTGAAAACATACTCAAGAGTATGTTTAAGCCACTGAATTCTGTGATTTTATCTTTCATGGTTTGCTTCCTTAAAATGCTCACAACTGAAAGAAAGTGGAAATTTATTTGCATTTTGATTTATGATAAACATTGAACACCAGGCAACTTCTAAGGCTATTATGCAAGAGAACAGTCTATCTGTATAATGCTTTCCCATACACAATCATATCTATCAATGTGGGGACATTGGCCTCTTATGGATCTCTTTTAATCCAAATATTACAAATATTCTCCACCGTAACTTATGCCATTCAAAATTAAATAAAACGGAAATGAAAGAATATGATAGAAACAGCCAGAGGATATGAAAGAAATGCTTAAAAGAAAAAAGAAAAACAGATGATTCTCATGATCACAGTTTAACAATCCTGGATATTCTCTCAAGAGAATAATAATGGATGACAGTTCACTGATCATGTTTAGTGAAAGAAGGTAGATTCACAAATGTAAAATATAAAATGATTGGTTGTGTCCATGCACATGCAGCGAGGCTAACTGAATGGCATCTTTGGATTCCCTTCATCTTGATCTCATGAAAGTCTGGTTACATATAACAGAGAGAGAGAAAGTGAAGCTAAAAAGACTGTGTGAATTACTTGAAATCACCCTGGAATTCATCCTAAATTAAGACTGGAAAGAGGTTCAATCTTTTCTCTGATGATTTAGATCTAGCTAGTCTGGACTGGAAGCTCTGGTAGCATAGTGCCTAAGGCGCTTGACTGCTAACCAGAAGGCTGGTGGTTCAAACTCACCAGCCACTCCTCGGAGGGACGATGGGGCAATCTACTTCCTAATGATACTGCCTCCAAGACCCAAGGAGGGGTCACTATGAGTCAGGTCTGACTGGATCGCACATAACAACAACAACAGTCTGGACTAGCAAGTGAATGACAGTCAGGGGTTTCAGAAGGGCTGGCCTCTTGTAAGCAAGATAAGCAAATTCTCACCATACCAGCAGCAGCAGGCCCCTGCTGGCTTCTCACTCTGCTGACTCATCACCTTGCCAGCCACACCTTTCCTTTTTTCATTATAACTCCATCCTGCTCCTATAAAGATGGGGTACTACACTAGTCATCACCCAAACAATATATTTTCTTCTGGAGTTAGGCTAATTTCAGTAAACTAATTCTTGTCCATGGGGGTTGAGCCAGGTGAACCAGGAAGGGGATGAGGTTGAGCCAGGAAGGGGATTTGGGGCAAGGTGTTTTACAGGCAAAGGGCAAGAGAATTTTCTGCTTCTGAGGGATGAAAACAGGTCATGTATTGGTCCATCTCTGAGGCCATAAAACAGCACTAAGAAGGACTGTGGCTTACAAAGTCAAACACAATTTCTAATCTATTTTCTGTTGGTGCAAGAGCAGAGGAGAAACTTCTAAAGAGCTACAAAGACAGCAAGACAGCATTAAAAAGGGACTAGTCAAAATGGATAAAGACATAAGATAAACAAGAGAAGTAACTATTCAAAATATCAGACTAATCATCAGATAATTTATCTTCTGCTTGACAATGTTAGGAATCATGAGACACTACACGGACTTCATTCATAATAGCTATAATAATCACAACATACCCATGATGGTGATTACAAGCAAATTTACTGACAGTATTTTCAACCAGGGTATGGAGCAACTGATTTCTCGAGTATTGCAGTGAGAGTTTCAACTGGAACAACCAATGTAGAAAATTGTTTGGCAACAGTACAAATTCAGTTTTCACAAGTCTTTGCTACCACTCCTGTCAGTTTGTTTTACTGTGGTGGCTTGCATGTTGCTGTGAGGCTGGAGGCTATGCCACTGGCATTTCAGATACCAGCAGAGTCACCCATGGTGGACAGGTTTCAAGAGCTTCCAGACTAAGACAGACTCGGAAGAAGGAAGGGGCCGTCCACTTCTAAAAGAAATGGCCCGTGAAAAACCTTTTGAGTATCAGTGAAACACTGTCTGATATAACACTGGAAAACTTTATGAATACCCCTGAAACACTGTTACATATAGCGGGGATTGTGAGGCTAGCAGAGGACTGGGCAGTGTTTCATTCTGTTGTAGACAGGATTGCTATGAGTTGGAGCTGATTCGGCAGCACTTAACAACAACAGGGCTTTGAGATCTGACATTACCCTTCTGTGAAGCACACATACCTAGAAAACCCTGTACTGCATCTTTTTGCAGGACTACAGTACATACAAAAATAAACCCTCCCTGATTGTTTCACTACTCCCAGAGCAAAGCAAGTCACAACATTTTTAAATGGCAGATCATGACCAATCAGTATAATGGGAAATTAAGTTAGTGGCTCTTTAAAAAACTAAACAAAACAGAAAAGATCAGAGTATACTGTACATAATACAAGTAAAATGGTTTTGAGAAATTTTTGTTTCATTAGGATAGACCAATAAAAGATGGATGTATGTTTATTTTTAGAAATTTACTAATATATACTTTGGCATAATGCCAAATGGTCAAAGCATCTGTAACAGACAGGAACCACAAGTCCTCAACACTGCTGACTGAAGCCTACTGGACTTGCGCAATACTAAAAAATGCTCTCTTTAAAATGAGGAAAAGCAAGATATTTTGCACTAGCTCTGCCAGCACAGCTAATCCAGTGGCGATGTTGTAAGCTTTCCTTCCTCCCTAATAGTAACGGAGCTCAAGACATATCATCTCTTCATCTTCTCGGCTTGAGAATTTGCTTCATGGCAGTGATGCAATGTCACCGAACACAATCCCACAAAGGATAGAATGATTTTCCAAATTTATTAACTACGGTGAGTTTTTTTTTTTTTTTTTAAGTACTGTCTCAATGTTAATTCTCAATCTATCTCTATCAATTTTTAGTATTTATATAATATTTTGTACATAATATTCATAGCCTCACAATCATTAACAACAATTATGTTGTTCTTATTTGCTATCAAGTTGGACCTGACTCATAGTGACCCCTCCTTGGGTTTCCAAGGCAGTATCACTACAGAAGTAGATTGCCAAATCTTCCTTTTGAGGAGTGGCTGGTGGGTTTGAACTACCAGCCTTCCGGTTAGCAGTCAAGTGCCTTAGGAACTATGCTACCAGAACTTATAACTTACATATATATATATATTATTATTTTTTGTTGTTGTTGTTGTTGTTATGTGCCATCGAGTCAGACCCGACTCATAGTGACCCCTCCTTGGGTTGCCAAGGCAGAAGTACATTGCCCCATCTTCCCCTATCTTCCTTCCGAGGAGTGGCTGGTGGGTTTGAACCGCCAGCCTTCTGGTTAGCAGTCAAGTGCCTTAGGCACTACACTACCAGAGCTCCTATCTATCTATCTATATATACACACACACACACATACATATATGTGTTTTAAAATGACCTAACCATATCACCCCATGGAAGAGCACAAAATATAAATAAATATACTTATTCTTCCAACTGGGTAAGAAGATTTCCACACATAAAGCATACAGGAAGAGAAGACATTTGGACTAAATTACACTTAGAATGCTTACCTACTTCTCAATGTGAATATTAAGATTCTAACAATAAATTTAAATGGCATGCCCTGTTTGGATTACTGGTGCTGCTCCACTGATTAGGCATAAGGAGCGCCTATGCAATCTACAATCTCTGCTCAAGCACAAGTCTCAGTGGTCCAGAAATGGCAATGAAGTAGGCATTCTGTCATTTGGTCAGCTACCCAAAACTGAATAGATTTTTGCAGAAAAACAAGACTAATGCAAATTTCTACATATACATATTTATTCCTAAGGCCTACTTTACAAGTGTACATGTGTATTTGCATATACTGAGTCTTAGAATAAAATACATAT
>NW_006921592.1:7713467-7715038 GCF_000298275.1 Orycteropus afer afer | reverse complement strand
GTTTGAACCGCCAACCTTCTGGTTAGCAGTCAAATGGCTTAGGCACTATGCCACCAGAGCTTCTTATATTCAGTCTTAGAGTTTTCAAAAAGAGGAAGAGTAGGAGAATTAATTGAATAAAGGAAAATTCCTGGAAAATAAGAATTTACCATGTATTTGTATTTCTCCTAAGAAGCTCTGGTGGTATAACGGTTAAGGCATCTGGCTGCTAACCAAAAGGTCAGTGGTTTCAACCCACTAGCCACTCTGTGGAAGAAAGATGAGGCAGTTTTCTTCTGTAAAGATCTACAGCCTTGGAAATCCAATGGGGGTCACTATGAGTCAGAATGAACTCAATGACAGTGAGTTTGGCTTTTGGTTTCATATTTCTCGTGTCTGTCTAATAGAATATGAATCTTCTTAATTTACACTTTCTGGGTATAAGGGAAAAAGTGCCACTACCTCCAAAAATTCTAGGGTAAGTAAAAGTGTTAATGTTACTTCTACCAGCTGTATTTAAATTATTCTATTAAACATGCATGATGAAACAGAGTATTTTCAGCTCAAAAACCAAACAGGAAATATCTATGATGGTATCCAAAAGTCAAGGCCATCATTTTGATGGTTAGGTGAAAGGAAACATCTGTGCTCAGTTGGGCCAACACAGGGCTCCTGTGGGCTTTGTGGATTCCAATGCCCACAAAATGAAAAGATTAGTATGCAGAACAGCCTCCTTGGTACAAGTCTCTAGTTCTGTCATTCCATAAAAGCCCACTGCTCTTGAAAATAAAAACAGAGGTAGTAAGTCCTGGAAAGAAAATGATAATGTGAGCTTAGCAATCTCCAAGAATTTCTGATTAAAGAATGTGTTTCTTCTCGCAGACTTATATAGACTTGAATTAATTAAATCAAACCTAATTAATTGTATCCATAGTATCTGCATATTATGGATAGAAAAGAGTATGAATGTAAAATTTTCATCCCCCCACCACTCCAACACGACTTCTTCCCTACTGCCTCACCTAGTAATAATAGAAAAAAAAAAAAACCCTCAAGAATTTGAAAATGTGTCTTGATTTCAGCTGCCGTAATGGCAGACTCATAAAAAACAGTAGCCAGTGTGTCTTCTGACAAGAGGGATCTGTTTATTAACAGAGTGCCTTTCTAATCCATTTTTCCCCTTTGCTAACATTTTCAGTGCCTTTCAGCAAACTTGGTTACTTCTGTATCTTGAGGGAACATAACTCCTGATTATTTTATTTCTTCTACAGTCTTACAGAACAGTCTCAAAAGCAGAGTTCAAACCTTCAAACAACAAGGTCCTTGCCAACTATGTCCTGACTGGCTAAAAATCAGAGAAAGTGAGCAACAGTCCCCATTATGTATTGAACTATGACCCTCAAAATATGGGCTGAAATCCTAACCTCAATCATTATAGATATACAGGTAAGTGTCCCTTCATGTCTACTCTAAGTTCTGTGAAATAGGACACATGTGATTTGGATGTTGTATGAACATGATATTATATACAGGAAAGAGGTGCACAGGATAGTCATTGGGTAGACTGGGACCCACCACCTGACTGGCACCAA
>NW_006921592.1:7707728-7708772 GCF_000298275.1 Orycteropus afer afer | reverse complement strand
AAGAAACTGGACTATATGAAGAATATGGCATCAGGATTGGAGGAAAACTCATTGACAACCTGTGTTATGCAGATGACACAACCTTCCTTGCTAAAAGTGAAGAGGACCTGAAGCACTTACTGATGAAGATCAAAGGCTGTGGTCTTCAGTATGGATTACACTTCAACATAAAGAAAACAAAAACTCCCTACAACTGGATCAATTTAAGCAACAGCATCATAAAGGGAGAAAATATTGAAGTTGTCAAGTAGTTCATTTTACTTGAATACACAATCAACACCCACTGAAGCAGCAGTCAAGAAATCAAATGACATACTACATTAGGCAAATCTGCTGCTGCTGCAAAAAAAAAAAATTATTTCAAACCAAAGATGTCATTTTGAGGATTAAGATGTGCCTCACCTAAGCCATGGTATTTTTGATCACCTCATATGCATGGGAAAGTTGGACAATGAATAAGGAAGACCAAAGAAGAATGAATGCATGTGAATACTGAATGCACCATGGACTACCAGAAAAACAAATTTGTTTTGTAAGAAGTACAGCCAGATGCTCCTTAGACTCAAGGATGGCAAGATTTCATCTCATGTACTTTGGACATCAGGACAGACCAGTTCCTGGAGTAGGACATCATGCTCGGTAAATAGAAGGTCAGAGAAGAGGAGGAAAACCTTCAGTGAGATGAACTGACACAGTGGCTGCAACAATGGGCTCAAACACAGCAACGATTATGAGGATAGTGTGGGACCAGCAGTGTTTCCTTCTCTTGTACACAGGGTTGCTGTGAGTCAGAACCAACTCAACTGATACCTAACAATAGTAACAAGGATATATAATGTATTTGTTATGGGCTGAATTGTGTCTCACAAAGAGATATATTGAAATCTAAGCCCCAGTATTTTGGAATATAACATTATTTGGAAATATGGTTATCATGAGGTCATAATGGAGTAGGGTAGGCCCTACTCCATTATGACTGATGTCCTTACATGAGGAGAAGAGACACAAAGAGACAAGCACAGAGAGAAGAAGGGCATGTGAAGA
>NW_006921592.1:7704733-7706339 GCF_000298275.1 Orycteropus afer afer | reverse complement strand
GGAAACTTGGACATGATGCCTCAGGTCAGAGTTTGTTCACCTACCAGTCCAGGGCCTAACCTGGCACCCAGCTGACAGCTCAGCATAGGGCTGCGCTGGTGAGAGGATGCCCCCACAAAATGAGCTGCAGAGCTGGGAAGATCGGAGTTTCTCCTCTAAACTAGGCGTTGGTCCTGGAAGTCTAGACTATTTATGGAGAGAAGGAGCTAGAGAGAAGTCAAAAAGTGTCTGGGAAGTCCTGAGAACTCCAAGTGACCTCCAGAGAAGGCCAGGGGAAAATCTTAACTCAAAGAAATGTCCATTGATTTTCCAAAGCTAGATCAGATTTCAGGAGGAGGAAGAGGGGCCCAACAGAATGGAGTCCTTTAGGAATTGCCCCAGAGAATGACCAGGCCTGACAAAGGGAGGCTGTAATAAAGCAGGGCAGTTAAAGGACCATTCTGGTGGAAAGTACCCTTCCTCATGAGGCCTGAATTGTGAAAACACCCTGAGGACCAATACTTGAATTCAGAGAGGACCAAACCTCTCAGCCACCCCAAGGCTGCAAGAACCTCCCAGCCCCCCTGAGGTTGCATATGCTCACCGACTTTTTTTCCCCCTTGTTTTCACTGATGGATGTCCAGAAGAAGCTTGTTTTATCTTTTTATGACCACGGGGCTATGGATGGGTAGGAAGGGAAAATTAAGACAGTATTTGCCCTTAGAGTCCCTGGGTAGTACAGACAGTTAATGTAGATGCTTGGCTGCTAACCAAGAGGTTGGAGGTTTGGTCATGGTGATCTACTTCCAAAAAGTCATCTACAAAAAGCCCTATGAGCACAGTTCTGCTCTGACATACGTGGGACTACCATGAGTCAGAGATAACTCAATAGCAAGTGGTTTTGTTAACTGGTTAATTTGCCCTTAAACTTCTAGGAATGGCCTTCCCCCTCCTAAACCCTTGAAACTGCACAGCTATTTGCTGTTTAAGATGGGGATAGGCTGACAGTGAAAATGATCCTCTACCCACAGTGACAGAGAAGGAAAATTCAGTGCTTTCCAGGGCAGTGGCTTTCCACTAGCATGCAGTGGTGGTCTAAATTGCAGGCTTTCATAATAATTACTAGGAGTTCACTCTCCTTCAATACCCTCTGTCCAGCTGCCGAAGTAACCTGCCATCACTTGTCATTTGTCCTGACAAGCTGTAATTCTCTATCTTTGGTTTTAAAGATATGTTAGTGGAAAATTAATACTCAAAAGAACTACAAAAAATTTTAACAACCAATGGAATTATTTTTGTTTGAGTTCTAAAGTCATGGCAGTAACACTTATTCCCATCAGAACAATTTCATGTCCTCAAAATTATCAAAACCCCTATAAATATATACATTTTCTTTTCTTTAAAAATAAATTTAGAGATCTATATATCTAGTTAAGGAAGGGAGCTATGGAGATGTAGCACCTAAGGCATTTGACTGCTAACCAGAAGGTTGGAGGTTTAAACCCACCTGCCACTCTGCAGAAGGAAGACTGAGCAATCTACTTCTGTAAAGATTTACCACCTCGGAAACCCAAACGGGGTCACTGTGAGTCAGAATCGACTCCATGGCAGTGGGTTTTTTTTTTTT
>NW_006921592.1:7692659-7704138 GCF_000298275.1 Orycteropus afer afer | reverse complement strand
TGGTGAGCTGCTTCTGAAAAGTCACAGCCTTGAAAATGCTATGGAGCACGCACACATGGATCGCTGTGAGTCAGAACTGACTCTACGGCAACTAATAACAATAAAACCCCAGACACATTCTTGCAGACCAATCCTAGTGCTTTTGTTCTCTGGGCAGCTGCAAGAAATGCTGGCCTATCCAGGCAGAACCTGAGTAAAACCAGATCAGACCTCATTATGAATACATTACGCCCACAATCTACCCCTCATCTCCTTCTTTCTTCTCTTTCTAGTTGACATGGAGATCTGGGCTTATGAAAAGCCCTTACAAGTATCTAATTCCTCCATATGCTTGTATTCTCATGCCACTGAGCATTGGGAGGAAGATGGCACTGGACAGGGGCTGATCAAAAACAACCCTGCAGTCTATGAAAATAAGCATCTGATGAAATTACTTAGAAATCTGAGAAACTAATTGAAAGGCCAGTCTAAGGCAACAAAGTGTATGTTTTCACTGTGTATATTTTCAACAACAACAACAAATTATTAAAATAATAATAATAATAAATACAAGGGAATTCTTTTCAGGAACCTTGTCTTTAGCTTATCTTATTTTTCAATGTAAACAAAAGAGGTTCAAGAATAGGTATCAAGACATCAAAAGACCCAGGACCAACCAAAAGTCAGGAAATGTACAGGAGCCAGTAAAGGGAACAGGCTTCCTGCAAAGCCAATGGCAAGTCCTAGGGAGCCTTTGTTGTTGTTAGCTACTGTCAAGTCAGCCCCATCTCATTGCTACCCCATGCACAACAGGCTTGGGTCCCACTGGCACATTTCTGGAAGCAGTCCACTAGGCCTTTCTTCCTGTCCATCTTAGTCTGGAAGTTCCACTGAAATCTGTTCAGCATCACGGCAACATGTAAGCTTCCACTGACAGATGGGTGGTGGCCTGGGATCAAACCCCAGTCTGCCGCATGGAAGGAGAGAATTCTATCATTGAACTACTACTACCCTCTTAGGGAGCATTTAGAGCCCTGCTACTTAAGTAAAGAATTGGTCCTAGAGATTGCAAAGGTATTACGCAAGAACCAAGAACCATATCAAATGTGAGGGGTTCCCTGGAAGAGGAAGTAGGAGTCACAATTAACAGTAACCCCTACCTCACATTTTATACTACTGTAGGCTCAAATTCTGACTGGCAGCTCCTTAAGTGACTTGGATTTAGAAGCTGAGTACAGAAGTAAAAGAGAATGACTTACTCCCCAACAGAAAACATAAGGTTAGAAACAATGTCAAGTTTAGTGTACCATGCAGAATACCTATGTTGGAGGGAAGGGTTTCTGTTTCAATGTTTCATAGCCAGTTGCCTTGCTTGAAAAACCAGTGAGAATATCTTCACTTTAGATCTGTCCACAGCTACCTTCAGATAATGTTGCAGTGACTCATCAAAACAATAAACCCAACCAAAAAGGCTGTAAACCCATGCAGTTGATATTTCATAAGTGTACTCATAAGTGTCTGGTTTTCAAGCAAGGAACTATGAGGAGACTCTGGAATCTCCCAAAGATCTTGTAGTCTGACATACCTGTCCACTGTGTCAGAAGGCTAGTGGGGATTCTCTCACCCTACCCATCCACACCAACGCTCAGAGAGCATTTGGAAGTGTCCACCCCTAAAGTATGGATTTGGTCAGAAAGCTCCTAGAGGACACATTTAAAAAAAAAAAAAAAAAAGACAACTCATTGCCACTGAGTCAATTTTGACTCATACTGACCCTATAGGAAAGAGTGGAACTGTTCCATAGGGTTTCAAAGACTGTAAATCTTTATAGAAGTAGACTGCCTCCTCTTTCTCCCAAGGAGCAGGTGGTAGGTTCAATCCCCTAACCTTTTAGCTAGCAGCCGAATGTTTTAACCACTGCAACACAAGCACTGCAAAATACTCTCCAGATTGAAGTCAGTCCTCTGTCAGAAGATCGTCCTATGAGAGTGAGGTGTTTTAAATCTTTTATCTTTGATGAGGAACAGGGAATCCCAAAATGAAACCCAGGAGTTTCTCAGAACCAAGCAAAAATTCTAGAGTACAAGGATCCCTAGAGAATATCATCTTCCCTAAGGCTGCCTTCAAGTCTTGGAAGAAGCCTGAGGCAGTCCCCACTAGCAGTGTACAAACTGACTTGGTTTCTTGGCCTTCCTTAATTTTAATTCAAATTACCTTCAGTCTCCCCAGGAATTAACAGCACCAGGAAGAAAAGAGCCACATTAGATAGGTGCATTCTTTGGTCCCAAGAATTTAAAGCGAGAGTAATTTATCAAATTCTAAGGGTTGTTAGAGTTAATAACCCATGATAATTAAAATGCACAAATACAAAACTCTCCAACAACTCCTACCAAAGAGCAAGTTGAGGAATTTGTGTTGTGACTTCCTATAAATTTTACAGATACCTAAACACAACTGGACCAATAAGCAATATCACGGTAAATGGAGAAAATATTGAAGTTGTCAAGGATTTCATTTTACTTGGATCCACAATCAGTGTTGGCCCACAGAACAGTAGTCAAGAAATCAAATGACATATTGCTTGAGCTCTGCTTGCAAAAGACCTCTTCAAAGTGTTAAAAGGCAAAGATGTCACTTTGAAGACTAAAGTGAGCCTAACCTAAGCCATGGAATTTTCAGTTGCTTCATGTGTGAAAGCTGGACAATGAATAAGGAATACTGAAGAAGAATTGATGCATTTGCATTATGGTGTTGTCAAAGAATACTGAATATACCATGGACTGCTAGAAGAACAAACAAATCTGTCTTGGAAGAAGTAAAGCAAGAATGCTCCTTGGAAGACGATGGCAAGACTTCGTCTCAGGTAGTTTGGACATGTGAGGAGGGACTAGCACCTGGAGAAGGACATCATGCTTAGTAAAACAGAGGGTCAGTAAAAAAGAAGAAGACCTTCAATGAGTTGGAATGGCACAGTGGCTGCAACAATGGGCTCAGACATACCTATGATTGTAAGGATCGTGCAGGATTGGGCAGTATTTCATTATGCTGTACATAATAAGGTCACTATGAGTTGGAAGTGACTCTACGGCACTGTTTTGGTTACCTCGTGCTGCTCTAACAGAAAATACCACAAATAAGAATGGCTCAAACAAACAGGAGTTTATACTCTTACAGTTTTGGAGGCTAGAAGTCCAAGTTCAAAGTGCCAGGCTCTAAGGGCTGAGTGAAAGCCCCTGAACCTTGGGCTTCAGCTCTGCCTCTTGCTTCTGGCCCACCAAAGCTAGAGGCATCTTTTCACTCAGAGAGATGAGGCTCAAAGCCTAAGGTTGACAAATAAAATGGTACAGTCTCAATATTACCAAACCACATGGCAGGCCATTCATTCAAGTCTGTTAAAAGTCCCAAGATCAGCAGGGCAACATGGCAGGCTGCTGAACAATGACTCGGCTACATGCAGGGTTCAAGAGTGCCATAAGCTGGAGACCTTCCTCAAAGCTGCTTCTTATATACTGGAAGCAGACCACATCCCTAAATCAGCTACTCAGCTGCTCCAATAGATTCCACCATGGAGTTAATTACCAATCTCACCATGGGGAATAACTACATCCAGCTACCCAGCCATTCAACCAGGCCCAGCCAAGTTAACACACAAACTTAACTACCACAGGCACCAAACATAATGTAGGAAACGACAAAACATAACATAGGAAATGACTGTCAAGAATTAATAAAAAGAAGGTGACCACCACCATCCCCTCAGTGAATTGTTGAACTGACTTGAAGCTGCTAACCCTCCTCAACACATGGGTATATATACACTTACAGCTATGGTTAACATTCTGACAAAGAGATAAGTAGGTGGCTGAGAGGCATACAGTTAAAATCTCACTGTGTGGAGCACTACAGTTCCCCATAAACAGCTGCATTAGGTAAATGGCTTTCTCTTTAATTTGGAACAAAAGTCTCCAGTTCACAATTGCATATATGCCTGCCAAGTTTCCCTGGCTTCTCAGAGAAGCTCAGCACCTCTGCAATCAGGCAAGCATGGAGAGGAGAGCATGTCAAGACTCTGGAATCTCCCACAGATCTTGTAGTCTGACACACATGTCCACTGTGTCAGAAGGCTAGTGGGGCTTCTCTCACCCTACCCATCCACACCAACGCTCAGAAAGCATTTAGAAGTGTCCACCCCTAAAGTATGGATTTGGTCAGAAAGCTCCTAGAGGACACATTTAAAAAAAAAAAAGACCACTCATTGCCACTGAGTCAATTTTGACTCATACTGACCCTATAGGAAAGAGTGGAACTGTTCCATAGGGTTTCAAAGACTGTAAATCTTTATAGAAGTAGACTGTCTCCTCTTTCTGCATGCAGAAAATGATTTTTTCTCCTTTTCTGCCTAGCTCTTAGTCAAAAAGTCCTAGTGGTGCTAACCATAAGGCTGTCATATGAAAGCCAACAAGTGGTTCCGTGGAAAAAAGACCTGGCAATTTGCTTCCATAACAATTACAGCCAAGAAAACCTTATGGGCAGTTCTACTTTGTCACATGGGATCGCTGTGAGTCTAAATTGATTCGATAGCACCTAACAATAATAAACTCTTACTCAGTATTCAAGACTCGATTTAGACAGCCCTTCTTCTGTGGTACCTTCTCAGTTCCTTGCCTGTGTGGCTAAGCCTTCTGTCCATACCTAGATAACTTCTATCAATGCAATTTTTCTGTTTAAGTCATGCTTGCACATATTTGGTAGGAGGGCAATTGGTGTCACCTCTTGGAAGGACTATTTGGAACTGTGTGCCAGGACTTCATCCTGTGGATCTACTCACACTGTAAGCAACAAGAAGGCTGCTGCAATACTCTTTGTTATAACAAAAGACTGGAAACAATCTAAACGTACATTAATAAGGAATTGGTTAAATAAATAAAATGGAACACCATGCAGCTGTTCAAAAGAACCAGGAAGCTATCTCTGTATGGACATCTGCATTTTCTTCCGTACTGATTTAATTTGTTTGATTGGTTTCAGGAAAGAATCTTGACTTATATGGAAAATGAATTTGCTCTGTAAACTTTTACCAAAATCACAATTAAAAAAAAAAAAAAAAAAGGAATCTTAACTGTTCATATCAGCTTACTAAAAAATGTTATATATATAAAATGGATTTTGTCTTTCCTTGGGTATTAAGCTGGTGAGAACTATTTTGGCAATGGTTTTCATTAAGCATGAGACTGGAGGTCTACATCAGAAAAGCTCACTGCACTAGTTATAGCTAAGTCAAGCCTTGGGAATGCCTGAAAGCACAAGAGAGAAGGGGCACCACTACTTCTCAAGGGAAGGATACAAATGGAACACTGTCTCTAGCCTTTGCTAGTTTGTGACCAAGTTACAAAATGTTCCCATCAGTCTCCCCCAAATTCTTCCAGATTAATAAAAAAGACTTTCTTGTATTTCAAGACTTCATGCATCTGTCATGCATAAAAAGTCTTGAAACTATGTAGTTTCAATGGAATGAATGATTGTCTTTACTTTCAAAAAAGTGTACAGTCTAATCAAGGGATAGATCTAAGGTAAAAGGAGAGTTACTGCAGTCCAGTGAATTAGTTAATTTGGCCCTTCTAGCTGCAGCCTTTGTGACTCCCATCAGATGACTGGCTGGGACTATGCAAATGTGAGGTGCTTGTGGCCCACAAAGGGCACTGGATAGCTCAATAAATATGTAAATAATGTACATGGCACCCTTGTGGAGGTTGGGTCATGCAAATAAGGTGTACGGAACCTTAACATGGGGATTGGCCAGTGTTCTGGTTACCTAGTACTACTCTGACAAGAATATACCACAAATGGGATGGCTTGAACAGTTTACACTATTACAGTGTGGAGGCTTTAAGTCTGAGTTCAAAGTGCCAGGCTGGGTGAAAGCCCCTCAACCTTGGGGTTCAGCTCTGTCTCCTGACCCTGACCCACTGGAGTTAGAGGCTTTCTTCACTCACACAGCTGCTGACTGCTGAGAATGACAACCCCAAGGTTGAGAAGTAAAGGCACACGCTGATGTTACCCAACCACATGGCAGGCCATTAATTCAAGCCCATTGAAAGTCCCAAGGTTAGCAGAGCATGGCAGGCTGTTGAACAGTGACATGGCTACATGCAGGGTTCGAGTGTGTCATAAGCTAGCGACCATTCCCAGAGCTGCTGTTTATATACGGGAAGCAGACCACATCCCTAAAGCAGCTGCTCACAGTAGAGTCCACCATGGAGTTGATTATCAGTCTCATCATGGGGAATACTACATCCAGCTGCCCAGCCACTCAATCAGGCCCAGCCAAGTTGACACACAAACTTAACTACCACAGCCAGTTTTGTCATCTTGCTAGGCTTAAAATGAGCCATCCCAGAGGAAGAGAAGGGGGATCTCACTGCTGTCAAGATAGAAGAAGCGGAAGTGGAACATGTCCTCGGTCCCAAGATCCCTGCACTGAGACAGCAGAGAGATGGCAGCAGCAGCAGCAGCAGAACCCAGAGACCGGCACAAGGCAGTGTGGCAGGCTTGCCCCCCCCACCAAGTAGGAAAGCTGAGTGTCTTCAGGCAGAAGGCTTCTGGTGCAGTGGGGTGTACCTCAGAGGACCTGTCAGCAGACCTAACAGAGCTTTGTAACACGTGTCCAAGCAGGGCTGAGGGGAGGGCAGAGGCCAGGCCAAGAGGCCCAGAGCCAAAGAGAGGCATGCACTTGGGCAGGGCTAAGAGGAGACTGGCCTGACGAAGAATTGTATCCTGAGCTCTCCTGAACCTGAATTGTAACCTGTTGCTTCCCTAATAAACTCCATAATCATATTGTCTGTGCGTTCAGTGTGGCCACTGCAACTAATCCTTGAACCCAGCAAAGTGGTAATAAGCATCATGTGAGGGACAGATGGTGTCAGAATTGGTAAGAAAAAAAAAAAAAAGAAGGTTGGAGGGTGGCAGCATGTCTGACTTTCACCTCATAGGAATTAGCCAAGGACTGCTGATGGTGATTCTCTCTCCACCTTGTGAAGTTAGAGGAGGTCAGAGGATACAAAAAAAAAAAAATACAATTACATAAGTTAATAAAGGTGGCTGCCCAACAAAAGTGGATCTGACCTAATAAAATCCCCACAGGTTTTCCCACTTCAAGTGCACACTCAAGTTAAAGCTTGTATTCCTTTTCCAGGTCAAACCCGTCACCAGCTTTGTGACCTTAAGTAGTTTACTGAACCTCTCTAAGACCTACTTTCTTCATCTATAAAATGGGAATATCAGGACTCACTTCATAGGGAAGTAAGAATAATTAAATGAGACAGGGCGTATAAAGGATTTGGCACAGTGCCTGACATATAACCAAACAAAACCCACTACCATCGAGTTGATTCCAACTCATAACAACCCTATAGGACAGAGTGGAACTGCCCCATAAGATTTCCAAGGCTGTAAATCTTCATGGAAGCAGACTGCCTCATCTTTCTCTCGTGCAGTGACTGGTGGGTTTGAACACTTTGGTTAGCAGTCAAATGCTTTAACCACTGTACCACCAGAGCTCCATATGTAAAAAAAAAAAAAAATTTACTGCCATCCAGTCGGATCCAACTCATTGCGACCCCTCCTTGGGTTTCTGAGGCGCTATCTCTACAGAAGTAGATTGCCCAACCTTCCTTCTAAGGAGTGGCTCCATATTAAGTCAAATAAATGTTAACTATTACTAATACCATCAACACCATCATTCTGAAATTTTCATGATGCTTTTCACACTTTATTCTGCCATCAGGTGTAAATGGAGCATCAAGTTTATGAAAGAAAACTATTCATGTGTAAATTTTAAAGCCAAGTCCCTACTCTCACCTTTGACAAACTCTTTCTCCAGAGGAAAAAAAAAATTATACAAAAGTTCAGATAATTTTAGATGCAAATCTTTTTCCTCCCAAGAGTGTCATTTAAGCTGTCTACATGTTCCATCTTTGAAGTTTTAAGTTGTTTTTACTGTGAATGCAAAAGAATTAGTAAGCAAGGGAAGGTCAGACTGAGACGATTCATTCTTCCAGCAGAGGGTAAGCAGCACTGTATAGACTGTAGGAAACGTATGTGAAGTAACAGCAAGACACTTAAAACTGAAGCTGGCACAGTGTCGTGCAAGAAATTGATTTTTTTTTTTTTAAATGAATTTGAAAACAAAACTTGGGCAAATATTCACCAAACGTTAATACGGTCATCACTACGTGACAAATTGTTCAGTGCAGTGAATTGCTTAATATTGCTCTCCTAGCTCTGGTGGAAGGAGCTCTGGTAGCACAGTGCCTAAGGCACTTGATTACTACCAAGAAGGCTGGCGGTTCAAACCCACCAGCCACTCCTTGGAAGGAAGGCTGGGCAATCTACTTCTGTAGTGATGCCACCTCAGAAACCCAAAGAGGAGTCACTATGAGTTGGGGCTGACTCAACAGCACCTAACAACAGCTCTGATGGCATAGTGCCTAAGGGATCTGACTGCTAACCAGAAGGCTGGAGGTTCAAACCCACTAGCCACTCCTCGGAAGGAAAGTTGGGCAATCTATTTCCATAATGATACTGTCTGGGAAACCCAAGGATGGGTTGCTAAGTCAGATCTGACTCCATGGCAAGGTTTTTTTTTGTTTTGTTTTATTTTTTTCTTTTCTTGAGCCATAAACCAAAATAAAAAACCAAACTCACTGCCACTGAGTCGGTTCCAACTCACAGCGACCACCATTGGGTTTCCAAGGCTATAAATCTTTACAGAAGTAGCACCATCTTCCTTCCACGGAACAGCTGGTAGCTTCGAACTGCTGACCTTCTAGTTAGCAGCCAAATGCCTTATCCACTAGTCCTCCATTTTATGATATATTTCAAGTCCTAGCCTCTGTGCCCGTTTAGGTTTTGACACAACCCTGGATGAAGCTCTGGTTAAAGCATTTTGGCTGCTAACCAAAAGGTTGGGAGTTTAAACCTACCAGAACTCCATGGAAGAAAGATGAGGTAGCTTGCTTCCATAAAGATTTACAGCCTTGGAAAGCCTATGGGGCAGTTCTACTCTGTCGTATATAGTTGCTATGAGTCAGAATCAACTTGATGGCAGTAGATTTGGTTTTGGTTTTGGATACAACCCTGTCATTTCCTTCTTTTTTTTCTTCGTCGTTGTCTTTTTTTTTTTTTTTAAACCTCAGATGAAAGGCCCAGGAGCTCTGGTAGCATAGTGCCTAAGGCACTTGACTGCTCACCAGAAGGTTGGCAGTTCAAACCCACCAGCCACTCCTCGGAAGGAAGGTTGGGCAATCCTACTTCCGTAGTGATACTGCCTCAGAAACCCAAGGAGGGGTCGCTATGAGTCAGGGCCGACTCGACGGCAAACAACAACAACAGATGAAAGGCCTAGCAATCTATTTTTGAAAAATCAGCCACTGAAACCCTACAGAACACAGTTCTACTCTGATACACATGGGGTTGCTAAGTCAGAATTGACATGATGGCAACTGGAAAAATAAAAAAAATAAAAAAAAGGCAACATGATATCAACCTCATAGGATTGTTTTGAGGAGTACAAGACTTAATGTAGATAACAGCTGTTAGATGGGCGACCAGCACGTGGTAAGTGTGGCCCATTAGTATAATAGGGCAGTTCTGCTTTCAATTAAGAAGCCACACAAAGACTGAAATCTGATTGAGGGTAACAGTTCTCATTGTAAAGTAGCAAAATGACAAACTGATTTCTACAGTGGTGCTCTATTTGGCATTTAGATCTCATCTATAAATTAGCATGGAGTCAAAGTTCTCTCCACACCATGTATCGTTCACCTTCTTGCTTTCTGATTTACTGAGTAGAAGAAAGCACTGGTATCAAACAGAAATGGATTTTGGGAGTATGTGTCCCAGGTGGAAAATGGATAATCCCTAAAACACACCCAGGCATGCATTTTTGTGGGGACACACACACACACACACACACACACACATATCACTGTTGATGTCTCTCCAGGTACAGCACCAAAAAAAGAAAAGAAAAAAACGGTTACCAATGAGTCGATCCCCACTCATGGCAACCCCACGTAGTCAGAGTACAACTGTGCTTTCACAGGGTTTTCAAGGCTGATTCTTTGGAAACAGACTGCCAGGACTTTGTTCCCAGACACCTCTGGGTGGACTCTCATCTCCAACGTTTCGGTTAGCAGTTGAGCAACTGCGACTCAGATGCAGCAGATTTCTCTTAAAGTGTCTGGAGATAATGAAGATCTTACACAGCTACTCATGCATGACATTCTTTAAATACCTGTTTAACTATCACAAAGCAACTCTGCTTGTTGGATACTTCAGGTCCTGATTCACATCTGAGTTTAGAAAGCTGCCATTTCATGCATATGTACTTAAAATGTACTTAAAATGCAAATTCTCATCAGATTCCACATCTAACAGAGTAAAACCCAGTCATCTGAGTACACATCTAACAGAGTACAGCCCCAACTGTCACCCCACACCCACGGCTGAGGAGCACAATATGCCCGAGAAGCTTCTCTCCCAACCCATCAAACCCTAAATCATCAGTAAATGACTGTTCCACCTATGTGAGTAGGATATAACTTTCAATTAAAAAGACTTTATAGCTCCACTTTATGACAAGAAGACTTTAAAGCTCCACTCCGCCAAGAAAGAAAACTGGATAATCATGGAAGCTGTAATACTTTACCAATGTTCAGGGAAAAAAATCTTTTAAAATAAGTTTGTATATATATACAATTGAAACTATCTCTGACAACGGAAGTTACCTCAAAATTTGATGTAAATGGATTAAGTTTCAACCTTTGCTGTAATGAAGGTACATGAGATTGGAAGAAAAACCTGACTAGATTGGGGCCATTGATCTTGCATTTCCTACGCTTCCCATTATCTACCAGAATGAAGGCACCAAAGACTTCATTTCTGTTACAGTATGGAATTGAACTACTACAGACCATTTAAATTTCTCTCGTTTCCCCATATCACAGAAAATATTCTAGGAACTGGGGAATTACCAGGACTATCTGTCAAGACTCAAATGGGTTCCTTTGGTTGGTTCGTTGGTTGGTGTATGTGTCAAAAAAGCTGCTTTAGGGAATTTAGTAATCTCACCACCGGCAAATTCAACGCATGAACTGCGATGATAAAGTGTCATTTCCGAATAGTAACAGCCGAGATTACTCTGCCTCAGCCTAGATTCTTCCTGCCATGAGCACTAATAGAGAGAGAGCTTGCTAAAATGCTTTCCCAAGACCCCGAAGTCAATTTCAAACGCCGATTCTCTAAACAGTCCCGAAGGAGCCTCGCTCGCCCACCCCACCCTGCAAGCAGCGCACTTCCCGTTCGCTCTGGCCGGTCAAGAACTCTAACTTGACAGTGTCATACACCAAAAAAAAGAGGAAGTGGCTAAAAGGCCATTTCAAGAAATATTTAATTTTTTCAGAAAATGAGCATCCATGGTTCTGTCTTCCCAGAAGACTTC
>NW_006921592.1:7691391-7691724 GCF_000298275.1 Orycteropus afer afer | reverse complement strand
TGGTGATCACCTCTGCCACTTAGCTTGGGAGGATTTGAACTGATGTCAGGTTGAGTACCTGCCTGACCTCACCGCGCCCCCTAGCTGTGGCTAGCAGGTATTTTCTTGCTCAAGAACCCGGAACTTGCAATCCAGCTTGGGACTTTTAACACCTTAAAGGACCTAATAAATACCCTGAGCAGGAGGACGCTTACTCATGATGGCGCAATGCTTTAAGGCCACACAATAATCTTTAAAATGAGAATGCTACAGCCAAGAGACTGTGCTGGTATTTGGAAGAAGTCACTAGGGACGATGGCAGATCTGAATTCCTGGGGGTGTAGAGACTCATTC
>NW_006921592.1:7684257-7689956 GCF_000298275.1 Orycteropus afer afer | reverse complement strand
GAAGGAAGATGGGGCAATTTACTTCCGTAAAGATTTACAGCCTTGGAAACCCAGTGGGGGTCACTATGACTCAGAATCGACTGAATGGCAGTGAGTTTGGTTTTTGATTCTTACCCTATGCAAATGCTCTCTGCTGTCGAAGACAGGGTTACACATATTAGAAGAATAAACTGTATAAATATTCTGCTAAATTGAAGGTGGCACATCTTCCTAGTGATAGGCTGTGCTGGACTGATGAGGCTGGCAACTTGAGGTGGTTTTCTCTCTGGGGATATGATATGAAATGATTTACAGTTTTCTGTTGATGAAGCTTGATGACGTGCTTAGTATCAAGTTAACAAAATCTGCTACTGCTTACATTTGGGGTCTGGCAACTCTTTTTTTAAAAAAACAGTTTCGACATGTACCATTTAGTGATACTGATTTATTGTTTATACCCTTCGAGTTTTGCAACCATTTTCACCATCCTTTTATCTGTCCTTCTTCCTAAGGGTCCTATCTAATCTTTCAGGTTGCTTTTGTCAGTTTGATCCTATATGGATAGTTCTTAAAGAAGCATAATGCTCAAGGCAGATATTTTTAACTAGTTAAGCCAAACTATTTAATTTTAAGACTTCAGGGGATATTTTTTGTTTAAGGTGGAAAGATTATCTCAGGGCAATAGTTTCAGAAGTTCATCCAGACTTTATGGTTCCAGGAAGTCTGGAATCCATGAGTGTTTTAAATTCTGGTCTGCATTTTTTCCCCTTTGGATTAGGGTTCCTCTATAGAATCATAGATCAAAATGTTCCATAATGGTAACCAAGCACCATCCAGTTCTTCTGGTCTGGCAGAGATCACAATTGTTCACAGGCAATTAGCCGCACATTCGGTATCCTCCTCCTATTACTGATTCTCCTTCTTCTGTTGCTCCAGGTGAATAGAGACCATTTGTGCCTTGGATGGCTGCTTGCTACCTTTTAAGACCCCAGGCACTGCAGCAAACTAGGAGGTAGAACAAAGGCACTAAATATGTTATTAAGCCAATTATATGGGATGTGCCATGAAACCACACCCTCTATCTCCAAATCAGGAAACTAGATCTCAGGAGGTATTTGGCTGCAGTTAAGCAGCTGTTCCCACCCCCCACCCCCATTATGTGTATACATATATGGGAGCTCTGGTAGCATAGTGCCAAAAGCATTTGAGTGCTAACCAGAGGGCTGGCGGTACAATCCCACCAGCCACTCCTAAGAAAGAAGATTGGGCAATCTACTTCCATAGAGATACTGCCTCAGATACCCACTAGGACTCGAATCAACTCCACGGCAGTGAGTTTTTTTTTTTTTTTTTTTTATTGTATATATGGAGCTCTGGTAGCATAGTGCCTAAGGCACTTGACTGCTAACCAGAAGGCTGGAGGTTCAAACCCACCAGCCACTCCTCGGAAGGAAGGTTGGGCAATCCTACTTCCGTAGTGATACTGCCTCGGAAACCCAAGGAGGGGTCGGGCCGACTCAACGGCAAATAACAACAACAACAACAATATGTTTGTCATACAACTTTCGACAATTCAACTGTTCAACTTTTTTACAAGTCTACAAATTATTGACAGCAATTACAGTAGTTGGTTATGCAAACCTACCCTTAATCAATGCATATTTCTATCACTGTTAACCCCTCTCTTCCCTCCCTTCTGCCCTTAGTAACCACTAAGAAACTTTGTCTCTATATATTTGCTTTGTCTTGTCTTTTTATATAAGTAAGGTCATACAATATTTGTCATTTTGTGATTAGCTTATTTTACTCAGCACAATGTCTTCCAGCTCCATCCATATTGTAGTGTGTATCAAGACTTCATTTCTCGTACTGGCTGAGTAGTATTCCATTGCATGTACCACATTTTGTTTATCCATTGATCTATTGATGAGCAGTTAAGTTGTTTCTTCCTTCTGGCTATTATGAATAGTGCTTCAATGAACATTGGTATTTAAGACTCTGGCTCTCTGCTTTCAAGTCTTTTGGGTATATGCTAGGACTAGAATTGCTGACTCATACATGGTTGTTCTGTTTTTAGTTTTTTGAGGTACCACCACACTGCTTTCAGCTGTACCATTTTGCATTCCTATCAGCAATGTGTAAAGGTTCCAGTTTTCCCACATCCTTACTAACACTTCTTATTTTTATTTATTTAACATCTTCGTCATCCTATTGGGTATGAAATGATATCTCATTGTGGTTTTGAGTTATATCTTTCTGATGGCTAATGACAATGAGCATCTTTTCTTGTGTTTGGTGGCCATTTGAATGTTCTCTTTGATGAAATGTCTATTCAAGTCCTTTGCCCATTTTATAATTGGGTTATTTGTCTTTTAATAAAAAGTTGTCAAAGTTGTACATATATTTGTTATTAGGTTCTTGTTGGATGTATGGTTTCTGAAGATATTTTCCCAGTCAGTAGCTTGTCATTTCACTTTTTCTGAAAAGTATGTTGATCAACGAGTATTTTTAATGTTTATTAAAAATGTGTATAAGGTCCCATTTATTTATTTTGTGTTTTGCTGTTTGTGCTTTTGTTATATTAGATAATCCTTCATAGGTCTGACAGTGTTGCCTCTGCTCGTACTTCTAAGGATTTTATGGTTTTAGATTGTGCGTTTAGATCTTTAACCCATTTTGAATTTGTTCTTACATATATGATGTGAGGCATGAATCCTACGATCCAGCTTTCCCAGAACCATTTATTGAAGAGACTCTTTTTCCCTATTGAATAGACTTAGCACTCTTGTCAAAAATCAGTTAACCATAGATGTGTGTGTTTATTTCTGGACTCGCAGTTCTCTTCCATTGATCTGTTTGTCTTTCACTATACCAGTACCTGGCTGTTTTGATTATTGTAGCTTTAGAGTTTGCTTAAAACCAGGAAGTGTGAGTCTTCCTACTTTATTCTTTTCTTTGAACATTGCTATAGCTATTCACGGCCTCTTGTTATTCCATCTAAGTTGAGGATGAGCTTTTCTATTTCTATAAAGAAGGCTTTTGGAATTTTGATTAAGATTGTGTTCACTCTTTTGATCACTTTGCATAGTAGTAAGTCTTCCAATCCATGATTGTGGAACATCTTTCCATTTATTTAAGTCTTCTTTAATCTCTTTCAGGAGTGTTTTATAGTTTTCATTGTATAAGCCCTTCACATCCCTGGTTAGTTGTATTTCTAGGTATTTTATTCTCTTAAATGTTACTGTAAATGGAAAGTTTGTCTGATTTCCCTTTCAAATTTCTTACTGCTGCTGTTGAGAAACCCAACTGATTTTTGTTTGTTGACCTTATACCTGCAACTTTGCTAATTTCCTCGTTAGCTCTAGAAATAATCTTAAACATAATCTTCAAAGGGGAGCTCTGGTAGCATAGTGGCTAAGGCACTTGACTGCTAACCAGAAGGCTGGTGGTTCAAACCCACCAGCCACTCCCCGGAAGGAAGATGGGGCAATCTACTTCCGTAGTGATATTGCCTCGGAAACCCAAGGAGGGGTCGCTGTGGGTCGGGTCTGACTCAACGGCACACAACAACAACAGTCTTCAAAGAGAGCAATAGGAAGTCAAATAATAGAATGTGATGTGAAGCTAGAAAATGTCAGGCCTGAACTTAAGCTAACTTGAAGATGCACTGACACCATTGGTGAAAAACAAAGCTCAGGGAATTGGTAGAATATCAATTGAGATCTTTCAACAAATGGATGGAAAAGCTGGAAACACACTCTGGTCTATGCCAAGAAATTTGGAAGACAGCCATGTGGCCAACTGACTAGAAGAAATATAAATACCTGTCTGGGGCTCAGGCGCTCTGGTAATGTACTGGTTAAGCCACTTGGCTGCTACCAGAAAGTCAATGGTTCAAACCCACCAACTGCTCCATCGAAGAAGGATGAGACAGTTTGTTTCCGTAAAGATTTATAGCCTTGGAGACACAATGGGGGTTACTGTGAGTCAGAATTGACTCGATGGTGGTGAGCTTGGTTTTTGCTTTTTATATTAGGCTGGGTCCTCCAGAGAAGCAAAACCAGTGCAGCTTATATATATTTAGCGAGGGAAATTTATCTCAAGGAAATGGCTTGTGCAGTTATAGAGGCTGGGAAGTCCCAAGTGTATGGGTCAAACATCAAGTTGGAGGCTTTTCCTGACTCACATAGCTGCAGGGACTGATGAACACAAGATCAGCAGGCTGCTGGATTCCGGCTGATGGATCCAGGGTTGGCAGCTAAGATGGCAAGCTGTGGGCTCATAGGCTTCAAAGGGAACAATGCCAGGATCAGCAGGCAATATGACAGACCACTGGTTCAAGTTGAGCTACTGGAGATAATGGTGAACCATATGCAGATCCAGATCTAACAGAAAGCCAGAGAGCTTTTACAGAACTTTTCCATATATATGGGAAACAGGCCACACCCTGAAGGAAACTCCCTTTTGACTGATTGACTGCTCACAGCAGATCTCATCATGGAGATGATTATATTATATATATATATTAGATTATATATATATTAGATTAGATTAGATCTCATCAAAGGGGGTGACTACATCATAACTGCTAATAGTCATTTATAATCATTGCCCAGCCAGGTTGACACACAACCTTAACTATCACAGTGCCCTTTCCAAAGAAAGGTGATCCAACACAATGCAGCAGTTATCAAACAATATCATTAATGTCATATACAAGTAAAATTTTGCAGGAGGTAATTCAAAAAAAGTTATAGCAGTACATTGACAGGGAACTGCCAGAAATTCAAGTCAGATTCAGAAGAGGATGTGGAACAAGGGGTATCATTGCTGATGTCAGATCTTGGCTGAAAGCAGAAAATACCAGAAAGGTGTTTGCCTGTGGTTTGTTGATTACTCAAAAGCATTCAACTTACATATAACGTTGCAGAGATTGGAAATTCTAGACCACTTAATTGTTCTCATGCCAAACCCGTACATAGATCAAGAGGCCGTTATTTGAACTGAACAAGGGAGTAGTGCTTGATTTAAAATCAGAAGAGGTGTGCCTCAGATTTGTATCCTTTCACCATACTTATTCAACCTGTATGCTGAGCATATGATCCAAGAACTGTGCTAGATGAAGAAGAATACAGCATGAGGAATGGAGGAAGAATCATTAACAACCTACAAAATGCAGATTACACAATCTTGCTTGCTGAAAGTGAAGAGGACTTGAAGCACTTTAGTGATGAAAATCAGAGACTATAGCCTTCAGTATGGATTGCACCTCACCATAAGGAAAACAAAAATCTTAACAATCGAATTGTGCAAATTAAGATAAACAGAGAAAAGATTGGAGTTGTCAAGGGTTTCATTTTGCTTGCATCCAAAATCATTGCCCCCGGAAGCAGCAGTCAGGAAATCAAAGGCTATCTATATGAGATCAAATTGACAACAGCAACTCAAAAAATTAAGTAGTAACCTTAGGGGGCAGCGAGCTTATGTTAATGAGAGAGGAACAACTCGGAAGAGAAGGGTGAGAATGGTTGCACAACTCAAAAAATGTTGTCAGATTGAAAACTTCTGATGGGGGAATAGGCAGACAAGCAACACAGACCCTCTTCAACAAAGAAAAGAGAAACCAATTAACAGAGATACAGAAGATAATCCTGGAGCCCTGAGCTTTGAAAGGAAGTATACAGAAGTAGATTGTTGTTATTAGTGTTGTTATTTGCCGT
>NW_006921592.1:7680409-7681778 GCF_000298275.1 Orycteropus afer afer | reverse complement strand
AAAACAATAGCAATGAAGGAAGTGATAACACAATTCATAAAAACGAGCTCAGCATAGAAAATTATATGGAACAAAGAAATTGACACCACGAAAAAGCACATAACAAAAATGACAGCAACAAATTCAAATTTGCGGATAATTACATATCTGGCAAGGGACTTATCTCTTAAGAGTTATAGAAAACTCCAATACCTCAACAGCAAAGGAATTAAGAATCCAATTGAAAAATAGGCAGAAAACATGAATAGACATTTCACCAAGGAGGATATTCAGGTGGCCAGCTAATACATGAAGAGATGCTCATGATCGTTGGCCATCAGAGAGATGCAAATCAAAAAACGAGATACCATCTCACCCCAGCACTGATGGCAAGGTTCAACGAGACAGAAAATAACAAATGCTGGTGGGAATGTGGAGAGATTGGGACTCTCATACACTGCTGGTGGGACTGTGAAGTGATACAACCACAGTGGAAAGCAGTATGGCGATTCCTTACAAAGCTGGAATTGGAGATACCATTTGACCCAGCAATCCTGTCACTAGGTATATATCCTAGAGAGGTGAGAGCTAGGACAGGAACAGATACATGCACACTCATATTCATTGCATCACTATTTACAATAACAAAAAGATGGAAACAACTTTCCTGCCCATTAATGGAAGAGTGGATGACCAAACTATGGTACATACATACAATGGAATGCTATGCAGCTGTAAAGAATAGTGTAGAGGCTGCAAAACACCACATAACGTGGATGAACTTGGAGGACGTTATGCTGAGTGAAATAAGCTGATCACAAAAGGACAAATACAGTATTAGTTCGTTGTTGTGGAGGGTCAAGGAAAGGTTTATATATGGAGGGAAACTTTCTTTGTTGGTTGCCAGGGGTAGGAGGGCAGGGGAGGAAACACTGGGAAAAAAAAGCATCGACCCATGTCACTTTAGTTTTATATATTTCACTGTACATAAATTATATTTCAATAAAATGCATTTAAAAAATAAATAAATGCAGTCAATATCACTAAATTGTCCATAGGAAGCTGTTGAATTGGTGTATGTTTTGCTGTGTATATTCTCAACGGCAACAAAATAAACAAAATTTAGGGAAAAAATTGTTGAAAATAAGAAATCGAAAGACATATTGTGTTGACCAAATCTGCTGCAAAAGACTTCTTTAAAATGCAAAAAGGCAAGGGTGTCACTTTGCAGACTAAGGTGTGCCTGATTCAAGCCATGTTCTTTTCAATGGCCTTGCAAGCATATGAAAGCTGGGCTATAGGAAGGAAGACCAAAGAAGAATTGATGCCTTTAAATTATGGTGTTGGCGAAGGATTTTGAATATACCATGGACTACCAGAAGAATGAAAA
>NW_006921592.1:7672891-7680063 GCF_000298275.1 Orycteropus afer afer | reverse complement strand
AAATCCACCAGCCACTCCTCGGAAGGAAGATGGGGCAATCTACTTCCGTAGTGATACTGCCTCGGAAACCCAAGGAGGGGTTGCTATGAGTTGGGTCTGACTCGTCGGCACATAACAACAACAACAGCATCCCCAAGTTATTTCTCCTACAGAACTGCTGATTGGGTTTAAAATGCCAACCTTTAATTAACCATTGCCACCAGGGCTCTTGACCCAGGCTTTCTTGTTGTTATTGTTATGTGCAGTCGAGTTGCACCTGACTCATAGTGACCCCTTCTTGGGTTTCCAAGGCAGTATCACTATGGAAGTAGATTACCCCATCTTCCTTCCTAGGCCTTAGACTTAGACATTTCAGTGAGGAAATGGTGCCTTTAAAGGGAATTAGTGTCCTTTTGCCTCTGGCCATCAGTGACTTTCTCCCTCTTTCAGGAGGAGAGAGAGAGAGGTCAGCCCAGAGGGTTTACCAGCCCAGGAATAATTGGTCATATCCAGGTTATTGAATTTTGCAGGTGAAATGTGACCTGCCTCAAGAGAGTATGAAACTCTGGACTGCGGTGGCCTAGCAACTCTTCCTCACCCTTTGAAAACAGACACATCCAAGGGCATATGCTTGGCCATGGGTCCTTTCAGCTCACTTGACATCAGTTTACATGTCCTAAGCATGCAACCGGATGTTGGCACTTCGCAGTAGAGTGTGATACAGAGAAACCAGTACAGTGTGAAGCACTTGTTGGCATGTTGATAATCCAGGGGTCGGATAAGCAAGAGATGACTGTCATCATTTCTCGCCAGCTGGCCTTCCTAACTTAGGACTCTTTATTTTACCATTTTAGACATCCTAGTGATAAGCTTTTCATTGTTTTTTTTTTTTTAAGGAAATTTTAAGAAGACGTGATTTTCAACCTAATGATGAAAACTTTTGTCGTTGGAATCAGTGGGTAAGTTTCCTATCAACAGTAGGTAAAGTCACTGGGGATGTTCATATGGTGTTTTCACATGAACATGGTTAGGGGCAGAGAAGCAGTGGGAAGAATTTCTGAGTCCTGGGGAAATGCAGGCCACTGTGGAATTTCAAACAGTGGAGTTCTAGCTACAAAGATGTCAACAAGAAATGGAAGAGTGTCCTATAAACAGAGTAATAAGAGACTAACAAATTTTGTCTGCTTCATCATTTATTTTCTGGAGCTAACGCCAGAAACAAGGCTGGATCAGACATCTCTTTGCTTTGGAGATTTATTGCTCCCCATATAGTGTGCCTCCTATAGGATGGAGGAGAAAGTCTATCAGTTCTTTCCTGTGAGGCCCAGCTGTGGAATCAAACCACCTCACTTCTACTCCTTTCCAACATAATTAAGGGACCATATGTCCCAGGTTGCCTGAGCTAGTCTTTGTTGCCCTAACATAATTATTAATTGTACCCCTTCTCAAAAGTGTTCTAAATAATATGGTCACGTTATTTATAATAAGAGACACAAACCTACAAATAAGACATCAATGACAATTAAAAAGACATTATTTGTTTTGCTGCTGGATTGTTTTCCTCTTTTCTGAGTACATTCACATAAAAACAGAAAACCAAACCTGTTCCCATCCTGTCACTTCCAGCTGATGGTGATCCATGTGTTGCAAAGTAGAACTATGCTCTATAGCGTTTTCTTGGCTGTAATCTTAAGCAGTTCACCAGGACTTTCTTCCACAGTACTGTGGGGGAGTTTGAACTGCCAACCTTTAGATTATTAGTCAATCGCAAACCATTTGTGCCACCTGGGGACTTGCATTTGTAATATATATGGCCTCATTGCAGTGCCTGAGGCATTTGACTGCTAACTTTCTGGAAGGAAAATGGAGTCTACTTCCGTGAAGATTTACCTCTTCAGAAACTCAATGTGGATCACTGTGAGTCGGAATCAGCACAATGGCAGTGAGTTTAATTTTTAAAATATTTGAGAACATTTGCAAGTTTAGGAGCTCTGGTGGCATCATCCCTAAGGCATTTGACTGCTAATCAGAAGGCTGGCGGTTCAAACCCACCAGCCACTCCTTGGAAGGAAGGTTGGGCAAACTACTTCCATAGTGATACTGCCTTGGAAACTCAAGGAAGGGTCACTGTGAGTTGGATCTTACTCGATAGCAGTGAGTTTGGTTTGGTTTTATTTGAAAGTTTGTAGTTTTGGGGAGATCATTGCATTTCTATATTAAATTACTATAATGCTTCATCAATTAGAAGTAAATTGAATGAATTGAATGTCAGAACTCTGCCTTGCCTTCCCTCCCATTTGATCTTACCCAAATCTGTTCAGTTTTTCTATGTTGTACCTCTCTTGTCCACCCCTTCCTTTGCACACATATTGCCACTATCCTAATAAAAGCACTTATTCCCAAAATCCAGTCTCCTCCTAGTCTTTACTATTCATCTGTACTCTTAATACAAAATATTTTAAATTATTTCTGTCACCTGGTGAGCAATCTTCTTGTGTTCTTAGTTATTTAGAATGAAATCTGAATTCCTTGGTGTATAAGGAACATCCATAAATAATATAAGAAATTGAAAATTCCAAGGGTAACAGGCTTCAGGAAAGGTTTGATTCAGGAGCTCAGTGTTAGTACCAAAAACTCAGTGTCTTTTCATCTCTTCTCCATGTCTTTCTCTGTTTGGATTCACCCTACAGTTGGCTCTCCTTTTGGTCACAAGGAGCTACCAGTGGCTCCCAGGCCTTCAGAACCTACCACCAAGAAAAAAAAAGTACTTATATTACCTCTTTGATTGGACCAACTTTTGTCATGGACCAACAGACATTGTAGCAAAAGGGATTACACTGATTGGTTTAGACCAATGGGACTCTGCTTTGGAATTGACATTGGGTCAGTCTCAACCAGACCTCAAAAAAAAGGGTGGCGACAACTACAAAGTCCACTGCAGGATCCAACCCCATTTTCATTCTGCATGTGTGTGTATAATATTTTCCTCTTTTCAATATCCTAATATAGGACCCTCTATCTAGAAAAATGTCCCGAGCTTTCTTGCGTGTGCATTAGGTTCTATCATAATTATCTAATAAAGTGTCCTCCCCAGTGTCTCTTTATTAGTGTCTTAGTTACCTAGAACTGTTATAACAAAAATTACCAAGAGTCGTGGCTTTGAAGAACAGATTTTTTGGGAGACTAGAAGTTTGGGAGACTAGAAGTCCAATCGGGGCACCAGCTCCAGGGAAAGGGCCTTTTCTTTGTCTCTTACCTTCTAGTATCTGCCAGCAATCCATGGTGTTCCAGGGCTTATAGATGCATCTTCCTCTATTATTACATAGCATTCATCTTTCCCCTGTTTATGTCTCTTTGTCTATTCTGCTCTTTTTATAAGGTACCACTCAGAAGGGATTAGGTTTAGGACCTACCTCCCTCTGCCAGTATGGCCTTATTGACATAACAAAAGGAAACTTCTGTTTCCAAACATGATCCTATTCCCAGGTACAGGGGTTAGGATATCAGCCTATATTTTGGGGGAGCACAGTTCAATTCATAACCATTAGCAAGTGCCATGATTTTGTTGCTATGAAAACGCTGCCAAACTCAGCTGAAATAGCCTCTCTGCCTTCCTTCCTTGTCTCCAAACTCACTGTTTTGTATCTTTCTTGTGTAATTTCCACTTGCTGCCCTATGAAGTCATTATTCAACTGTAACTGTAAAGAATAGCAAGAATTCTAGAGGGGTTCTGTGGGTACCTATAAACCTGAAAACATTATATGTGGATGAAACTGTTAATTTTCTGGAGAAATAGTTTATAACCTTCATCAGATTCTCAGAGTTCCGTGATACAAGAAAAGCTGAAGATCCATGGGCTTTGGAGTTAGATTTGTATCCCACCTCCATTACTTACTGATTGTTACCTTGGGCAAGTTTTATTAGTATATAACTTTTCAACCTTTAATTTCCCTCAACTGGCATTGGGAATATAATAGCAACACAAGGAAGAATGGATTCTCTACTTGTTTAAATAATTACAGACTGCCTTTCTAACTTTTCCTTGACACACTGTCATATGCCAAGCACAAGGAACCTTCCTGTCCCATAACATAAACAATAAATAGGCTCGGAGTTGTGAATTTATTTGGGTATTGTAACAAAGAAGGAATTGGTACCAAAGTCATTCACATTTTCCTTCCCTACAACCTAGGACAGAATATGCTGTCTGGGCATTTTTCCCCTCTGATTGGATAGCACATGCCAAGGGAATTAAAAAAAAAAAAAGCACCTCACTGCCATCGAGTCAATTCTGATTCATAGCAACCCCTCCTTAGGTTTCCGAGGCAGTATCTCTATGGAAGTAGATTGCCCAGTCTTCTGAGGAGTGGCCAAGGTAATGGTAGCATGAATGTACAAGGAGAAGGGTTAAGTCTTAATGTGATACCTTAAGACTTATTTATACAAACTGAACTACCTTCTAGCTGGTCCATTGCCCTTAATGCTTGTACCCTCCCCACCAAAATGAGGTGCTTATTTCTCATTGGCTCCAGCTAAGTCATTGGTGAGAGATCTAATTACTATTGGTTCGACTGCGTGATCTTTACAAAGGAGGTAAGTCGGAAAGATGATACCTTTTCTAACCAGGTTGCTCAGACCACAACAAAGTTATACCTGTTTTTGCTATTTCAAGCCAAAACTTAGTACCTAAACTATGGACATTCAATATGGTCTGTAGATGTTTTTTAAAGCAGGAAAAATTGTAACTTTTTTCAACACAGGGCATAACATTCACCCACTTTTCCTTATTTTAAAGGACATCACCTATATCCATATTTTAAGGTCAAATGAAAAATCTTGTGAATCAAGTTTCTCCTACTTTGTAGGTATAAAGTGTTTCAGTATTAGTTGAATTACATCCAACAACCAATTTTGATGAATTAATGTGAGTTCCTTTTCTATTCCAAACACATTGGGATTTATCTCATCTGTGATCTCAACCTGGGATTAAGGTTCTTTATTTTATTCTGAAATATAATAGTTTTAAACTTCATTGAGGAGACAAAATTGTTGTGATTTTAAATAGATGAGAAATCCAACTCAAAACTATCTTGCAGAAATTGATGTGTTAAAAGAAGTTTTTCATGACAACTAAGATTAAGGACTCAGATTCCCATAATGATGGAATTGCTCTTGGGCTACTCTGACTCAAAGATCAGATGTAGTTGGGTTTTCACATGGAAGGTTCTTGAAAATAAATGTACAAGCAACTGTTTTTTGTGCTATGGACATTTGGTATGGTGAAGTCTTGACCTCTTCTCAGAGTAATGGTTTTATATACAGAAAATAAAATAACAGAAAATACAAAGGAAACCAGTTACGTTGAAATATAGTTATAAAAATATTTTTTAAAATAATTGCACATACTTGTTAATGTAGTAAATAACAATATCCAGTGATGGGTCTAAAAAATGTCATGAATTTGAAATAATGAGCATCAGTGATATTTTAAAATATGTCCCACAACTGAAGCTTGATATGAAAATATCAGAGATTTCTGTTGGTAACAGAGTCACAGGTATTAATACGTCTGTGGTTTGTTTGTTATATTTATAATGAAAGGAAATGCTCATTTTCAGTTCCAATTTAGTGAAAATATGGATGTAGTTTGGTTCCCACTGAAGTTCACAAAGACTCTGAATTCCGCCCACAGACCTTTGGAGATACATGAGCCCCAGCTTTAAAAACTCTGGAGTAAATAAATGAATAGAGAAGTGCCTCCTCTGTGCTATGCATGGTGCCAGATGCTGGGAAATTAGATCAGAGAGGAGTTTGTCAGTTCCTGTTCTCCTCGATGTCACAGTCCAGCCAAAATGGACAGATGTGATGTGATATCCTGCAATAGAACTCCCATCTGCCCCCAAACCAGGGAGAGAAGGGTAAAAGGAAGCATCCTAGAAAGGATGTAATTTCATGGTAAACAAAAAAAAAACAAACACACTGCTGCCAAGTCATTTCTGATTCATAGTGACCCTTTAGGATAGAGTAGACCTGCTACATAGGGGTTCCAAGGTGGTAAATCTCTATGGAAGCTTATTGCCACACATTTCTCCCACAGAATATCTGGTGGGTTCAAACTGCTGACCTTCAGTTAGCAACTGAGCTGTTTAACCACAAATTCATGGTAGGTGGCATGTAATAAGCCACTCCCTCATTTTGTGTATTGAAACAAAATCACCATTACCATATGCAATTTTATATACTTGCACTAAAATGTTACTGCTATTATTTGAGTTGAAGTGACCTATGAATTAATATTTTGCCACAGACAAACATCCTTTTGCTTCCAACACAATTATCTGTATTTTTAAGTCTTAGTTCTACCCAGTTCACTTGTCCCATAGTTGCCTTTCTCTTCCAATCTTCCTAACTTATTTCTTATCACTTACCACATTGGATCTGCCTATGCCTGTGGTTTTGCCAACAGAAAAAGAAATGACTTAATGCTTAAGAAATATTTTTTCTTAGATCTTAAATATTATTTTAAATAACCTTTTCCCCTAAGATTATTTTTAAATGTTTTATATCTTTTATTTATGTTTTTTTAATGCATTTTTCTTTCTTGATTTTTTTTTTCTCTTTCCCTTGGTTCAGTGTAACAAATGGTGGGAAGACAACACTGGCTAAGAATTTGAAGAAATACCTCCCAAACTGCAGTGTCATATCTCAGGATGATTTCTTTAAGGTATCTATAAAACTGTTTAGATAATTTATTTAGAACAAAAACGTTCTAATAGCAAAGTTCATTGGTTTACTTCCAAAAGGTCTTGTTAGGTGTGTGCCTTTTATAGTTGAAGTCTCCATGCAGTAGTGTTACTCATCCACTAGATGGCACCAGTTATTGATACTGATCTTTGATTTTATTTATCATCATCATCCAGAGCACGTTTAAAGATTTATTCTATGATTGTATTATTTTTGCAGACTGTTTTGATTGGCCCTTTATTATATTTTTCTTTTTTTTGCAGCCAGAGTCTGAGATAGAGACAGATAAAAATGGATTTTTGCAGTATGATGGTAAGATGACAATTTCATAAAGCATTATATACCAATTTCATTCTCTTTAAAACCCATAAAACTTCACTAGCTATGGAGGTCATCTCAAAATGTGTTTAAATATATTCTTGTATTTTAAACCTGGGAGCTCTGGTGGC